>NW_019154089.1:42329786-42426485 GCF_002288905.1 Enhydra lutris kenyoni | reverse complement strand
AAAAAAAAAAAAAAAAAAAAAAAAAGCCAAAAAAATGCACTATAGTTTGAAATCTGCATGTTAATGAAGCAGTGGTTGACTGGTAGAAATAATTTACTGGAAAATAATTTTAAACAACTGAAAATAAAGATGTCTCAAAATATAGCCAGTGCAGGAAAGTACAATTTTAAGTGTCACCAATTATGGTTAGTTTGATTTAAAAATCAAGACTCTAGGTGTACAGTGTTCTCCTCTAATACTTCCAAATTGGATTCAAGTCAGCATTGACTTTGAAATTTTTTGTGACTTCAGATTTTATGTAGTTATTTTTCTTAGGCTTTTTCTATCTTTAAACTTTTGTGATGGAATGATTTGGAACATTCCAGGTGATTCTTGTGAAAATAAGCTTCATGGACACAAGCTTCCAATTTTTAGGGTTCCCCTCCAACTTTGGAGAGATTCTTTCTGCCATTACTACCTATAATTTTCCAGTCTCCACAATTTGTTTTTTCTTACAAGCAACCCTTGTTAATATACTTCTTTCATGTATACCATTGAATTTATAAGCCTATAATCTAATTAATACAGAAGAGAAATGTAATCAATAGAAATATAATTTGGAAGGTCTTACTGCCTCAAAATTGTTCTAATTTCAAATAACACCATTGAGGAACTCTGAAATTAAGATGTCAACATCTGTTCAGGGAAATGGACATGGGTCAACTCAGAAAATTTAGTGGTGTTTGATTTACAGGTGAACCAAGGGAAGAGCAGTAAAATGTGATCCAGAGACGGAATGAGAACAGACATTTGCTGATGCAGTTCCAACGGTAGGCGTCACTAATATCCTAATAGTGGATCACTGGCTTACACTAGACTCATAGATGATTTTTTGTGGTTATGTGTTCATTTGTTTGTCAACAATGACCTTATCCCTTAGATGATGGCTCTCAAACCTAGTTGCACATCACCATTAATTCTGGAAATGTCTCCAAATTCAGTTTTTTAGTACCATCCAGTTCAGTCCACGAATCAGAATCTTTGGGAGGAAAACCTATACACCTTTTCCTTCTGCCCATCCCTCTCTTCCTTTCTCCCTCCATTTTCCACTCCCCCCCCCCACACCTTCTTTCCTTCCTCTCTTCCTCTCCTTCCCTTAGGCATATTATAGGAAAAAAATCCATTGGTGCCAGATAGAAGAGAGAAACAAATAATAATAATAATAATAATAAATAATAAAAAGAAGAAATCAGTGTAAAAAAAATCCTTGCTTAAGTGAACAAAAGCAAATAATCAAATAGCTCTGAGTTTCTTTTTCAAGTAAAAAAGATGACAGTTTATCCAACTCATTTAAAAGTTATATGAAACTATTCAAAACCAAATGTAAGACCAGAAGAGGCAGCCCCCATTTTATTCTTTTTAAAATAAAGACATTTCTTTCAAGATTCAGGGGTCCTCACTTTCATTTTCCTGTAATGTGTTATTGAAACTCTTGGAGATGCTTCAGCTGAAGGCCCAGTCAGATCACTGGCTTATCTGCATATTTATGTTTCTGTAATATGAATTCCCTAAAGGAAATTTAATGGTACCAAGCTTGTCCCTAATTTTGTTCAATTTACCCCTCCCTTAATTGCTTCCATTGCCTAAAACATCTTTTCCCACCTTATTCATTTCTTGTATTCCTATTTATCCTTCTAAATGAAATGGGTTCATTCAGCAGATAATTTAATTACCAAGAGACTATTTAGTACCAAGAATTGTGATTTGCACAGAAAATACAAATGGAATTAGGCTTTGTCCCTTCATCAAAGACATTACTGTCTAGCTGTTGAGAGTGATAAGTAAATAAACAATTACAGCAAGTATAATAAGAATGATGCTAAGAGGGGCACCTGGGTGGCACAGTGGGTTAAAGCCTCTGCCTTCGGCTCGGGTCATGATCCCAGGGTCCTGGGATCGAGCCCCGCATCGGGCTCTCTGCTTGGCAGGGAGCCTGCTTCCTCCTCTCTCTCTCTGCCTGCTTCTCTGACCACTTGTGATCTCTGTCTGTCAATAAATAAATAAAATCTTAAAAAAAAAAAAGAATGATGCTAAGAACACTTTGCTAACACAGCAAAGCAACATGTAACTAGAAGGCCATACTAAGGTGAAGCTAATAGTAATGTGTGTCTGCAATCTGTTTTTGAACCTCTCTTCTTAATATATTTTTTTAAAGATTTTATTTATTTGTTTGACAGAGATCACAAGTAGGCAGAGAGTCAGGCAGAGAGAGAGGAGGAAGCAGGCTTCCCGCTGAGCAGAGAGCCCAATGCGGGGCTCCATCCCAGGACCCTGAGATCATGACCTGAGCTGAAGGCAGAGGCTTCACCCAGTGAGCCACCCAGGCACCCCTGCTCTTAATATTTTTATCATTTGAATGGAAACATAGGAAATATTCCCTTGAGGACTTGAGGGAAAGCAACACAGCAGGTGGGATATCTAATACGCTAGAGAGCTGAACCAAGATCCAAACAAATGTCAACGGTCTATATTGATGGTCTAAAACCAATGTAATCAAATTGAACAAGGGGAACATACAGTATGGGATGGAAGACGCCTATCTAGAGAATACTTTTTAACAAAAGATACACAGCTTTAAGAAAATAATTTTTATACGTCATCATGGTCATATGGCTGTCTAATATGATGCCGTTTATTTAAAGTTCAAAAATGTACAAAAGTAAATAACGTATACATTAGGATGTTAAGAAGAGCAAAGGAATGATAAGCATAAAATTCAGACTAGGGGTTACCTGAAAGAGAGGGGGGCATGTGGAGCAATGCAAATGCAGCATCTTTGGGAGCAATAGGGCACCAGGGTCAAGTGGATCGGTAGCATCTTGCTTCATACATCGTATGTCAGTGCGTGCATGTGTCTGTGTGTGAATTATTTCAAAATTAAATTTGAATATAATAAAAACTTTGGGGTGCCTAGGTGGCACTGTTGGTTAAGCATCCAACTCTTGGTTTTGGCTCAGGTCATGATCTCAGGGTTGTGAGCTCGAGCCCTGCATGAAGTGGCACACTCCGCGGGGAGTCTGCTTGAAGATTCTCTCTCTCTCTCTCTGCCTCTCCCCAATCTCTATAAATAAATAAGTAAACAAACAATTTTGAAAAGAAAATAATAACAACTTATATGTATAGCAATTGTATCCATTCAACTAGAAAAGCAGACTCACTAGAAAGCAAATATATATCATTTGCTACAGAGAATCGGGCAGCAGCCGTGGGAGCCAGTTAAGCACCTCTAGCAAGGTGACTGTGGCTGCTTCTAACGCTGAAGCATGGAGTGCACGAGGCAGGCAGTCAGGAAGGGAAGATGGATGTAAAGTGGAGGAGACCAAGACACAGTTGGAACCCATAAGCCCAAGCCAGAACCCGGAGAGGACAGACTGAAACCACGTTACAGTTTTTGCCTTGGATCTTGTTGACAAGGGTGTCCTGCAAAATCTCCAGGGTCCTCCGTCCCAGAGCTAACAAACGCACCTGACTCAGGAGTAAAAGAAGTTGAACTTGGATCTAGGGCAAACCAGAACAGTTGCAGATCCTGATGCTACTTCACCCCAAGAAGGGGATTTAGCAGATCGGAAACAATGTGCGTGAGCTATGAAAGAGGGGCTACTTCCCCTCGGCCTTTCCAGTCTCCCAAGTATCTCCGTTGTGGTCCATCCTAGCATACAAGAAAGGGAATGGAAAATGTAGTTCTGCAGAGCCGAAACAGTAACGACAAACCGTTGACATACCAGGCTGTTGTAAAAGAACGCCTCTCATCCGTTTACTATATTTGGCAGACAATGTCTACGTTCAGTTCTGAGCATTCCATTTTAAGAGGGTCTTGGAGAAAATGAAATGTGATCTGAAGATTTACTCATAATATCAAGATAAGGAAGGTTCTGATGATTCTTAAGGTGTTTGTTTATTTATTTATTTATTTGAGGGACAGAGAGTGAGAGAGAGAACATGAGAGGGGGAGGTATCAGAGAGAGACGCAGATTCCCTGCTGAATGGGGAGCTGTATGTGGGACTCAATCCTAGGGCTCTGGGATCAGTACCTGAGCTGAAAGCTTAACCGAGCAAGCCACCCAGGCACCCCGATCTGTAAGATTTTTAAGGACTTCTCATGTGGAAGAGGTAATAAGTCTTTTTCGGTATGCTATAGAGAATCAGCAATTAAAATATCACAGGAAAGTAGACTTTTGCTTCAATTAAAAAGCTAAAAAATCCCTTTGGACTGCAAGCTCCACAAAGGCAGGAAATTGTGTGTGTGTGTGTGTGTGTGTGTGTGTGTGTGTGTGTGCTTTCAATTTCCAATGCTCAGTATGTATTTGAATATGTATAAAGTGATAAAAAATGTTTCTTCGATTAGCCAATTAATTAACGGACAACTGGGACAGTTTTCTAACAAATAAAATAGAACTAGCTAACTGTGAAATAGACCATGCACATATTACATAATTCCATTTTATCACAGCAGAATAAACACACCATCTCTTCATAAGCATATGTTCTTTCAAGGTTGTAAAAATCAGATAACAGGAAAGTTTAAAAACATAAGCAATCTCCATAAGAGTCATGAAATCTCAGATCTTGGAGAAATTACAGCGTAGTAAAATCATAAAAATAGCGCAATGACTAAAAATATTTTATACTTCCATGGGCAGCTCGAATGTGTCTACTGAATTATAAAACTAGGTAGAGGGTAAATAAAGGTTTCCATTTTCTATGGTAAGAAGGTCTGTTAGTTCCATATGCAATAATAGACAAAAATGTGATTTCGTTTTTCATTTATTTTCAGTGACTTGGAAGTTACCAATCATTTGAATGTGACTAATTCTATCTCACAGATAAAAACACCGAGGAGACAGAATAGTGATCACTTGGGGATGTTTATGGTTTTACGTGTAGGTAACTGGCATCTATCTATCTATCTATCTATATGCATGTATGTATATTTACCAATATTTCCATCACAGGAAGCCTGTGTCCTTCACAGAGACCTATAGATGCCATAAGAATACCAATCACTTTTCTTTAAAACTCAAGGATTTCAAAATGTTTTGCATTGTTTTATGAATTAGTCCCTTTCCTTTTTTTTTTTTTTTTTTTTTCTACTTTCGGTCTTGTAGGGGAGGGGGAAAATTCCTTTTATCTTCAACATTCTTTCCGCTGGTTTAGTAATTAGACTGACCTGAGACAGATTAGCAGGAGAAAAAGTTTTACTATGTATGCACAGAGGTCCCATGATGAAACTGACACCCAAAGAAATAACCAAGGCTGGCAGTTTTAAAACATTTTAGACAAAGAGACAATGAATTTGGGAGGACTTGACAGAATAAAGGAAACAGTGTGGGAGTTTCCCCTAGTAAGAAATTCCAAGTGGAATTTGGACTGAGGTAGTAGATTAGTAAAAAGTAACAAAGTTTGTTTCTACAGCTTTCTCTGCTTTTAACTCCCTACCTTTGGTGATAAGGATGTCATTTTCCTGCTTAATACATGAAGGGTGCCTTACATATGAGAGATTCATTTCCTGATTTCTGTGGGGCAGAGGAGGGCCTGAATGTCTTTGTACTGGGTATTTCCCAAGTAGTTTGTATTAAAAATAATCAATATGCTGTTGTGACACATTTGGGGACAGCCTACCTTGGGCCCCTATAGTTTTATGTTGTTAATTTTTGTAATTCAGATGTCAGTATATTG
This sequence comes from Enhydra lutris kenyoni, assembly GCF_002288905.1. Classification (NCBI taxonomy): domain Eukaryota; kingdom Metazoa; phylum Chordata; class Mammalia; order Carnivora; family Mustelidae; genus Enhydra; species Enhydra lutris. Next base: position 42,420,770 of record NW_019154089.1, on the reverse strand, counting down.
ACTTAGAAATTACACGGTAGAAAGGACATCTCCACTGAATATCTACCATGCTCTCAGGCTTTCCACAGCCATACAAACTATCTTGCTCTTGGCTCATAATCCAAGGGCTCTTCTGCCCAGTACTTCAAACATAAATTTTTAAATTAAAACACATGACCAAAGTATTTGGTCTTCAAAGTATTTCCTCAACAGTAATTTCCAAAGTAAATTATTAATATTCTATATATTTATGAATATTCATATAAATGTGAATTTAATTCACATTAAAAACAAAGTTCTCCTTCTAGAACTTTCCATATCCCTCTTTTCAAACTATTGTGTTTTTCTTATTATCTTTACTTTTTTTTTAGATTTTATTTATTTATCTGACAGACAGAGATCTCAAGTAGGCAGAGATGCAGGCAGAGAGAAAGAGGGGAAACAGGCTCCCCACTGAGCAGAGACCTTGATGTGGGGCTCAATCCCAGAACCCTGAGATCATGACCTGAGCCGAAGGCAGAGGCTTAACCCACTGAGCCATCCAGGCACCCCCTTGTTATCTTTATAACTTAAGTTGTCAGAAATTGAGTAAATTTTACTCTGAAACGTATTGTCACTACACACAAGATCTTCTCTGGATTTGTATTTACTTATCCCTTTTATCCCTGGGTCCTGCCTCCACCATATTTCCCACCTCACCGCCTAGGCACTTCACTGGATATCTGTTCCTAAATACATATGTAACTCTTGAAGGGTAGCAGAACATGCCACTCCTAAATATGCCACTTTAACATAAGGATTATTTGAGCTGAAGATAAGTTGAGAAGAAGCAGATGTAAGAAACGTCCTCCACCTTCCCTCTCTTTGCCTAAAAACTGGATATCAATTTATAAAGGTGTCCCTTCGTCCTCTCTACCAGGAAGAGAAGATGTTAATCACAGAGGACAACTCCAAAGCCTTATTAGCCTGAAGACAGCACCAAAGGAATCTACATCACAAACCTTGCCACAACCAGGTCTTACCTACTATTAGTTTCCCCAAAGATTAGCCTTCCCGCATTTGGTGCCTCAGAAGTTCAAGGTCCTTTTCTTTTGTCTTGTTGCTTCTTCAACAATGTACTGGCTTTTTTTGGTTAAGAGGCTATGTAAATTCAGGGGCACCTGGGTGTCTCAGTGGGTTAAGCCTCTGCCTTCCGCTCAGGTCATGATCTCAGGGTCCTGGGATAGAGTCTCGCATTAGGTTCTCTGCTCAGCAGGGAGCCTGCTTCCCCCTCCCTCTCTGCCTACTTGTGATCTCTGTTTGTCAAATAAATAAATAAAATCTTAAAAAAAAAAAAGAGGCTATGTAAATTCAACTTCTAACCACCTCTTTCTAGTCACTCATCACTGGGAGTTCCTGTAATTATGCGCAATGCACAGGTTACTAAAACTCTGTCTACTTTCTTCTTGTTAGTCTGTCTTTTGTTAGTCTAATATTTAGGGCCCCAGTTAATGAAACTAAGACAGGGAGGGGGAAAACAGTCTTTCCTCTCTATGCAGGCACATCTGGAACATATCACGGGTTCCTTTGCAGACTACCACGATAAGGCAGGTAAATGAATTTTTTTTTTCTTTTTGCTTTCTCAGGGTAAAATTATGTTCACACTATCCTGTATCAATTAAGTATATCTATTAAGTGTGCAGTAGCATTCTGTCTTTAAAAATGTATATACCTTAATTTAAAAATACTCTTGCTAAAAAAAAAAAAAGCTAACCATCATCTGAGTTTTCAGGGACTCATAATCAGCAATCACAGATCACCATAACAAATTTTTCAATTTCTTTTTCAAAATTTTCATTATAATAATGGAAAAGTGAAATATTATGAGAATCACCAAAATGTGACACAGAGACATGAAGTGAGCATATGCTGTTGGATCTGTTGGATACACTTGCTCGACACAAGGTTTTCACAAACCTTAAATTTCAGTATCTGCAAAGCACAACAAAACAAGGTATACCTGTACTCTACAAATTGTCTTTTGGGAGCACAGGTGTCTTGAATTTAACTAAACAATTGTTATTCTCTCACTCCGTTTTTTTTTTTTTTAATTTTTTCAGTCAATCTTATTTTAAAAATCTCTCCATGTTCTTCAAACGCACCTAGCTCAATGCTTCTATCCGTGACACTAGCATTCCTAGTCTGCTGTACCACCTTTTTCGTCATCCTCTTGGTAAGAACAGTGAGGTTTAACTTATTTCTTGCTTCCAAAACAATGCAGTAACGGACACATGCCTTTACATATGTCACCTTATGAATCTGTATAGAAGGTTCTCTGGGAAACACCCAGGTGTGGAATCACTAGGGCATAAATTATACATGGTTTTAGGGTTTGTTTACTTGTTTATTAAAATTTTTTATTGAAATACAACTGACATGCAAATTGTACCCAGTAATTCTACTCTACAAAGTCACCTCGCGCTCTACAGTGGTTGCACATTTATACCCCCTTTCCCACTGCTTTACCGATACTTGGTGCTGTCCTGCTCTCAACATGTTGCCAAACTAATGGGAGTAAAGTCCTATCTCATGGTTAATTTCATTTGCCTGTCTTTGCTTAGAAGGGAAACTGCAACTCTCCCCAAAGTTCTTAACCATGCAATTTTCTCTGGATGAAAATTGTGTATTATCCTTCCTTGCCTCTTTTTTTAAACTGGATTTCCTATCTTTTCCATCTTGATTTTTAGGAATTCCTTGCATATTCTAGATGCCAACCCCTTGTTTATTTTAAACATTGCAAATATCTTCTCCAGCTTATCAACTTTGACAGGTTTTGTTCATTAAAGGAACTTTTTAATTTAATGTAATTAAATCTTTATTCTCTGTTTCTCTCTCTCTCTCTCCCTCTCTCTCTCTCTTTCTCTGTCTCTTTTTTTCTTTCCTTTGTGGTTTGTCCTCCTAGAGTTTTAATCAATATGATTTTCCATTACTCCAAGGTAACACACATATTCTCCTGAATTTTTTTCTTTCTGTAATTTTGCTTTTTATTATCATGTTTACTGTTTCTGGAGTATCTTATTTATGGTATAAGTTATGGGCCCAGTGTAATTTTTTGGATTTATACCACTTTCCCAGTGCTACCTGTCAAACAATCCAACTTTTCTGTACTCACTTATAGTTCAGCTATATCATACAATACATTTATATATGACTTTATAACTGTGTATGCATATATATATATATTCCTGAGCTCTCCATTATGCTCTATAATCTCTCTATTTGTGATAACTATCACAATTATTATTATTATTATTATTATTAATATGGCTTTGTACTATGTCATATCTAGCCAGATGTGTTTTCATTCTTTTCTTTCCTAAAAATAAAAATGCCTAAAATATTCATGAGTCTTTATTCTTCTGTATACATTTTTGAATACAATCACTAAATTCTTCCAAAAATGTCTGATTGAATTTTGATTGAAAATAAGATAACATCTCCTTGAAAATATTAACCATGATTATTTTAGTCCCTTATTCTGTCTGGTCCATTAATCCTGTTAACTTTGGGATTCAGTTTACTGCCTTTCTTTGATAGCACTGAGATAACAGTCTCCTAATTTTTTCCTGTGCACTGATATTAGAGTATCAGCTACCTTAAATAGTTATATGTGTCGAGGCAGGTGGTAAAATTCAGGTCCTAAGTTGTGCTCAACCGGTGAGTTTAGAAATGGGAGGGAATGCAGAGAGCTTGTGTCCTTTTTTATTTTTAGAGACCTTGTGTCTTAACAATGAAGACTTACCTATTCTATTTTAATTTACACCCCTCCTCCTTGTGGCACAAATGTGACTGAAGGATGAGCTGGGACCTCTGGTCTTCTGTTGAACTAATACAATTTCTCTTTCATTGTGAGCTCAACCTCCCCTTTATACTGTTAATAATGATACCATCACAGGTCCTGCTTGTTTGTTTAGATGACTAAGAAAAGTTCAAAGTTTTGGCATTTTGCAGCATTAATAAAACACATTTTTAGACTTTTGTTTTCCAATGTGTGCGTATGAGAACACCCACAAAATTCCTAGTTTGTCAGGTAACACAGTAAAAGCAAGTTAGAAGATTTATCTTGCTTTCTTTCACAGTTCAGAGGATGATTGTACACAATTTTCTTTTTAATAGAGTACATTCAAATGAAAGAGACTGTTATCCATGGAAAGAGGTTGTGATTCCATGTAAAGACTTTGAGGTCATATTGCCTGGATTTGAATCTAGTGCTACCTTTCACTTACTATAAGACCTTGAAGAAATCATTTAACCTATTTCCCCATTTACAAGATGGAAATCTTTAAATCTGGGCCGCACATAGTAGGCACTGGATACATATTAACTCTTGTTATTATCATAGTTGTTTTCAGAGGTTCCAAAAGCTTGAAAATTCTGATTCTAGAAATCCTCTCTTATTAGTTTCCCTTTCCCCATTTAGTGCCCTCTAGTGGTAATTTCAAATATGACTTCTTTATTTGATTTTAAAGGAAATTCTTGGTCTTGCATATGTAAACCCACTTTGTTGCCCTAGTCTTATTAAGCCCAATTTTTAAAAAGATTTTATTTATTTGTTAGAGAGAGAGAGAACTCAAGCAAGTACAAGCGGGGGAGCAGCCAGCGGAGAGAGAAGACTTCCCACTGAGGAAGGAGCTGGATGCAGACGTCAATCTCAGACCCCGGGATGATGACCTGAGCCAAAGGTAGATGTTTAACCAACTGAGCCACCCAGGCGTCCCTAAGCCAAAGTTGTTTTAAGTGCAGTCTTACATATGTATGATTGCATGCAATTTGCAACCAATTTTTTAAATGAATTTGATAAGAAATAATTTGGGAATTCTTTTCAAAAAGAATTTTCTTTTCAATGCCTATTTATATTCATCTCTCTAAGCAAGCTCTCCAAAAGCAATCCCTTTCTCTAGAAACAAGACCTCTTCTTTACCTGATATTACCTGTGAGATCCCACCCATTTGATGCCCTGTAAATTTTTACAGTAAAGGTATTACTTTCCCTGCTTCCTGAAAAGGAAACATCTACCTCCAAAAATAACAATGCTCCAAATATAGAATGGCAGCATCCATAAGTTATTGAAATATTTACTCAAAGGATGATAAAAATACTTACTTGAAGCTATTTGTTGCCTTGAAAAATCTGTCACTTTCTTCCTTTTAACACAACCTCCTTTCCAATATCCCTACTGTCAATGTGAATTTAGAGATAAAGCAGATTATTCCTAACCCCTCCACCAGCTTTACTGAAATATAATTGGACAGATAACTAGGTGAAAGTTTAAGATGTATATACATGGTGATTTGATATACATATATACTGTGAAATGATTACCATACTAGAGTTAGTTATCTCTATCATCTCACACAGTTACCATTTTTGTATGTGTGGTGAGAACATTTAAGATCTGCTCTCTTGGTAACTTTCAGGTACACAGTAGAGTCTTGCTACTGTCATCATTGAGCTATACATTAGGTCCCAAGAACTTACTCATCCTATAACTGGAAGTTTGTACCCATTGGCCAACATCTCCTCATTTCCCCCTTCTCCCAGTATCAGAATATAAGAAATAGCAAAAACCTAACTGGCATTCTTCTTTTTCTTTTTAAAAAGACTTTTAGGGCAGTGTGGGGTTCACAGACAAACTGAGAAGGAGGTATAGAGATTTCTCATATATCCTTTGTCCCCACATATGCATAGCCTCCCTCCCCCCAACTGGCATTTTTAAGAACAGAACTTTGGTGTTTTTACAACATAGCTCTTTATATTGAGTTTTAAAATATCACCTTGGACCATACAGTTTTAGCAACTAGACATATCATAAAAAGGGATATATTAAACTGTAAGAAATTAATTGAGTTACCTGAAAGACCTTGTATTTTTGCTTATAAACCAAGAAATGGAGTTAGAAAGGAGAATTGAAGAGCTGTAAGGTTACTGATTTAGTAAGTGGATCAAATATTCCAAAAATGATCTTGAACTACTTAATTTGTCCATGCATTATTTTGTCCTTGATCAGGATAAGTCCATAAATATAAGAGAAAGAAAGAAACTCCTGGCTTAACAAGTCTGTTCAGTTTGACTGATAACATTTATTTCATGCTCCCTAAAACTTCTTTCTCTGAGCTTGGAGTAGAAAAATGCTTACCATAAAAAAAGTTTTATTACCTTAATTTCTAAGTTAGTGAAATGATGAAGGCATGTCCTTCTGATGTCAGAAATGTAAGATGTAAGATCATAATTGTTACCATAGACTGAGAAGGATTAGAGCAGAATAAAGGGAGAAGAAAGCTAGGAGACTCACTCTAGAAGTGGCCAACAATGACTTTTCAGGAATAATCATAAACCTGGTTCATAAATAACTATTCTGGGGCAATAAATAGCATCAGTGTTAGAAATCAATGCCTTGGTGCCAGTTCGTATCAACATGCTCTCAGTTCCAAACTCTACAGGTATAATCAGTATAAGCTAATATAGCTGTGTTAAATTTATATTATATTCAAGGTTTATTATTCTTTTTAAGTTATCTCAGTTATTTGCCCAAGGTGGGGCTTGAACTCATGACGCCTGAGATCAAGAGTTGCACACTGTACTGGCTGAGCCAGCCAGATGCCCCAATATTATATACCCAGACTTGAGGCACCTGATTGGCTCAGTTGAGTAAGCAAGTGACTGGTGATGGAGGCCCACATCTGGCTCCATCCTCAGCGGGGAGTCTGTTTGAGAATCTCTCTCTCCCTTTGCCCCCCTCCCCCGACTTGAGCGCTCTCTCTAAAATAGATAAATAAATCTATAAATCTATATATCTATATGTACATACAGATATACATCTCAAAGCTCATTTAATACATTTAATTTGCTTCAGTTCTATTGGATGGAAACGTTAGCAAAGGCAAAATAAAAGTAAAAAAGAAGAGATTTTAGAAGTATTCAAAGAAGTGACAGCGTTTCCTCCTTGACCAACTCTAAGCAGACTCTTCTGATTCCTCTTCTCGACAAGCCTCAGCCTTGACCTCTGAAAACTTTTTTTCAACCTTAACTTTTAATTTTAATTCCAGTTGGTTCACATGCAGTGTTATATGAGTTTCAGGTGTACAATACAGTGATTTAACACTTCCAAACATCACCGTGTGCTCATCGCAAATGCCCTCCTTCATCCCCATCACCTATTTCAACACCCCCCCCGCCACACCCCTGCCCTTTGGTAAGCATCAAGCCTAGGAAAGCTTAAACAAACATTAGCATAGTTTCTAAAAGCTCAAGGTCACATCCCTAGGATGACTCCAGCACCCCTTAAAGCAGGCCTAAGAAAACTCAAAGCTGCCAAAAGAATTTGCTGTTTGTTCCAGCTAACACCTGAAGAGGGAGCTCCTGTCTCCCGGCCGCTGTTGGAGGACTGGAGCGTCGCCCCCATCAGCGTGCCAGTCAGCAAACCCAGGTGGGTTTCACACGGAACAAGTCTTGCAGGGCTCTTGTTATTTTCCACTTCCCTGACCCTACTGTGCCCGCGCTCACCTTCTTTCCGATTCGCTCATTCTTCTTTTGAAACGCCCGGTCACTTCTGTACAAATCGAAGTTGAGTTCAGTTCACACCGGATCTCTTCTCCATGCGGTAGCGTATTACTGAATTTTCCTTACCAGTTCGGCTAGTGCCAGGTTTTATTTCTCTCTAACAGAAGGAAGTGGAAGAAACAGAAAAAATAAGAAGGGAGAAAGACCCAACCTAGTCAAAATAATAAAACTAAAAGGAAATATTTTATTTTATTTTATTTTACTTTATTTTATTTTATTTTATTAGTTTTATTAGTGCTTATTATACTAAAGTATAATGTTAAGTATAAAGGACGAAATAGTGAACAAAAGGTTTCTTCTAGGAAGAAACAGCAGCACGACGCTCCACCCACTTAAAATAAAATGGTGTGTAAGTACTATGAAGGGATCAAGATAGAGTTCTTCAGAGAACTTGCCTTGGAAACTGCGTTAAGATTTACAAGTGAAAATAATATCTAAGATGAATTCTGAAGGATAAGCGGGAGCTGGGCAGAGAAAGAGCGGAGAAAAGTGTGTTTTAGACGGAGAGGGAAGCAGGTGCAAAGGCCAGGAAGTAAAAGAACGAAAGCGCAAGCGCAAGAGAATGAGCAGATTCCAGGAGCAGAAAGAACTGTGTCATGGCTGGAGAGTGCTTGGTTATTCGGTCAGGGAGGAGAATGAGGAGAAATCCAAGACAAAGGAAGAAAGCTGGAACCAAACTCTAAAAGGTCTTGGGGGGCTTATTTGTATCTTCTCACACAGGGAGGGGAAGACAATAAGGGTTTCCAATAAGGGTTCATGTGGTTTTTTTGTGGAAAATGGATTGGAAAAAATAAGACAAGAATTGGGAAGAAATGGATTTATTCACAATTATTTAGGAGACAGAATATACAGGAACTGGGGGTTACTTAACTGTGGGGTAGAAGGGACAGAAGGGAAGAAGCTGAAGTTGAAATTCCCATTTGGGGCCAGGCCGTTCAGTGAGTGGGGCAGCCATGCTTCTAAAATAACAGAAACACACACAAATAAATAACATAAAATTAATTTAAAAATAAAATAAAACAAGAAACACAAGGAGCAGGGGTTTGGGAAAGTGGGGGAAGGGTACCTGACTGGCTCAATTGGTAGAGCATGAGACTCTGAACCTCAGAGTCATAAGTTCAAGCCCTACATTGGCTGTACAGATTACTTAAAAAAATAAAATGAAATAAGATTAGATAAAATGAGATAAATAAAATAAAGTAAGAAACACTAGAAGGAGAGCTGGTTTGTTGGAAAAATGGGGTGGGTGTATTTCCACTCCACCTTAACTTGTAAATGAGGAAACTGAGATCTTCATTTTAATTGAATAAAAAAGCACCACACTAAGAACATACTATATGCAAGGTTTTAGTTAATTTACCAAAGGATAGGAGACAAAGTATAAATCAAAATAAACAACACAATTATTACAACTGCATTTCCTCTATATAAGACACAGATGATGAAAAGGAGGAGGGACTGTACTAAAGAGGAATAGAAACAAAGAAACAAATAGACTCTGGCTCTATGAAGAAAGCAGAAAAAGATATCCAAGAAGTTGGATCACCAAGATGTTAAAAGATAAATAGGTAGGACGTGGACGTTAGAATTTTTCTTTTTATTATTCTTCAGGAACTATGTTTTAAAAAAAGAATTAGCAAGATAACTAGTAGGAAATACCAAACCTCAAACATCTAACCACCAGACACACTCATGCAGTTTTTACTTTAATTTTTTTAAAATTTGCACTTCTCTGTACTTCAATTGAATGTTTCAGTCATTTACACTTTTAACGTATTTTACATGGTCAACAATTCTGGAGGAGGAAAAATCTTTACTTTTTCCACCCAGGTGAAAAATGTATGTGCTGAAACCTGCAAATTTATACAAAAGATGGGCAATGAGGAACTTCTAAAGTTTGTTGCTTTCTTCCTCTCTGCTCTGAAACCACACAATTTCAAAACCTTTTTTTTTCTTCTTACCACAGAAGTGCCTAAGTTCTATAAAAAACTGGCATTCTGGTTGTTGAAAATCCTTTTAAGCTTTTGATGTTAAGTATGACATATTTTATATTTAAAAGTTAACAGAGGCTCTGTTCTTAAGGAAGTTCAATAATACCAAAAAAAAAAAAAAGTTTCATTTAAGTAAGATCTCTGATCCCATTAACTGGTTCTGATTAAAAAAAAAAATGTATATTGTTTTAGGTATATTTAGAAACACCTGCTGCTTATCTGATTCTTACTATTACCTGTAAGGTTTAGATAATGTAGCAAAATTTCACAAAATAAAATTTCACTCAAGTTCTATCTTCTAAGATGAATCTGCCTGAATAGATATTGCTGAATTTTTCTTGTGCACTCTTTTGCCATTTATTCATCCATAATTTTTTTTTATTTTTTCCCATGGGCTGGACACTATCTTAAATGCTAAAGATATAAGGCAAGCCAGAAAGAACCTTGAGTTAATGGAGCTTGTATTCAGTCCATTGTCCTAAGGAAGAACTACAGAATAAAAGTGCAAAGGACATGGGAAGCTACATAAATCGAGGCCTTGGTACTGTAGAGAGATGAAGGAAAATGTCAATCATAATAATACTGCAATCTGTTATTTCCTTCAAAAAGTGCACCTTTGTGGCTCAGTGGGTTGGAGCCTCTGCCTTCAGCTCAGGTCATGGTCCCAGGGTCCTGGGATCGAGCCCCGCATTGGGCTCTCTGCTCCACAGGGAGCCTGCTTCCTCCCCTCTCTCTCTGCCTGCCTCTCTGCCTACTTGCGATCTCTCTCTCTGTCAAATAAATAAATAAAAATCTTTAAAAAAAAAGTGCACCTTTGCTTCAAAATTTATTACTATCAAAATACAAAAATGCCACTAGAAAGAAAATACCTGAGATCAAGATGAGAATCTGTATTAAACTTTACAAAATAGTGGGATAGAATTGATCGTATTTTAAGATTTCTAGTGAGTGATATTTCATTTTTTAAATGCACATAATCGCAGGTACCTTCCAAGAAATTTGAATAATATACCATATATATTCGTACCTTCATACACTCACCACAGCTAAATGTTTATTCATTGGGTTTTATGAGTGAAGGTCCTAAAATATTTCTTTCTTTCAAATTTAAATGAAATAGACTATTGTGATTTGGGCTTATGTCAGATTTTCTGGTAAGATTTTTTTTTCTTAAGTTCACATATAATGTCCTGCCCTGAGGTATAGCTTAATTATAGGCCTATTAACCATTAAATTTTTCTCTCATTCTTTTGTTTGCTTTGCTTTGGTTTGGCTTTTGTTTGTTTTTGCATAGAGCTTTGAGAAAGATAAGAGAGAGAGAATTCAATAGGGGGGCGAAGGCAGTATAGGCACAAGGAGAAGCAGATACTCCTCCCTGAGCCGGGAACCTGATGCTGGGCTTGATCCCAGGACTCTGGGATCCTGACCTGAGCTGAAGGTAGATGCCTAACTGACTGACCCACCCAAGGGCTGCAACAGTAGATTGTATTTTAAAAAGATACTGACGAGAAGCCTCCTAAGGGGCTCCACTGTACCAAGTGTAACTTGTATTAATCAGGCTTCTCCAGAGAAAAAGAACCAATAGAAGATATCTTTACCTACCTACAGATGTACAGATCTACGTCTATATTATCTACTTAATATAAATACATAAATACTAAATATATAATAAATACATAAATAAATATAGATACATAAATAAACATTAAATCGATACTATAGGTATACATTTGTACATCTATAGATATAGACTTATTATAAGGAATTGGCTCATGAAATTACAGAGGCTGGAAATTCCCGAGGTCTGCAGGGTGAACAAGCAGGTTAGACACCCAGGATGGCATAGTTCCTGTCCATAGGCTAGCGGGCTGGAGACGAGGAAGAGGCAGTGTTTCAGTCTGAGTGCAAAGGTAGGAAAAAGCTGATTATCTCAGTCCAACGGCAGTCAGGCAAGATGAGTCCCCTCTTATTTGGCCTTTTTGGTGTATTAGGCCTTCAGGGAACTGGATGGGGCCCATCCGTATTAGTGAGGGCAATTTACATTACTCAGCTTACAGATTCAAATGTTAATCTCACCCAAAACACCCTGACAGGAACATTTAAAATAGCATTTCACCAAATATCTGGGCACCTTGTGGCCCAGTCAAGTTGACACATAAAATTAAGTTTCCTTTGGTTTCTCCAACTAACAGATAATGCACAGCATTTAAAGGAAAGAGAAAAAGTTGTTAAAATGATTTAGTTCAGCTGCAGAGTAACTGTCTTGTTTCCTAGTGACAGAAAAAATAAACAATACAACCACGATTGGATCTTTACATCAGTTTTATTTTCTTCCTCATTGCTTTGTGCAAAGTTTAGTCACGTACAGGTCATCTATTCCATCGAGAGCTGCAGAAAAAGTTTTTTGCTCTTTTTCCAATACATTTCAAAAATGATACCTATTTGGACTTCATGCTTGATAGACCATCTTTACGTTTATTTTTCTTAAAAAAGTACCCACCAAAATGCGAAAAAGATTCCCTCTTCCCATTGCAAGCTAATTCAAAATTGCCCAGGTGGTGCTTTCATTGGCATTTCACTGGTTCTTTATGCATATATGATAATCATCATCTTGTGTTTCTTACAAGCTTTGTCATTTTCCCTAAAATATTTGTTTCCTGATGAGATGCTTCAAGTGTGGATACACTTTGTGTGTGTGTGTGTGTTTTTAGCTATCTGCTAATTAAAAAATCAAACTATAACTCATATCTAAATATTTAGAATCACTGTCTGTACATAGTAGGAATTTGGTAACTGAAAAATGAATGAATGACGACGGAATGAAGGTTAAATGCAGCAGCGGGTATGGGGGAGCAAAGTATTGATCGTATTTGTGGTTAATCCAACAAAAGCTCAAATGATAAAAATCTTTGGTAAGGGTGCCTGGGTGGCTCAGTGGGTTAAAGCCTCTGCTTTTGGCTCGGGTCATGATCGCAGTCGCAGGGTCCTGGGATCGAGGCCCGCATCAGGCTCTCTTCTCAGCAGGGAACCTGTTTCCCCCCCTCTCTCTGCCTGCCTCTCTGCCTACTTGTGATATCTCTCTCTGTCAAATCAATAAATAAAAGTCTAAAAAAAAAATCTTTGATAAGATAAAACTTGTATCTCAGCCAGCATTAAACTAGAACTACAAAGAAAGAGTAGCAATGATTTTAAATTTCTATCACATGTAAGTAATACATAAATTTATTCTCTGTGTAAACATTTTTAAATATTGTAGATAAGATTAAGGTACCTTTGAACACTACTCTGTAAACAATATATACTAGATTGTTTTGTGGATTTGTGGATTTGTGGATTTTTTTCCCCTAATATACTCTGAGTAGATGTTTTATAAGAGGAATGAAGGACTAAACCAAGGCAGGCTATTTACATAGCAATAGTAGATATAATTAATATCTACTAAACTTCAGTTGTTTTTCTAAATACTGTGCACACTTTAACACACATAAGCCTTACAAGAGCTCATGGTATCATTATTATGTACTATCCATTATTCCCATTGTTCAGATGAGTAAACAATCATTCTTTTCCCCCAAATTTTCCATAATTTCTCCAAAGTCATGGTGTCCTAAGTAGTGGAGCTGGGATTTGAACCGAAGCAGTATGGTTCCTAGTCTGGCTGAAAATCCCCACATCATATACAAGCTATGTTAACAAAAATGGAGCCCGTGACTGAGTACTGGTTGCTCAACCAGCTCCCACCACACTGGTACAAAACCAGCACCCATCCACTATCTTGATTGACTCATATTTCTCACTTGACTACCAGATACTTCTGGGGAACACTAGGATTTATATTCCGCTTTCTAATTTGCTGTTCTTCCCTTATATGGGAATCCTGCTTCCATTCTCAAATGTGGTTCTTCTCGAGAAGTAACTGAACTAACAGATGAGGACTCAGATACTCTGAGATCCTCTCATTCCAACTCTGTGAATCAATATCAGCACACTCTTCTTCAATATAGATGATCCCACCTAAGCATCAGTTCTGTGGCTGAAATGCTCTTTTGTTAATTTGCATGTCGAAACCTATTTGTTGTTCAAACTCTTGCTGGGGTGCGGCGTCATCAGAGAAGGCTTCCTTCATATATTACTTCATGTGTTACATCCAAGACATAAGACTCTTGCATTTGTCAGTACTGCTCAGTCACTCTGGATTTTAATTCTTTGTTTGACATGTTGTTCTCCCACTGGAGTAAAGAAGTAATATTCTTGAGAACAGTCATGGTGTTTGGGTAACCCAGGTGTGAGCACCGTGCCTGGAACGTATTAGATGCACCACAAATGTTTGTGAGATGAAATGGAAATATGACTAGTACGATAGCATCGTTGCAGACTGACAGTCCTTTTTACAACTACCTTTACCACTCAGTTTTTAGCTAGGATGTGAATATAAGTTCATATTTGCCCCCAATAGTTCACAAAGCTGTATTCTTCCAATATATTTTATTTCCCTCTAATCTTGAGATGAAAATCTTAATAATGTTTTACACTTCGAGGAAGATTTTAATTACTTCTCTATTGAATTTAAGAAGTCTACCAATTAAAAGACTTCACAAATATTTGTAGCAGCAAATTTTATGTAGTGGGCATTTAAAAAAAATCGTACCTTAACAGTATAGAAAACAGGGGCGCATGGGTGGCTCAGTCGGTTAAGCATCTGCCTTCAGCTCATGTCATGATCCCAGGGTCCTGGGATCGAGCCCCGCATTGAGCTCCTTGTTTAGCGGGGAGCCTGCTTCTCCCTCTCCTTCCAGCTCATGCTCTCTTTCTGGCTCCCTCTCTCACTCTTCAGTAAATAAATAAAATATTAAAAAAAAAAAACAGTATAGAAAACAGTGGCTAATTTTACCAAAGTGTGTTTACTAGCAATTGTTATTCCCATTAAGGGGGTAATTTCTCTCTTCAAATAGCTTTTCCTGCCTATAAAGGTAGATAAAATGCAACTCTCACCTCTTACGAGCTAACTGAGAAGGATAACTAGAAATCTGGGCACTATAAATACCAAGATATGGTGGATGGAACAAACCAAACTTTTTTTTTAAATGCACAGCTAAATTTTCAACAAAGGGAGGAAATTTTGTAGGTGCCAGAAATAAAATAGAAACTGAAAACCAAAGGGTAAGCATATGACTGGGACCTAAGACTGTCCTGTGATCTACTTTTCTTCCCAGTACTTTAGAGACTCAAGTCATAGTTTCCATGTGAGAAAGGGGACATGCCTGGGCACAACAGAAAGTTGGGACTGAAAAATCTGAACAGAGCAGGGACCCTTCAATGTCTACACATTTGGTGGATCATTTAATCTTTTTAAAATTGTCCAACATCACAAAGAAAAGTGTCTGTCTCTGCCTCAGCTGTGTGGGAAAAAATATAACCCAAAATAAAGTGAAGTTCCAGTCATATGCCTGCTGTAGGCTTGAGGATAAAATTAGCCTATGGCTAGTGGTAACGACATGCATAACATGGTTCTTGAGACAGTGATTACCCCTGGGCCACCTGGCAAAGCTAATGCAAAGCTGTTGGTTGCAGCCATACCATGGTATAATTTGAGAAATAAAGAGTAAAAGAGGCTCACTAAAATAGACAATTAACAACGAACAACATGAATGGGAATCACAGAAATAAACAACCATGAATGAGACTAAGCATACAAAATAGGAGGATTAGAGACTCAAGAACTCGAAACTTAAAAAGTAATCTAAAAGAGAAGATATGAGAGATGCCTCAGTGGCTCATTCAGTTAAGAGGATGGCCCTCGGTTTCTGCTCAGATCATGATCTCAGGGTCCTGGGATTGAGCCCCACGTTAAGCTCCACACTCAGTGGGGCGTCTGCTTGAGATTCTCTCTCCCTTTCCCTCTATCCCTCTCCTGCACACACTCTCCCTCTAAAATAAAAAAATAAATAAATAAGTAGACCTTAAAAAAAGAGAGTAAATGATAATTCACATCAGTATATGTAGGAAATGGCTACACAGAACAGTAACGCTAGTGATGCACGGACCTGGTCTAAAAGCTATAGGATCAGAGAATCTAGACAAGGGAAAAGGACAATATAATGTAATTGGAAAAAGAGGACATGACTCATGTGGGAGAAACAGTTTAAAGGAGAAGAAATTAGTAAAAAATGGCCTAATTTTGGTACATATTATAGAACCATGAAGAATAAGGTTGCCTAGATAGAAGGAGTCCATTTCAAGAGGCAGTAAACAATGTAGTTAGTTTCTTACATCCATCCTATCATCTCCCTCCTAAGTAGCTGTGTGATTTGGGAATGGAACTCGGGTTTTGGGTGGGTCTGATCAGTCCACTGCGTTCCACCCACACTTGTCTGACCTGCAATGCAGTACTCTAACTGGAAGGGTTATGTCTGCCTCCATCCCCTTGCCACTCTGTGCCTCCGTAAGCTCCCTTGCTCTACCTCTCCCCACTTTGTTCTCTGGAATTTACAGTGTCCAACTGGACCAAAAAACAAAACAAAACAAAACAAAAAGACAAGTACAAATAAAGGATTTGAAAATACCCCTGTTGTCTTAAAACTAGTACATTTGCAGTAGAGTAACAACCTTGCAGAATTCTGATGGGTGTAACGATGGGGAAGGGAGCAGAGGTAAGATGAGTGCCGTGCTGATACGTGTCTAACAGCCAGCTGTGGAAATGGGCTGGTTTGTACCTTTTGAAGATTTTTGTGATATAAATACTCCCACCAGGGCCAATTTCAGGCTTCCGTGGAAAAACCACCTTGCAAAACCCCTGATAAATGAACCCTTGTCTGTCTCAACTCACTGTGAGCTGGCTCCAACAGACAACTGCTCCCAGCCTGCCTTTGGAAGGCAGTGTTGTACCATTGAAGGTCACTTCCCCAGGTGGGTTGGCCACTGCAATTTTCAACCTGGTTGTAGCAGCCTCTGGATCATAAATATTCTCCAATTCCAGTCATGAGGTTATGACCATCTAGGTTTTGATGGTGGTGTGGGCTCCTCCTTTTTCTTTATATGTATTTTAATGGAAAGTTGGGAAAGAATAAACCGAAAGCTATTTTAAAGTGGACTTCCAAGCCATAAACTATTAATAATATTTCTAAATTTAATACAAATGTAATCAACAAGAATACATTAAGCACTTTCTAGGCATAGTTTGAACTAGCAAGGATAGAGCAGTGAGGAAAAAGTTCAATAATTAAAGCCAAATCATTCCTTCTTCTCTGCTCCCCCAGTTCTTCGCTTTTAAGATATTTCATTGCTTTCTTTTGTGCAGTTCAATACATGGCAGTATCTGTACACAACAATCTTATATTAAATGTATAAATGTTGGAAGGAAATAAATCTGCCCTAACATAAAAAAAATATGGCAAGCTCCAGTAAAACATCTACAGGTAGCATTTTTATTTTAAACAAGCCACCAAATTTTGGTGAGTCACAGGATCAATAATCCATGTGTGATAGTGAATAAAATAAGTGATGACAGCATTTTCTGTAAGAGGAAAAAATTGAATAAAAATCTGAAATGTCCATTAACTGGAAAATAGATAAGTAAATTGTGACAGATCTGTACAATGAAATGTTATATAGTAGAGCAGACGAATCAATCCAAGTTACACATATCCAATAGGTGAAACTTACAAATCTAATGTTGACAAAAATTGCCAAAAGCATATAGTATAATGCTTTTTATATGAAAATTGTAAAATGTTTATGTACACATATATGTATGTGTACACACATATTTACATATTTATGTATATTTCTATGTCTATATCAAATCTGCCAGGCATGGTAATGATAAACATTAAATTGCATGAAAGTAGAAACCTCAGAAGCTGAAACTGAAGTAAACCTCAGAAACTCAAATGTGATGCTGTTAAAAAGAGATTCATAATCAGCTTTAACCATATCAGAATGTCTTATTTCTAAGCTGAATAATTAATATATAGATTTTTGTTGATTTCTTGTTCTTTTGGAATTATGAAATATTCCATAATACATTCTAACAATTAAAAATGTAAAATCCATTGACTAAACATTTGTCACTTCACAAATATTGGTGTGATTTGAACATGGGTCAAGAATATTATCTTGTGCATAAAAACCCTCATTCGTCTTTCTATTTTCAAGTTTGGGAATTACTTCACTTGAAATTTAATTATCGGTATGTCACTAACCTTATTAAGGATTTTCTACGCAATTTCAAATCATAACTTACAGAATAATATGTACAAAATATTAGAATTAATAATTAGAAATGAGAGATGTCAGTTCATCTACAATAAATATAATAATGACACAAATCCAATCTTTCCTTGTTATTTATTATCCATGTTTTGTCTCAGGAAGATCCACCAGGTTTTTCATAATCAAAAACCTTTGTGATGTTGTGTGTATATGCTGGTGCATGTGTGTGCATATGTGTGTGTGTATCTGATGAAAAGTGTGACATAATTTTTAATTATAAAAATTGATCCAAAGCACAGAACACAAATTGTAGTCAAACAGGAATATTTATTATCCATGAAACTAACTTGAATATTGATTAAGAGACCCAAGGGGATGGGGTTTCTGCCCTAGAAATCTCTGTTTTGCCAAGCTCAGAACTAAAATTATGCATTGGATGTAAATGCTGTTGACATAGCTTACAGTGAACCCAAGGAGAGTATTTTCTCTCCTTCCATTACATTTTAGGGTCAGAGCCAGGGAAAAATTACCTTGTAATAGAATGAGCTATTGGGAGAACAAAAATGTAGTTAGCCATAGAGTTTCAAAATTCTAGATCTCTTTTGGTCACTGCTCAGTCTCATGACCTTACTTCTCTGATCTTGCTTTTCCACACCTCTTTTTTTTTTTCTCACTTGTATAAAATATCTGGCATTCTATGTATGATTATATAATCCATACTGATTCTATTCATTGGGTCAAATAGGTCCTCAATATTTAGTAGAATTTGTTTTCCCAAGGCAACCCATGACTTACATGTGTCCCAGAAATTCCCCCAGAGATAACAAAAGTTTCCTAGCACTACAAAAAATGAAACAAGATGTTTCCTCTGGTTTATTCTTGGTGGAGAAAGGCAAACAAACGTCGGTTACTTGGGACCTGGAAGAACCAAGAAAATACAGGCAGATGCACTTTCCCCAAAAGGAAAACAAATTTTGAGGAGAAATACATGACGGAGAAGCCACATTCATGTCTTAGTAATGCTTGGACTTTTCTCCTTAGCTTGGACCATGCAGTTTTTCTTAGAACTGTATAAATTGGCTTCATCAAATTCTAGTTCAAGTATATTTTAAGAAGGTAAAATATTTACAAGACTCTACGTGGAAAAATTTTGATATGCAAAAGTTATAAATTAAATAGGATTTGTTTACTTTCAAATGGACTTAGCCTAATATTTAAAATGTTACTTAATTTATAAAATTAAATCTGCATTTAAACTTTAAGGTGAATATTTATTGCTTAAGGCAATGTACAACTTATTTGAAGTAAAATTTAAATGAATTCACATCTTGCATACATAACATCATGTTATGGTGATTCTTTTTGTTTTGTTCTCACCTTTAATAAGGGTTGAGTTGCAAATGTGAGGGAATCAGAATCTCGTCATTGATCCTTATAGATGAACATTCTTAAGTGCACAACTCTGTAGTTTAATGAAGTATAGAGGTACTTATGGCAGAAATAAAATACAGTAGAAGCATTAAAAGAAATTTAAGGGCACCTGGGTGGCTCAGTTGATTAAGTGTCTGCCTTCTACTCAGGTCATGATCCCAGGGTCCTGGGATTGAGTCCAGCAGCAGACTCCCTGCTCGTAGAGGGCCTGCTTCTCCGCCTCCCTCTACTACTCCCCCTGCTTGTGCTCTCTCTTTGTCAAATAAATAAGTAAAAATTAAAAAAAAAAAAAGTGCCCTCATAGGAGATGTTAATTCTTTTTTTTTTTTTTTTTTTAGATATTATTTTTAAGTAATCTCCACGCCCAATGTGGGGCTCCAACTCATAGCCTGAGATCAAGAGTCACATTCTCTACTGACTGAGCCAGCCAAGTACCCCAGATGTGAATATTTTAAGGAGAAAAGTACAGTTACCAAATATCATTATTAGTTGGAAGTAGTAAACACCCTTCCCAAAATAGTCCAGGAGGAAATTTTTCTATCTTTCTTTAACACCACCACCAAATTTCCCCCAAACTTGAAAGGAAAATTATCATACAATTACAAATGCTCCATTGGCTTCTAGAATTTTCTGATCCAGAGTACAGAACCCACATTATGTGCTTTCCCAGATTCTCACGTTCACATCTGCCCCTCTAGGCTTCGACAGGCTGCTCATTGGAATGTTCCACTGTCACCATGGGTGTGTCACCTACTAACCACTGCCAGCTGTCTCAGGCCCCACAGGTGTCAGCTGGGCAGGCATAGCCTGCTTGTACTATCCCCAAGGGTGGATGCAGCAGCCCATGCTCCCAGGCCCAAATGATAGGACCCACAGTGGTTCTGGTTCTTCCCATCCTGTCCAGACTCAGATAAAGTATTGTGCCATGGGAGGTGGAAGAGGGCTTTCCCAGTACCTCATGATACAACCCAGAAGTGTGGGGGTTTAATGCTCCATGGACAAACTTAGACTACTTAGCATCAGGAAAATGGAAAGAGCCTCAGATAAATCCTTCTCCTTTCCTTCTCTCTTAGACTGTCTTAAGTAGCAGGGGTTCCTTAAGAATCTCTTCCAAGACTTCCTGACTGACGTGAGACACACTGTGCTTGTTTCTGAGGCCGAGGTCTGCTAAGCAACCTAACACTTGCCTTCCTTCAACTCTCTTCTTTTCCCCTCACTCCAGCTACCCTGGCATTAACTCTCCCAGTAAAGTCTTACGAAGTAAGCTTTGGCTCAGGCTCTATCTATCCGGGAATTTTAACACATCCACTTAGAGGCATATCTAATCTTAAACCCGTAAGAAACTTAAAATGTGGGCACCTGGGTGGCTCCATCGGTGAAGCACCCTTCAGTTCAGGTCATAATCCTGGGGTCCCAGGACTGAGTCCCCACGCTGGGGCTAACTGCTCAGCAGGAGGTCTGCTCCTCCCTCTCCCTCTGCACCTCCCCCCAGTTGTGCTCTGCTGTCTTTCGCTCACTCCCTCTCTCAAATAACTAAATAAAATCTTTTAAAAAAGAAAGAAAGAAAGAAAGAAAGAAACCTAGAATTCTATGGTAATAATTTAAATTCTTTCTGTAAAATTTCCCTTGAATATCCATAGTATTCACGCTTTAACAACAATGTGCCAAAGCAAAAAAATAATGAGACAAAGTTCTCCTGAATGCCCTTAAATTAATGCAGTTCATTAATTTATGAACTTAATTATAGCTCTTCTTATAGCTCTGTGCCACATAATGTAAAATACCACTAATTTTTTTTTTAAGATGGATTTATTTATTTGAGAGAAAGAGAGTGGGTTGGGGAGGCGGCAGGCAGGAGAGAGGGCGAGAATCTCAAGCAGACTCCCGCTGAGCACGATGAGGGGCTCAACCTCACAACCCAGAGATCACGACCTGAGCTGGAATCAGAAGTTCGATGCCTAACCGACTGAGCTACCCAGGGACACCACTAATAATTATGTTTAAAACTTCAGTCAGGACAGATTTTTAAAGGAATACAGGAAACACGTGTTTAGTTTACTATGAAAAATAGATCTTATGAGTTCTAATAATGAACATTAACAAAAACAAACACATTCAGTCTTTTTTCTTTACAGTGAACTCTATTGAGGTATAATTTATATACAATAAGATGCACCCATTTTAAGTATACAGTTCAGTCAGTTCTGAGAAATATCTGTACCCATATTACCATCATCACAATCAAGATTTGGAATATTTGCATCACCCCAAATAGATCCCTCATGACTCTTTGCAGCAGAAATTTCCCACTCTGGGCCCTGGGCAGCCACTAGTCTCACCAGCTTTCAGTTTCTGTCATTATACAGTAATTTTGTCCATTCTAGAACTTTGTATACATAGAATCATGTGTGTATGTGTATGTCCAGCTTCCTTCTCTCAGCATAATGTTTTTGAAGTTCATCTATATAGTTACGTGTATAAGTGAGTTATTCCTTTTTCTTGCTGAGGAAGATGCCATCATATCGATGTACCACATGTTAATGGACCTTGGCAGTGTTTCTAATTTTTGCCTATTACTAATATAGCTACTATGGACATTGGTGTTCAAGCTTTCGTGTAGATAGGCATTTTCATGTATTTTGGGTAAATATCTAGCAATGGAATTGCTGTATTGTAGGGTAAGTGTATGTTGAACGTTATAAGAAACCACAGAATTATTTTCTAAAGTAGTTGTACCCATAAACAATGGGCAAGGCTTCTGGCTGTTTCATGACCTTTCTAACACTTGGCATTATCATTGTAGCCATTTGAGTGGGCAGTGTTCTTTCCTATACTTTTTTTTTTTTTAATTTACTTGACAGAGAGAGAGACAGCCAGAGAGGAAACACAAGGAGGGAGAGTGGGAGAGAGAGAAGCAGGCTACCCATATAGCCAGGATCCTGATATACCCATATAGCCAGCAGGCTACCCATATAGCCAGGTCCTGATCCCAGGACCCCAGGATCATGAAGGTAGACACTTAGTGACTGAGCCACCCAGGTTCCCCTTTCCTGGTACTTTTAATTTGCACTTTCTTGCTGTGTGGTGGTATTGAGCATCTTTTCCTGTGCTAAGTAACCATGTTCTATCTTTTTGAAAAGTGTCTGTGCAAATCTTCTGTTCATTTTTATTGGTGTTTGTCTTATTCACTTTAAAACAGTGAAGAGCCTTCAGAATCTACTCAGGGGTCTTGAGGTTTGCAAACATGCCAAAACATTTCAATTACACTTATGGAAAAAACAATTAATTACCTTGTTTTCTGCTTTTATCTTCCTTCCTCAGGAAGTTAGCTCTAGTCTCGCCTTCTACCTGTTCTTAGAACAGGCCCAGTTCTTACCCCCACCTCACACTGCTCTAACAAGTAGCTCTGCCCAACATTCGCCTCCCCTGTCCCCTCATGACCCTGGATCCTTCTATACTTCAGCTCTCAGCTCAACTGTCATATTCTTAGTGAAACCCTCCTGACCACCCCATCAAAAACAAAGCCCTTTTTGCCCTTTCTGTTCACAGCACCCTGTTCCATCACTTCTTATCACCCGCATTCCATATTTTCATTTGTTTGTCTATTTACTTACTATTTTCCTCCACACTGACTTGGGCTTCTTGAGAGCAATGACCATGCCCAATAGGGGGTTGGGTTTCCAAGGACCCTCCAGCACACTGCACAAAGCAAAACTCACATTAGAAGTTGAATAAGTATTTGCTGCTGAATGAATTAGTACCTCAGTTCTCCACGCGTTATTAAATTGGAGGTCAGCGGATGTAGAGAAATCATTCCCTGTAGTCCGTGTTGAAGTTTTACACAGCTATCAGCGATTCACAAATGGGGGTGTCTTTGGAATCTCTTTCCACTTGACCCTTCACCAGGAGGTTCCTAGGATGAAAGGGGCTTCATGAGCTTTCCGAGATGACGGTGTGCTGCTCTGGGAATTCCAAGAAGCCATAGCACAGTACTTGGCTTTTTGGGACTCCATATCAGTGCTGAAACTTTTCAGAAGTTTACAACCCGGAGGACTATCCTAGACGGATTCTCAAAATAAACAGGATTTTCTAAGGTTTATTGGGCTATTGGGGCTTCACTAAGAAGGTAGGCAAATCACACAATGAGTAAGCCATGTCCCATGGAAACAAGGAATGGTGGGTAGCTTGATGTGAGCACCACGTCAAGCATTGTCAGGCTAAAATGCAGAATCAATTTTTCCCAGTCTCCTCATTTATAAACAAGTAAGTGAATGAAAACCTGTGTTCAAATATGGGCTCTGTCCCTTAGTAATGATATAAAGTTACTTAAGTTACTTAATGTATATGTATTTTCATTTCTTTATCTTTAAAGTGAGGATAACAGTATCTAATTTAAAAACTTTTCTGGACTAAGTGGAATGCTAAGAGAGTTCTTGGCATATATTAGAAATTTTATTTTGTTTTTTTCTTTGTTTTCCATTTGAAATCACTTCGGCTTATATATATTAGAAAGCCAACATTCTCCAAAGACATATTATATTCTGTTCTCTATTCAAATTGCTACTTAATAAATATTCACTGATAGTGTTAAAAGCTTAATGGGTGTAGCAACAAATAGGTAGCAATTATATAATCAAGAGGCTGTAGCAGCAAATAAAAGAATAATCTCATTATTAAAACACAAGGATCCTAAATGTATGTTACTAAGTAAAAGAAGCCAATCTGAGAAGGCTACACACTGTATGATTCTAACTACATGACGTTCTGGAAAAGGCAAAATTATGGAAACGATAAAAAGTTCAGTGGTTGCCAGGAGAGAAGTGCAGGAAGGAGAGATGAACAGGCAGAGCATTGAGGATTTTTAAGGCATAAAAATACTCTGTATAGGGGTGCCGGGTGGCTCAGCTGGTTGAGCGACTACATTTGGCTCAGGTCATGATCCGGAGTCTCGGGATCAAGTCCCACAGCGGGCTCCCTGCTTGGCAGGGAGTCCCCTTCTCCCTTTGACCCTCCCCCTGCTCATGCTCTCTCTCTCTCTCTTTTTCATTCCCTCTCTCTCAAATAAATGAATAGAATCTTTAAAAATAATACTCCGTATGATAGTATAATCATAGGCAAATGCCATTATACATTTGTCCAAACCCATAGAAGGTACATCAAGAGTAAACACTTTCTGTGGTAAGCTATGGACATTGTGTGATTATGATCTATCAATGCTATGGACTTTGTGTGATGATTACAGTGTATCGATGCAGAGATCCTTTGCACCAAGGATGCTTGGTGTAAAAAGTATCATTCTGGGGCACCTGAGTGATTCAGTCAATTAAGTGTCTAATTCTTGATTTCAGCTGAGGTCATGATCTTAGAGTCATGAGATCAAGCCCCATACTGGGCTCCCGCCCTGGGTATGGAGCCGGCTTAAGATACTCTCTCTCTCTCTCCCTCTCCCTCTGCTGCTCCTCACTCCTTTCTCTCCCTCTATCTCTCCCTCTCTAAAAGAAAGAGAGAGAGAGAGGGAGAGAGTGAGAGAAAGAAAGAAAGAAAGAAAAGTATCATTCTGGTGAGTGGTGTTGACACTGGGAGAGGTTATACATATTATGGAATGGGAGGTACACAGAAAATCTCTGGACCTCCTAAATGTTGTTGTAAGCCCAAAACCACTCTAAAAATTGTCTTTTAAAAGAAGAATGAAAGGGCAACAAAAGCAAAAAATAAACAATTAGGACTACAGTGAAGGAATCCATCAATAAAATGAAAAGGTCCACTACTGAATGAGAGAAGATACTTGCAAACAATATAACTGATCAGAGATTGCTATCCAAAACATATAAAGAACCCATACAACTCAGTAACAAAAAAACAACCCAATTTAAAAATGGCCAGAATAGATATTTTTCCAAAGAAGACATACAGATGGCCAACAGGCATATGAAATGTTGCTCAACATCACTAATCATCAGAGAAATGCAAATCGAAACCACAGTGAAGTACCAACAAGTGCCAGTGAGGATATAAAGAAAGGGAACCTTCATGCACTATTGGTGGGAATGTAAATTAGTGCAGCCACTATGAGAAACAGCATGGAGGTTCATCAAAAAATTAAAAATAGAACAACCATAAAATCCAGTTATTCCTCTTGTGGGTATTTGTCTGAACAAAACAAAAACACTAACTTGAAAAGACATATGCACCCCCATGTTCACTGCAACATTATTTACAAAAGCCAAAATATGGAGGCAACCCAAGTGTCCATCAAAAGATAGATGAATAAAGAAGATGTGGGGACAGATATACATATATATGTATATGTATATGTATAATGAAATATTATTAAGCTAGAAAAAAAGAATGAAACCTTGCCATTTGTGACAACATGGATGGACCTAGAGAGAATATGGTAAGAGAATGCAGACTCTGGAAAACAAAACAAATGAGCAAACAAAACCAAAACAGACTTACAGATACAGAGAATGAACTGGTGATTGTCACAGAGCAGCCACTCTGGAGAACAGTATGGAGGTTCTTCAAAATGTTAAAAATAGAATTATCCTATGACCCAGCAATTGCACTACTAGGTATTTACCCAAAGAATAAAAACAAAAAAAAAAAAAACAAAAAAAAAACCACCACAGATTCGAAGGGATGCACGCACCCTGATGTTTACAGCAGCATTATCAGCAATAGCCAAACTATGGGGAGAGCCCAAATGTCCGTCTACCAATGAATGGATAAAGAATATGTGGTATACATAAATGAATACTACTCAGCCATCAAAAAGAATGAAATCTTGCCATTTACAATGATGTAGATAGAGCTAGAGTGTATTATGCTGAGTGAAATAAGTTCATCAGAGAAAGACAGATACCCTGTGGTCTTACTCATATGTGGAATTTAAGAAACAAAACAGATGAACATAGGTGAAGGGTGAAAAGAAAAACAGGAGAAAGGGAAATAAGCCATGAGAGACTCTTAATGATACAGAACAAACTGAGGGTGGATGGAGGGAGGCAGGTTGGGGATGGGCTAGACGGGTGATGGGTTTTAAGGAGGGCATTTGTTATGAGCACTGGGTGTTGTATGTCAGTGATGAATCACTGAATTCTACTCCAGTAACCAATATTGCACTGTGTTAACTACTTAAAATTTAAATTAAAATAATAATAACAACAAATTAAAAAAATAAAAGTTTATTAAAAAATAAAAGTTTTTAAAAAATAAATGATAATGAGGATGTAATGTAAGTATAGGGAATATACTCCATAGTATTATAATAACTTTATATAGTGACCATGGTAACTGCAACTTTTGAGATGATATCTCAATAATATCTCAATATCTCATATCACTTCACAGTATTTTAAAATATTGAAACAATTCATTGTACATCTGAAACTAATAGAATATTGCATATTAATTATAATTCAATTAAAAAGATTGAAAAGAAGTGAGGGAGAAAAAATGAATGAACAAAAGAAAGAAAGAAGAAAAGGAAGGAAGGAGGGAGATATACAATAGTTCAAGGGAAAAAATATTTTTAAAGATTTTATTTATTCATTTGTCAGAGAGAGAGAGCACAAGCAGAGGGAGGAGCAGGTGCCCCACTGAGGAGGGAGCCCAATGCGTGACTCAATCCCAGGACCCTGGGATCATGACCTGAGCTGAAGGCAGACTCTTAACCAACTGAGCCACCCAGGCATCCCAAGGAAAAAATATTTTTCATAATCAATTTAATAGAGCTGAGATTCAAACAAACTTGAAAAATAATTATTTAAAGATATTCTTATTAAACATTCCTCAAAGAATAAGAAGACTATATAATTTGTGCTTGACTTAAAAAAGGTTGTACACCATTTATTAGGCATTATGGAGTTAGATATTACATTCTACACAAATTTTCTAAACATTCAAATCTTTCTCCATGAAATTTCCTTTATATTTTTTTAAAGATTTTATTTATTTATTTAACAGACAGATCACAAGTAGGCGGGGCGGGGGGGTGAAGCAGGCTCCCTGCTGAGCAGAGAGCCTAATGTGGGGCTCCATCCCAGGACCCTAAGATCATGACCTGAGCTGAAGGCAGAAGCTTAACCGACTGAGCCACCCAGGCACCCCTCCATGAAATTTCCTTAAAAATAACTTTGTCTAACTATAAAATTAGAAATGCTGATGCACGTATTATTACAAAGAAACTGGTATCAGAGATGAATCAAACCATCCAAAGTTAAGCAAATAAGTTCCTTTTCCATCCTAGGCCTTTTAGAATAGGAAAGAAAAGAAATTTGAGTAAATAAAGTAAGTTCAAAAATCGCAACTATCTCAAGCCTTCCTGATCATATTTCCATCTTCGTGCTAACCATATATACTTATATATCCTGTTATACTTTTTTTTTTTTTTTTAAAGAGAGGTAGCAAGGGACAGAGAATCTCAAACAGGGCCCAGTGCAGGGCTTGATCTCACAACCCCGAGATCATGACCTGAGGCGAAATCAAGAGTCAGACTCTTAACTGACAGAGCCACCCAGACGTCAGTCCTGTTGTAACTTAAACTCAGCAAGCCTAGAAGAAAATATTTATCTCTGCAAAATAGTTCCATTTTCTCAATCAAAATCCATTTTGTTTTCTCAGTCATCAAGACAATCATTTATCTTTCATTCCTCATTTGATTTCAAACCTCATGTCTAACCAGTTACCAAGTTCTGAAATTTTTCTAGAGAGATAAGAAATATTGGTGGTTTTTCCTTTTTTTAAAGTCTCAAACCAGAAAGGGGAAAGGAAATTCTAAATGTAACAACCACAGTTCAATCATTTGCTTATCATTGGAAGAAGGAACCTCTGAATTTTAAAATAGCCCTTGCCTAGAGTCCAGTGATCAAAATATCTATTCTTGTCTCTGATACTAACTAGCCTGCTGACATCAACTAAGACACTTCTGTTCTCTGCTTCAGTTACCTGATCTTTGAAATGGTGGAGAAGTGGGTGGTATTCGAAAATACCTTTCCCTTCTAAAATTCTGTGTGGTTCTCAATTTGTCCCTTTCTTTTCATTCCCAATGTAGCCAGTCCAAAGATGGGCACTTATGACTTTGTAGATGTTTACATTACTTCAAAAATCACTGCAACTCTTGCCTAAAATCCACCTTTGATCTTACCAACAGGTTTAACTTCTTAAAACTCAGTTTTCTTTATTGTTTTACCTGAAATGGCCAGAGGTGTTAGTTAGATTAAGTCATTTTCCAGATCTCCCCAAATCACTTGCCTCTGAAATTTCTTGCTACACAGACCTCCTACATAATCAGCCTTTCGGCCCCAAGTCAACCTGGGTCACTCAATATAAAAACATGCACTGGCCTTTCTCATTTCTACTCTTTTGTGCGTTTTTATGTATACCAGTGCTCTCTACCTGGAATGTTCTCTTCCTTTCTTGTCATCCACTGTAATTTTGCTCTGCTTATATTTCACATTCTCTAAAAATCTACTCTGATTACCCCCAAACCAAAACAATTTGTCTTGCACCGTGAACTCTCAGGTCAAAGAAGAGAGTTAATAGGTTAATAGGTTGGAGAGGGGAGTTCTCAGGTCCTTGGGGATAGAGAGGCTTTCCAAGGTAGGTGCTGAGTGGTGGTGGGGATCGCCACTGGAATTCTCCCTCTACCATCCTGCTCAAGCATTTAAACAACAAGGACAATGACTGTGACAAAGAACAGATACTGTAGCAAAGACAGCTGGTGTCCTGCCAGTAACTCATCCGTACTGTGCATACCTAAAAAAGCTTACTGGAAGCACCTGGAATTTTCTAGCTGAGGACTGCCTTTGCCTTCCATGCAGAGAAGGCCACACAATTTCCAGCACCTCCAGGAGAAACCCTCGACAAATGAAAGATAAGAGCTTGTGGATATATATCTTAGTTTCCCAGCTCCTCAAGTAGGATAATTCTGAGGAATATTTCACACAGCCTTCCAGAGATCTCCAGTGAGACTCAGCTCTACTCATCACCACTGGTAACCAACACAAGAATGTTCTCACATTGCCTTCACTTTCTTCCCACACGCTCTCTACTTCCCTATCCGAGCTTTGGGAGATCAACTCCTATGTAAACTACTTGCACCCAAATACTTGCCTTGAGGTCTGCTTCTGAGGGAAATTTGTAGGTTTTCTATGCATTTTTCTCATCTTCTTGCTCTTGCCCTGGTTTGATTTACATCATTCAATCCTTGGAGAAAATTACAATTTCATTTATGCTTTCAAATTTGTTAATGTGTGTGTATATATTATGTTCTCTTAGCAGTTAAAAAAAATTTTTTTTAAAAAGTTTAAAAAATTTATAATGTAGATTCAGTTTATGTTTTTCTCATTCTTAACTGTTTTTGCCCTTATTCTCTAGTTTCATACCATACCATTACCATACTTATAAGATTATCTATTTTGTCTTTTCAGTAAATTATTTCTTAGTTGTATTGATCATCATTCTGATTCGTGGTTGATATTGCTTCTGTTACTCTTGTCATTTTCTATTTTATTAACTTTTCCTTTTACCTATAGCATTTATTTGTCCACACTCTCTTTGGTAACTACAATTGTAACTCTTGGAGACAATTGCTAAACTTATTTATTCTCCATTTGTCTCCTCTTTTAAGTAAGGGACATGAAACTATATATCTCTATCCAAATTTGATTTTAGACCACCAGTTAGGACATAAAGTGCCTTTTCCATTTGTTTTAAATATTTTTAAATCTTCATTGTTCTTTATTTAGCAATGCATCTTATTTAGCAATGTGGTTTTTTTATTTCCAAAATGATTGTGTTGTATTAGATGTGTTTGGTCATTAATTTTAAATTTCATTTACCATTTTGACTAAAGAATTGTGGGTTATTTAATGGTAACTTTTTGAATTTCTTAAAACTTTTGTCTATGGTAATAATTCATTTTATAAAGGTCCAAAATATGTGCTTAAAAACATGTATTCTCTATTGAATGACTAGTTCTCTAAAGTATCTATAGCTAAAAATTCTTAATTGAGTATTTCAAGACCTACTTTTTATCTGCTTACTCTATCAATTTCTTAATTAGTTGGTTAAAATGTCTCACCAGAAATATGGATTTAGGATTTTCTCCTCTTTAATTCTGTCAGTCTTGCTTTATATCCTACAAAGTTCTGGTTTAGCGCACACAAGTTTTAGTTTTCATATTTTGGTGGATTGTTCATATCATTATGAAATATTTCCCTTTGTCACTTTTAATGCATTCCATCTCTGGATTCACAGATGTTTCCAAGTTCTGCTTCCCCACTTTATGTAGGGCCTAGAAACTTGGCTTCTCTTTCTGTGCAGGTGCTGAGGCCTTAGCCATCATGGATTTTCTAGGTTAACAGTCACTCTCTACATGGGCCTAATGGCTTCACATCTGTCTCACTGAGGTATGATCCTTCTGTGTTTCTGACAACGAGACATGTAGACACTTCACTTTTTTTATTCCGACTTTGGAGATTCTCTACCTATATCTGTACCATTATCTATCTTTCTGTTGTATATACATACATATACATATATACATAACAGGAAGAGATACATCAATGTATGTAATATATCAGAAAGAGGAAGAGAGAATGCACACAAGAAGGGATGTGTTTCTTCCGTCATCCTGAACTTGAAGTGTATCTATCCTTTCTTAAATAGAAAATGTGATTAACTGGCATTACCATTCAATTTCTTGAATTGCAAGTGCATTTCTCTCATTTGGAATTAACTTCCCTGAGAAGTTAGCTTAGTGAATATTCTCATTGTTTTCCTGGGAAAGTTGTCCAAAGATTTCTGTAAAAATTGCTAATGGCTACGAGCCCTTTCACTAGAAATGCATAGCTCCCCTCAAGCAATACTTCTGAGGTATTTCTGCAGAGCGCCTTGTAAAGTGCTTACTGATTTTAGAAATGGCACCTGGGCTGATGCCCAAGCTTACATCAAAGGGATGGTATTAATGTGTCCTTAAAAAGGCATCTTTTATAGCCTAGCAGGAAGAAAAATCACTTTATTCTCATAATTTGTTTTAAGTATTGCTGTTATCATTGCTAATTATAGTATCTCAATAAAGCGTTTATTTATTAAGTCTCTTTGGTTTCCTCTATTAGCAAAATTTATTTTCCTCTTAGTAAAATGTCTTTCTTCCTATTAAAATTTTATATCATTTGATTGGATGAAGGAAATGGATGATGCTCAAAAATGACTAATGGCAGAGAGACTGGTGAGGTTAATGCTTTGTTTTCTTTGACCATTCTATTTAGACTTAAAAACTCAAAGTCTTTTTTCTTTCTAAAATCAAGTGAGGCTTAAGGAGTTCTAAATCTCATTTAGCCAGACACATCCACTTATATCTTTAACAATTTTGAATGTGTTTTGACAGATTTTCTTTCTTTCTTTGCCACGTACATTATAAGTTACGGTTTCATTTCACAGCAGTTAAATATTATAGTCATTTTCAGGAAGAGGGAAAAAAAAGTTACCATAATCTAGCTACCTTTATACTGTTGTACATGAATCATTTAGAAAATTTGGGAACCTGTCCAACTGCATTTCTCATAAAACACTCCCATGTCTGTATACTGTGCAGTGCCAAGACTT
Source organism: Enhydra lutris kenyoni (assembly GCF_002288905.1). Classification (NCBI taxonomy): domain Eukaryota; kingdom Metazoa; phylum Chordata; class Mammalia; order Carnivora; family Mustelidae; genus Enhydra; species Enhydra lutris. The sequence goes on along the minus strand of NW_019154089.1, from coordinate 42,388,947 downwards.
TTATCTGTGTAGCTTAGAAAATGGCGATAACCAAGCAAAATAAAAGAAAAGTAATTAAATAAAGCACATTTGGCATGCATTTTCTTACATAACTTTTCAGCATCTTACATAATGTAGTCTGAATTAAAGATAAATGGATCTTTTATAAGCACCAAAAAAGGTATATTCTATTAATTGATAGCCAATGAATGCAAATTATATAAAAGATATAGTTCATTTTCTGGTGAAGATTATAATGGTTATCCCAAATGTGGCTGAAGTTAAGATTTTTGCAGAGGGAAAATGAAATAAATGGTTTATTTAAAGTTACACTAGAGAGTTATAGAAATAGCATAGCTTGATTTTGTGGTATTTTCAATTAAGATTTATGCACGTCTAAAAAGGGGTTTTGTGATTTAAGGTACTAGACAAATTGGGGTTATAGATCAGAAGAATCCTCTCTTTAGCAGATGTCCTTTCTGACACCTGACATTGAAGTCTGTCTAATCTTTTCTTCAGCAGAGCAATGTGATTAATTGGCATTAGCACCAAATTACCTGATGAAATGGGGGTGCCTGGATAGCTTAGTGGGTTAAGCAGACTGCTCTCCATTTCTGCTCAGGTCATGATCACAGGGTGGTGAGATTGAGCCCAGCGTCAGGCTCTGTGAGCTCAGCAGGGCATAGGAGCCTGCTTGAGATTCTCTCCCTTCCCCTCTGCCCCTCCCGCTGCTCATGTGCTCTCTCTATAAAATAAATAAATTAATCTTTAAAAAAATTACTTGAAATCGTTATTACTCTATATATGTTTTCCAATTTTTGTTTGTTCATTAAGTTTTTTTTGCCTCAGCTTGATTATTTTTATTTATTCTTTGGAGAAAATTGTTATTTCATGTATATTTTCAAATTTACGGGCACTCATGTTGTCTTACAACTTTTTAAATTCCTAATATAGCTGTAGTTTATGTCTGTTTTCATCTGCGGTGAAAATGCCTATTCTCATTTGCAATGTACAATAAAAACAATTACTTTGGTCATATCTTAGAACACATTAGTCTCTTCAAGTTGTATCATTGATCTTAAAATGTTAACAGTTGCCCCCACTTTTTTACAATAAAATGTATTTATTGAAATTATTTTCTCTTTTATTAAATGCTTTAAGAGCTTCAGAAAAAAAGATATGACACATGGGGAGGAGGGAGAGGGTGGTGGGGTTATGGACATTGGGGAGGGTATGTGCTATGGTGAGTGCTGTGAAGTGTGTAAACCTGGCAATCCACAGACCTGTACCCCTGGGGCAAATAATACACTACATGTTTATAAAAAATTTAAAAAAAAAGATATGACACTAAAGCAGTTTCACTTTTGGTTCATCAAAAGTATGTATTTCCTCCAATATTAGTATAATTTCAGAATGTATTACTTGTTTTTATCAGTAATCATTTTTCTTATGCCAATGTATTCATAATTGCTTGAAAACATCATGGTGCTATTTTCTTGAATGGAGATCCAAACTTCTAAATGGTTTCCTCTTGACAACTGGGAGAGCGATGGCTCATGAAGTACTATCTGTAGCAGTACATAGTTGTCCAGTGGGTACTAAGACTCAAAGTGAGACAGTGAGTCAAAGCTGAAGAGGAGAAAACGCGCACATAGATATCTTTAAACACAGAGATCCACTGAAGACTTCTGAAAGTCTAGCTGTATCTACTCTTTGTGAGTCAATGGGAAAATTACACAAGGAAAGTGCCTAGATTATGAAGGAGGAAATATAGAAGAAGGAGGGGAAGGGACACCTGGGTGGACCAGCGGGTTAAGCATCTGCCTTTGGCTCAGGTTATGATCCCAGGGATCAAGTCCTGGGATCAAGTCCCACCCTTCCCACTTCAGGATCCTTGCTCAGCAGGGAGCCTTCTGCCTGCCACTCCCCCTGCCTGTGCTGTCTCTCTCTCTCTCTGGCAAATATATAAAATCTTTTAAAAAAAGAAGAAGAAGAAAAAGAAGAAGGGGAAAATTAGAAAGGTAACTGGCAATTCCATTTACATTTTCAAAATTATATTACAGAATTTCCTTCAGTTGCCCAGGCTCTGTCTCAGAATGAAGACAATCATAACTTTGACAAAATGGTAGCTTTGTAATTTACAAGTAAAAGGAAAGATGTCATACTTCATTTATTCTAAATTGTTTTCAACATTAAGAACAGGCAGCACAGAGACTGTGACAAATATGGAAGCTATTGTGCACCAAATACAACTTGGTCATTGTTTTTTACTTTGCTTTATTTTTTGTTAATAGAGAAGCTGTTGGCTAGCGTTCTCTTCATATACACCTGAATGTAAATGAGGATGCCTTTGAATTTGAAACAGAGAATAGTCCTGATACTGTGACAGGCTACTCGTGTTATGCTTTGTAACTACTCTCCAGTAAACATTTGAAAAACTCTGCATTCTCAACATATTATTATAGTCAGGTCGATGCAAGATACTTTAGTTTCACATTTCTAATGATTTGGACTTGAGTTTTAGGCTTTAGCACAAGTTACTCGGACATTGATATAAACTATGTGTGTTTTTCAATAGTCTCTAGGTTGCTTAAAAATACAAATCTTGTTTTACCTCCCAACTTAAATCCTCTAATGGTTTCCCAAGGTCAAATTCCTTAACAAAATCTTACCGGAGTCGAAAAGAGAAGTTCAACCCACGGTTCTCTTCTGTTTCTGTATGCCAGCCACAGTGAGCATCTTCTAGTTCTTCCAAAGTTCCACAGTCCCCAGGTTCTCACCTTTGTGTTCCCTCTTTTTGCTGAAATGTGCCTACAACCCTTTTAGCTAAACCCTGGTTCATATGTGAATAAAAAACTTTTCTCCTCGGACTCTCAGATTAGATCAGTTTCCTCTGTCACATGCACATCTAATACCACTTGTCACAGTTTGACATTGAATGAGGATAAATACATAACCACGGGTACAGATGGTACTATAAGGTCCAGGGGTAAAAATAGACCTTATCAGTTTGACTCACTATTTTATCCTCACAACCTAGCACTGTCTAGGATCTAGTAGGTGTGCAAGAAATATTTTTGACTGAATGACTGTAGACACCACATGGCAGTTATAACTTTATGTGATGAAAAAGCAATAATAGAATTTTCAGTGTTTTGTAATTTACATAGGTGAATTCAGATGATCCAGGAGTGCTATTATGTTCAGAGTGGTCATAAAATGAATTTTCCTAAAAATACGGGAGTCCCCCTTTATCCACGTTTTCACTATCTGCAGTTCAGTTACCTACAGTCAACCATGGCCTGGAAGCAAAAGATCCTCCTTCTGAAGAGTCCTCAGGTCAATAGCAGCCTAATACTATGTCACCATGCCTCTGTCGTTCACCTCACTTCGTCTCATCACAGAGGCATTTTATCATTTCACATCATCACAGCAAGAAGGGTGAGTACAGGTGTGTCTGGAAGTTTCAGTCAGTTGAGCATCCAACACTTAGTTTTGGCTCAGGTCATGATCGCAGGGTCGTGAGATCGAGTCCCTCATTCGACTCTGTGCTCAGCGGGGAGTCAGCTTCAATTCTCTCTCTTTACCCCACTCCCAGCCCCTGCTTGCATGCATTCTCTTTCAAATAAGTAAATAAATCTTAAAAAAAAAAAGAAGGGGTGAGTACAGTACAATAAAATATGTTGAGAGAGAGAGAGATGACATTCACATAACTTTATTCGCATAACTTTCAGCATATTATTACTATTGTTCAACTTAATTATTAGTTATTGTTAATCTCTTACTGTGCCTAATTTATAAACTTCATCATAGGTACATATATATACGAAAAAACACAATATATTTAGGGTTCTGTACAATCTGTAGTTTTAGGCATCCACTGGGGGTCTTGGAACATATCCCCGATATAAGAAGAGCACCACCGTGGTGGCAGTAAGTGCCCTTTCTGTTCTCTTTTCACTCCACCATATTTAGAATTTTTAAGCTATGTTAGAAAATACATATGAGGACTTGTGATTGTATCTGAGTTTGAGTTTCTCCACAAAAAAACCCTAAAAAAGGGATTCAAGTGTAAGTAGTTTAGATCAGCAGTGACCTCAGGAAACACTGGTAACAGAGTGAGGAAGTGAAATAGGGAATGGAGACAAATTTAATAGCACAATGACATAATAACTTAACACAATAACTGGGTTCTTTATTAGGCAAGTTACTACTGTAAGCTTTGGGAGTCAATGCAGAGCATGTACCTTATTCAAAATGAAGGGCTAGGGAGCTGGGGTATTTAAACACAGTCTTCCATTGGTTGTGGCTCCTCAAAGGGGTGACTTTCAGACTGCCACTGTGTACCAGAAGAACAGCCTCAGATTGCCAAAGAAAACCTTCAGACCAAGAGATGTTCATGCTGTCTTTGGAAGTTTACCAGCATACGTGACAAAGCTAAAACGTAGGGGATATGGCAAGACACAGGGTTTGCTTACAATAAGCGTCATAAATATTTCACATTATATATTTTTTTTGAATTTTAGTATTATTTGTACCAGTTCTGTGAAAAATGCTGTTGGTATTTCAGTAGGGACTGCATTAAATCCATAGATTTCTCTGGGTAGTATGGACATTTTAACAATATTTGTTTTCCCAGTCCATGCAGCATGGAATCTTTCCACTTATCTGTGTCATCTTCAATTTCTTTCATCAATGTTTTTGGAGTCTTTTCATCTCCTTGGTTAAGTTTATTCCTAGGTATTTTATTCTTGTTGAGTAATTGTAAATGGGATTGTTTTCTTAATTTCTCCTGCAACTTCATTACTAGTGTGTAGAAATGCAGCAGATTTCTGTACATTAATTTTGTATCCTGCAATTTTACTGAATTTGTTTATCAGATATAGGAGTTTTTTAGTGGCCTCTTTAGGTTTTCTATATATTGTTATTCAGGTATTCTGCAAATATTCATGATTTTACTTTTTCCTTACCAATTTAAATGATTTTATTGCTTTTTCTTGTCTGATTGCTATGACTAGGACTTCCAGTGCTGTTGCATAGTGGGGAGAGTGGGCATTTTTGTCTTGTTCCTGATCTTAGAGGAAAATCTTGTGGGTTTTGACCATTGAGTGTGACGTTAGCTGTGGGTTTTTTTTTTTTTTTAATATATAGCCTTTATTATGTTGAGATATGTTCCCTCTAAACCTAATTCTTATCATGAAGAACTATTACAGTTTGTCAAAACCTGTTCCTGCATTTATTGAGATGATTATATGGTTTTTATTCTTTCTCTTCCTAATGTGATGTATAACATTGATTTGAGGATGTTGAGCCAAACTTGCCTCCCTGAAATAAATCCCATTTGATCTTAGTGAATGATTTTTTTAACGTGTTATTGAATTTGGTTTGCTAGTATTTTGTTGAGGATTTTTACATCTGTGTTCCTCAGAGATATTGGCCTGTAGTTTATTTTATTTGTAGTGTGTTCATCCAGTTTAAGTATTAGGATAATGCTATCCTTATAAGTGAACTTATAAGTTTTCCCTCCTATTTTTTTAAATAGTTTGAGAAGAATAGGTATTATTCTTAGACATTTTACATGATACCATTGACTTTCCATCCAAAAATAAAGTACCATAAGAGATTGATTGAATGCCTACAGAATGAATGTTAAAGTCACTACATATAAGTAAAATAAAATATTGAATTTATGTTGTGATTTTTAATAAAATAAAATATTTATACAGTTTTTTTTACTCTCACAATATTTTGAGATAGTAAATACTGTTATTTATCTGATAAAGGATTTTGAAACAATACTACAAAGTAAAAAGACCTCACTGATTGTTAAAAAATATTGAAGACTATCCAAATTTACAGTGGTATATCTGTAATGCAAATAATTAGTATAACAACACTTTCGGTTTGTCACAATGCTTTTATATTCATTAATCCAACCAATCCTCAAAACATTCCATTTTAAAGGTAGGGAACTCAATCTAATAGTAAACATGTAGTTATGATCTTGTCTCCCTCCTTCACAAAGAGAAAAGAAAAAACCATTGGATGGAACTTACTTCAGTTCCCTCCAAATAAACCCAACAGTCTTGTCTCCTTCTACTGCATCTTCTTTCCTTTCAAAGTAGAGTAAAGGAACTGAGCCCAGTCCTTTTCATGGGCACTCTGAACCAACTCTTCTTTTGCCTTCTTGGGAAACTGACATTAACCAATTCTCTTTCCTCCTTGTCTCAACTACATCAACTTTAAATATCTTCATGTTTTTACTATATTTAAAACTAATCAAAACAAACAAACACAAACAAAACAGATAAACCTTACTCTTAGGTCCCTCTCTAGCTCTCCACAGCCCAACTCCTTAACTAAGTTATCCATATTCACGGTCTTCATTTCCTTCCCATGTGTTCACGCCTCAGTCTCCATCCTCTGCCCCATTAAGTTATTAATGCAAAAACTTCTCAACCTCATTTTATTTAATCCATTTGTAACATTTATACCTGTTGGCCACTTCTGTCTTTCCTTGGCTTCATAAGTACTATTTATTTCCAGATTTGTTCTTATATTCTGGCTTTAACTACTCAAATTCTTTGTCAAATTTAACCTCTCTTACCCACACATTAAATATTTCAAGATTGGATTTTTTTTTCTCCTCTATTGCTTTCTCTCAGTAATTTCCTTCTTTCCAAAGATTTTAATTACTATCTCCACGAATTGACTCCCAAATGTACACCTTTAGCACAGACATCTCTTTTTGTTTTAGATTAATATATCTTTTTTTTTTTCCCCTCCAGATGCTTTCACTTACCTGCCTCGAAGTCATTCAACAAACAAAAAAACTAAAGCTAAACTCATGAGCCTGTCCTCTTTCCGGACTCACTAGCTCAATTAATGGCATCACCACTTACTTAATTTCACAAGCCAAAGACTTTTCATCTGCATCTCCCTCTTCTTCAGCCCTCATACCCAAACATCCTCAAATCCTACTAACTCTACATCTTAAAATGGGATGTATTTTAAATCCACCCCATTCTCTCCATTTCCAGTACCATTATCCTAGTCAACGCTACTCTCTGTTTTTCACCACAACTGTAATTGCTTCCTAACTGGTCAATTCACACTTTTCCTTTCCTCTCTGTTCTGCCCACAAAACTCAAAATACGTCTTGATGACATTTGATCACGCCCCTCTCCTGCTCAATACACTAATGTTTCCCCACTCATCTTAGGAGAAAATCCAAATCCTCAATGTGGGCTACAAGACTCTGCAAGTTCTTCCTCTTGTCTAGATCTTCAGCTGTATCTGATTCTGCTTCCTCCCTCACTTGGAGTTCCAGCCACTCTAGTCTTTTAGGTTTTTGAATTTCTTGCACTAGCATTTACCTCATCTTAGAACACCTCTTGCCTAGGTCCTCCTACTCATTCTGTAGTTTAAATGATTAATTCCCAGAAAACTCTTTTTTTTTTAAATATTTTATTTATTTATTTGACAGAGAGAGATCACAAGTAGACGGAGAGGCAGGCAGAGAGAGAGAGAGAGAGAGAGGGAAGCAGGCTCCCTGCTGAGCAGAGAGCCCGATGCGGGACTCGATCCCAGGACCCTGAGATCATGACCTGAGCTGAAGGCAGTGGCTTAACCCACTGAGCCACCCAGGCGCCCCTATTCCCAGAAAACTCTTACTTGACCAATCAATTTTACTTCTATATTCTTTTTTTTTACTTTTTTTTTTTTTTTTTTTTAGATTTTATTTGACAGAAAGAGAGAGAGAGAGAGAGAGAGATCACAAGTAAGAAGAGAGGCAGGCAGAGAGAGCGGGGGAAGCAGGTTCCCTGCTGAGCAAAGAGCCCCATGCGGGGCTCCATCCCAGGACCCTGAGATCACGACCCAAGCCGAAGGCAGAGGCTTAACCCACTGAGCCACCCAGGCACCCCTTTACTTCTACATTCTTAAAACAATATTCATCTTTCTTTTATGACCCTTAGCAAGATTATTAATTTGATGGTCATTTTAAAAATTATAGCACTACTGTTTGTCTTCCCCCATTAGACTATAATAAAAACAGGAAAACATGACTAATTTCGTTCACCATGGTCCGGGAATGTAGTCAAATTCCAATAGTTGCTCTTTGTTAAATATATGAATAAGCATATCTGGGTCTTGATTTTAGTGTGAAATTCAGTTCTCTCTACCGTGTATAGGAATTTTGCCATTGCAGACAATAATTTAAAAAATTATTTGCATTCTGTAAACCATATACAGTCACATATAAAAGTAAAAGTAGGGACTCTACCCTCTTTGAAAACTTAATTTTATTTATTTGTAAGTTTTATTTATTTAAGTAAACTCTACACCCACCATGGGGCTTGAACTTACAACCCCAAGATCAAGAGTCATATGCTTTTTCCACTGAGCCAGACAGGCACCCCTGAAAACTTAATTTTTAATCATCAGCTCTTTATAAAAGTCTACCATACCAAGAAAAAAAAAAAAAAAGCTATATTCCTTACTACATATGCCTTATTATGGACCATTTTCTCACTCTCAAAGTAAATATATACAAGGAAAACATCTATTTTATCAAAATAAAGTAGAAGATTATCTAGGGAAGTTGTAATTAAAGATAGATGTTTAAGGATGCCTGGGTGGCTCAGTGGGTTAAGCCTCTGCTTTTGGCTCAGGTCATGATCTCGGGGTCCTGGAATTGAGTCCCGCATCGGGCTCTCTACTCGGCAGGGAGCCTGCGTCCTCCTCCTCTCTCTCTCTGCCTGCCTCTCTGCCTACTTATGATCTTAATCTGTCAAATAAATAAATAAATTCTTTCAAAAGAAAGATAGATGTTTAAGTATTTCAGACAATAGTGATTCTTCAGTTGCAAAGACATTAATTATGTGAAACATTGGAAGGACTTCCAATGTGCCTAAGCTTTATAGACAATAAATACATTGGAAGAAATTTTAAAAACTGGCCATTATATGTTTTTTAAACTGTAAACCAGTCAGATATATCTATGGCTACATATAGGACAGAACCTCAGATTTAAGAAAGCTTGAGTTTGTGAGAAGAAATACTACCTTTCTCTCTTTCTTCAAGGGACTAGCCATATTTGATGCATCGTGACATCTTGTGTTTCAAGGATAAAGCCTCCTGCAGTGACACAGTCCAGCTGCACTCCCTACCCTGCCTAAAAGAACAGTCTTGAGCCTCGCTTTATTTCATTGCTAACTACTCTGAAGACTTCCCTCAATAGCTCAAATCCCAATTATTCTTTACCCTGTGCCCTTGAATTCCAAAATGCAATTCAAACTCATGTATGTTACCTGTCTCACCTCCATCATACCGTTGCTTTGCAAGCCCAGCATAGACTACTTGAACAGTATGAGTTATAGGTACAAAGACAACTGAAATCAGGATCAATTATTTTGCTGAGAGTACTAAGAACACTGAATAGGTGTATTGCTGCTATGAATATTTTTTAATGCTAAAATATATCCAAATATTACTATTATCTTTCCTATTGTTTTATCCCATACCCAAAACACTGGAAATGCAGGTTACTTTTTCAAGTTTACATTTGACAAAATTTACATTTTGACTAAGAAGTGTAGTGTCATAAAACCATTAAAGCAATGGTTTCTAGAAACCATAACCTGACATATATTTTCTAAATTTTCCTTAAAAAATATTTGGGACTTTTGAAATTTTTAACCTAGAAATAGTCCATACTTGAGACATGAATTTATTTTAAGTTGTAGGATGCAGGCTTATTCTCACTAAAGTTTTGTTGTAATATTAAATATTTATAGAATTTGAGGAATAGTAATATATTAAGACATTTCTTCACAAGATTTGCTGGTGTTAAACTTGAAAAAAAACTGATATGTTGCATGATATGAACAATTCGCTAAACTTTAACCAATATTATTATTACACAAAAAATAAGGCAGAGAGATGTAAACTTTATGCTGCTTGCCTCACTTAGTAATTAATATAATAAACAGGGACAATACTTAACAAACATTAATACTTACAAGACTAGAAATGAAAAATTTTAGCATGTAAAATTTTTACAAAGGCTTTCGTAATTCTTATTGAGAAAGAATGATGATAAACTTTCACAAATGTGATCATTTAAGCTAGACATTCATGATCTATTCCACTGTCTTACTCTTGCTAACCATATTATTTCTTCTTTTTTTTTTTTTTTTAAAGATTTTTATTCATTTGACAGACAGAGATCACAAGTAGGCAGAGAGGCAGGTAGAGAGAGAGGAGGAAGCAGGCTCCCCACCAAGGAGAGAGCCCGATGCGGGGCTCGATCCCAGGACCCTGGGATCATGACCTGAGCCGAAGGCAGAGGCCTTAACCCACTGAGCCACCCAGGCACCCCCATATTATTTCTTCTTATTATGGTTATTTTGTTTGCACATTTTCAGTATAGAGTCAGCTAAAAATGATAACAGATTTTTTTTCAAGACTGTAGAGCTTAGATTTACAAATCCCGTTAATCTCAATGTCAACAATCTGTAACATTTCAGTTTTTTAGTCAATTTCCTAGTTAAATGTTTTTGTATATATCTAAACTTTTGCCATGCTGCTATGCAGTCTTAATAATTAGAAATCTAACTGCCCTGACTGTCATTCCGAATAACAATATTAGAAATATTATGAAATATTCTAATAAAATTAGAAATTTAACTGCCCTGAATAATGTTATTCAGCACTGAGACACCTTAATTTGACCCTGCCATTGCTTAACTGCTAGTTACATAGTTTGTTTCAATGTCTTCGTTTTGCTGTATTAAGGAACACTGAAATGAATACTTTCCAGCAAAGAACTGTTTAGAAGATTTATTTGAATTTGCAAGTACATTTTCCTTTTTAAAAATCAATTTTATTGAGAGATAGCTTATATATAATAAAATGCACACATTTAATTATAAAGATCAATGAGTCTTGACAAACGTCTAATTCCATATAACCATCAATACATAGAATATTTTCATCACACTTACAGTTCCCTTGAGCCCCTGGCAGTCAATCCTATCTTCCCCCCAGTCCCCTATCCCAAGGCCATTTATCAACTTTCTATCACCACATTTTAGTTTGGCCTTTTCTAGGATGAGATACAAATAATCATATAGTATTTATTTGAGTGTCTGCCTCTTTCAGTTCAGCATAATATTTTTGAAGTCATCTATGTGGTCATCTGTACTGGTAGCTTATTTCTCTGTATCACAGAGGAGTTTTCCATTGTATGAATTTATCCATTCCTTCATGTGTTGGAGGACATTTGGGTTGCCTCCAATTTAGATTATGAATAAACCTTTGCCAATATTCTTATCCAGGTCTTTCTGTGGACATAGTTTTTTCTTTCTCTTGGATAAATACCTAAGAGTAGAATTTCTGAGTCATAGGGTAGATGCATGTTTATAAGAATGTATTCAACCATTTTCCTAAGTAAGCGTAGCATTTCACTGCCAACAAACAATATATAGGTGTTCCAGGTGCTCCCCATTCTTGCCAACACTTATCACTCTTTCCAGCCACATAGGACAACAGGACAGTGAGACCACATGATTTCATGTCTGAGGACTGCAGGTTTTCTAAGGTCAGGAAAAAATGAAAAGAAGAGACTTTTAAACCAAGATTGCAAGATAATGCAATCTCTCAATTTCCTGGTCCAAGATTTGATTACTCAGTGAAATACTCTGGTAAGACCACTAAATAGGGAAGAGCATTTTCTTTGCCTTTGAGACTTCTTCAGCCTCAAAGGCCTCCTATCAGCACAAAGGTTTAAAAAGTTTGGAAAATTCCTCCTACTGCAAGCCAAGATTGTTCTTGAGGTGGACACTTGCTCCTCTGCCTGTCTTGACCCCAACTGCAGCCACCGCCCTGAGTCAAAGTGTTCTCCATCTTTTGCTTACTGATGAAGAGTTTGTCTCTCTGGAAAGTTCAGTTCTTTTAGATTTATGTGTGTCTGTGAAACAAGATTGTCTTGAAATGGTGGTTTTGAACAAAAGTATCAATATTTGCTGTCTTGGGTAACTTGTGTCAGTGGGAGTGAAGGTCTTTCATGTGTTTTTACATCCTCACCATAAACAGAGCTCTTACATTTCCCCCCAGTTTGAAAGATTTTCTAAGGATATACTTCCAGAAGAACATTATTAAATCAAGATTAATAAATGTTTTTGTGATGATTGCCAAAAGTAATACGATGAGTATTATTCATCAAAAAAAGTAGTGCTCTTTTTCATAGTTACTTTTTTTCACATTACTCTACAGAGTTGAAACAGGACTCAATGAATTTTATTGCATTCATTTTATTAAAATATTTGTATCCTGTTATCGGGCTTATTTGCATTATATACTCTCCCCTCATCTATTGTTCATTTATTTAACACTCATTTATTCAAGAGCAGTCTTAGTTAGAGAATGACCTTTCCTTCTCTTATACAGACAAATGAAATAAATGAGAGTAACTGCTAATGGTATGGGGTTTCTTTTTGGAGTGATTGAAGTTTTCTATAATTGATTGTGGTATGGTTGCACAACTCTGAATGTAATAAAAGTCACTGAATTGTACACTTTAAATGGGTGAATTATATGGTATGTGAGTGTTATCACAATAAAGCTGTTATTTTAAAATGAAATAAGGGAATGAAATATGAATGTCAATGAAGCTTGTATGATATGTCTCCAAAAACTAACTTCTTACCCAACTGGAAACCAAAATCAGCTTTATGAGACAAATTCTAAGCACACTGAAAAAAGAAAGAAAATTATCTGATCTACCAGAACATTATCATAATAAATATAATAAGAATGAATTACATTTTTGTTTGATATCAGGCACTGAAGTACACACTTTGAATGAATTATCTCATTTAATCTTTGTATCCATTCTGGAGAGTTACTATTATCTATTACGTACCTTGTAGATGAAAAAACTGATATGTAAATCAAAGCAAGTAACTGAAAGATTCAGGGCTGAAATCTCAGGTTGGTCTGACATAATTGTTTTGGATCTGTTGCTTCCTAATATCAGAGCGTAACATTCAAGAAGGTTCCGTTGCTGTTGATTGTAGCTAAAAAATCCATACATGCAGGTGCACACGCTCAGAATCATGTGAAGTAAAACAAACATTTCTCAGGCCAAGAAAAATCAGCCTGGTCTAGTGAGAACCTAGATCCAGAAATCCTAAAACCCGAATCCAGAAATCCTAAATTCTTCGGAAGGTAACTGGAAGCAGGGGTTGCCGATACACCCCCCAGCTCAAGCTGGCTCTAAGTTAATAGTTGTGCTCCTGTTCTATACCAGTTTAAAACCTCATTGATCCTGTGTGTTACCACAAAAGTAATACCTTAGGTTCTATGACCGGTTATAGTTAACGGAGATATTTTAATGGTTAAGACAAGCTATGGCCAGGGGCTCCTGGGTGGCTCAGTGAGTTAAGCCTCTGACTTTGGCTTAGGTCATGATCTCAGGATCCTGGGATCAAGCCCCTCATCAGGCTCTCTGCTCGGCGGAGAGCCTGTTTCCCCTTTTCTCTCTGCCTATCTGTCTGCTTGCTTATGATCTCTCTCTCTCTCTCTGTGAAATAAATAAATAAAATATTTTTAAAAAAAAAAAGACAACAGGGGCGCCTGGGTGGCTCAGTGGGTTAAAGCCTCTGCCTTCGACTCGGATCATGATCCCAGGGTCCTGGTATCGAGCCCTGCATTGGGTTCTCTGCTCAGCGGGGAGCTGGCTTCCTCCTCTCTCTCTGCCTGCTTCTCTGCCTACTTGTGATCTCTGTCTGTCAAATAAATAAATAAACAAAATCTTAAAAAAAAAAAAAAGACAACATATGGCCAGCCTTTTGAGAATTATCAAATGTTAGTTTTGCAAGAAATCTTTGAAATTTTATTTCTTTTTAAAGATTTTATGTATTTATTTGGACAGAGAGAGATCACAAGTAGGCAGAGAGTCATGCAGGGGGGGCGGGAAGCAGGCTCCCTGCCGAGCAGAAAGCCCGATATGGGGCTGGATCCCAGGACCCTGAGATCATGACCTGAGCTGAAGGCAGACGCTTAACCCACTGAGCCACTCAGGCACCTGAAATTTTATTTAATTAATGAGGACACATCTCCTAGAGAAGTGAAGGCAATTTTCCAAGGTAAAGCCTCTTCAGAAAGAAAATCAGGGAACTATCTCAGGTGTGTCCAACCAGGGTCCAGGAATCCTTTTACCACACTGTGTTTGATTATTACTAACTAATAAATGTTCTTACCCTTTCTTCTCTCCAGTCCCTGGTAAATGCCCAACATTGGCCCAATAATCACTCACGATACTGCCTCCATGGTTTCTAGTACAGTCTGCTCTCTGATTGCAAACTCTGGGAATAAACCTGGTATTATTCCAGACTCTGCTCCTGCCAAGTCCAATTTCATTAGGGAGTAATAACGAACAACAATACACATTTTTACTTTAATGTTCAAAGAACACTTCTGGATCATTGAATTCTGGACAGCATTTCATCTATGGGACACAAATTATTCTAATTACAACAAGTTTACCTTATAAGAAAAGAGCACCTGCTTTTTCAAGGCAATAGCCCCTAAACACTACTGAATTAAATAAAACTAAATTTGTTTGCATTTAATAGTAGTTGGGAAAGAATGAAAAAGAAACAAGTAATTGTGTTTTCCACTAGGGAAAGCATTGGATAGTTAGGGAACTTTATGGAAGGAACACTTAGAATTTTATATTGTGTACATTTCTACTGCATACACTCAATAAAGAATATACAAAGAAATAATAGCATATAAACCTTGTTAACAATTCTCTAGTGTTGACATTCTGAAAATGAACTACTCTTTCTAGAAATACAATTAAACATCAGGAACTAAGATTTGCATTATATATAAGCCAATTTTCCAGGTAACTAAGGCTTATAGCTCCAAGATGCATCCCTGTGTTTATTTCATTACTCATTCTGTAAGTGTAAATTTTATATAAGCCTACTGTGTTTTCCAGGCACCAGGCTAACCCAGTGGCACAGCAGAAAACATAGTCCCCACCCTTATGGAGTTTTCGTAATATTAGAAGGGATCATTACTGAAGACATCTCGTTTTTGCCTTTTAAACCAAGGGTAATCTGTGTATATTCATATAGTCTCAATGGCTTTCAATGAACATCCATTACTGAAGTAAAGTACTAGGACTATATTTTAGACTCTGTGTCTCTTTCTCTTAAATAAAAGTCTCCCAACCTCTATGGCACCAAGCATGCCCAAATTTATACCACATTGGCAGCATTTTTCATTCTTTCATTTTTTAATCATCCAGGAAATGTGAAACCAGGTAAGTAAACTTTAGATAAAAATTATGTTTGGTGAGATTCTGAAATACATCCTTTAAAAGTACCTGATCACTTGCAGGGACTCTAGGAAACTTCTTCAGTGATTTGAACAGAATTTTGGGTTCACATATTCACTAACAGTTAGAGCTCCCCATCATTACTAAATTCTCTGTATGATGTTGGCAGAAGGGAAAATTGGTAACTGGGCTGCTTGGGCTGCCAAAATAAAATACCATAGACTAGGCAGCTTACACAACAGAAGTTTATTTTCTCCCTATTCTGGAGGCTAGAAGTCCAAGATCTAAGTCCAATAGGGTCCGTTTCTGGGGAAAACTCTCTTCCTAGTTTGCAGGTGATCACCTTCTCATTGTGTCCTCACATGGCAGAGGGAGAGAGAGAGAGAGAATAAGCTCTTCTGTGTCTCTTTTTTAAAAAGAGTATTTATTTATTTATTTGAAAGACAGAGAGACAGAGACAGAGTTGGGGGAAGGGCAGAGGGAGACACTCTCAAGCAGACTCCCCACCAAGCACAGAGCCCAATGTGGGACTCAGTCACATGACCTTGAGATCAACCTAAGGCGAAATCAAGAGTTGGGCGCTTAACCAGCTGAGCCACGAGGTGCCCCTCTTATTAAAGAAACACGTTTGGGGTGCCTGGGTGGCTCAGTGGGTTAAAGCCTCTGCCTTTGGCTCAGGTCATGATCCCAGGGTCCAGGGATCAAGCCCTGCATCAGGCTCTGCTCAGCAGGGAGCCTGCTTCTCCCTCTTTCTCTGCCTGCCTCTCTGCCTACTTGTAATCTCTGCCTGTCAAATAAGTAAATAAAATCTTAAAAAAAAAACACGTTTTATAAAATGTGTTTCTTCTTATAAAAACATGAATTTTATCCTCTAAGGCCCCACTTTGATATCCTCATTATCTTAATCACCTTCCTAGGAGTTACAGCATTACCATTTGAGTTTGGGGGGGGGACACAAATATTCATCCATAACACGTGGTTAAACCGAGTCATATAATAATTAATATATTATTATTATCATTTTAGATAGAGAAGTGTATGGCAATTCTGAGATATTTATTTTAGAGATCTTGATTGAGGGCCAGTTTGTAGTCAGACTCAGAAATGGCATCTATTCTTTGGGTCACCTAATGCATCTTTAAGTTGTTTATCCAGACACGGGTCAGTGAATTAAGCTAGTGGTTTTGTTGTTGGTAGTGTTGTCTAATGGGATGATACAATAGACAAAAAAAAAAAAAAAAGCCGTAGTTTGCCTTCATAGTAAATATACGTTATGAATATTTTTTATATATATACCGCAGTGGGACCACGAGTTCCCTGTTTCCAGGAAGAATACTACCTGTCTTCAATCAACAGACTGCAGAGCATACTGTGTTTGCTAAACTAGCTGAGCACTGAAACCTGCAGTATTTCTTAAACGGTAATGTGTAAGTGAACTACCAAATATATTGTTAAACTGCCCTTTCTAATTTTCAGATCCAGTAAGTCTAGGGTGGGGTCCAAAATTCTGCAATTCTAGGAGTGATACTGGTGCTGCTGACCCAGACCACACTTTAAGGATCAAGGCTTCAAAAGGCAGAAAGCGCAGTTCTTTCTTTCTTTTTTTTTTTTTTTCCTCTTAGGGTTTTATTTATTTGAGAGAGAGAGAGAGAGAGAGGGAATGAGTAAGAGGGAGAGGCACAAGCAGATTCCCTTTTGAGCATGGAGCCCTACACAGGGCTTGATCCCAGGTCCCCAAGATCATGACCTGAGAGGAAGTTAGACACTTAACCCACTGAGCCACCCAGGCACCAAGGTTATGTCTTCTAAAAATCTACAAAATGGCTATCACTAAAATAAGATTGCTATCCTACTCTCTGTGGTTTCTTGGGGGGGATTGATGAGATTACCTATGTAAAGCAGCTGGCACAAAAAGAGTTGAAAAACAATGAAAACTCTTAATCAGGTAAACAAAGACATTGTCTATTATGATGAATTTTATGTAGCTGAATTTATGTAGGGCAGAGAATTGGAAGGGTTTGTTATGGTAGCATGCGCATGTCAGTAAGACGTCACTGAAAATATTAAACTCTAGAGATAGGAGATTCTTATTTCAAAAGTAGGAGTAAACTCATCAGTGCTTTTCATTCATGGTGAAGACAAAGCAAAGTCAATAATTTCATCCAGCAAAATTACAGTTTTGGAAACCAGTGTGGACAGTAATATGGATTTGATTTGATGAGGCATTCAGGTAATGGTGGAAATAATGAAAAGGTGGAAAGAGAGAGGCCAACAGATACTGACTGCCTACTCTCAGCCAGGCAACAGGCTCTACATGGCCCTGGGTGCATGGAAAACCATCTGGGAGACTTCCAGAATGTGTGTACATACGTTCAGACTTACTCTGATTTCTCACTAGAATCTCTGCAGGAAGGTCCAAGCAAATCTTTTCAAAAGCTCTTTACAGCGTCTTTCTTATGACGGGTATACCAGTTCCCCCGGAGACTTCTCTGCAGCGCTCCTACAAGGAGACCATCACTCTTGTCCTTCACCACTTCTCTTCAAGACCGGCCACCCTCTTGCCATTTGTCCCACAGAAGAGAGAAATGGTACGGCAGACAATCCTGCACTCTGATCCCCTGACGGCCTTCTTTTTTTATTTTCAAAAAGTCTAGATTGAAAGTAAAATATGTTTTTAAGTTACCTGTGTTTTCTCTTTACCTCTCTGCTCAACCTAATTCCTCTAAGGCAATTAGGATTCTCAAGAGATGTAGACAAGAAAGAGATGTACCCAGTTCAAGATTTCAAGATCCTTTCTCACTATAATAAATGGCCTGAGTCAGGGTGTGATTCTAGGACTGACTGAGTCCCAAGTACATATTTATTATTCCTACTGTGCCCTGCTGCCAAGTATTGCAAGCTATCTAGGAAAAAGCAATTAAATTAATAATGACTTTTGTTTTTCCTTTTCTAAGACAGGAAAGAAGTAAGAGTCAGCATTTCATCTCTCAAGAAATATACCCTGAAATACTAGGAAATATGGTGCCATAATCAGAGTGACATCTTTATCTTGAGCTACGAAGCTCTTTCATCAACATCTCCAACTTCTTGATTCATAATTTTGGTCCAACTCAGATTTTAGAGACTGGACATCACCTTTTCCAATAGATCTTTCTCTCCCACTTCTGCCTTTTCAAAGTTTCTCTTAATGACTCTTACCTGACCTGATTGGATCAGATATCCTTCGATCAGAGCATAGTTTGTAAAGTTTGCTTCTTTTTAGCTTTCTTAAACAGAACCTGGGTCCACCGAGTTAAAAACCTGTATGCATTAATTGTCCCATGACGACCCTGAATCCTTTTTCAAAATTGGCATTTCCTCAGTATGTATACTCCCTTAATATAAGTTCTTTTATTTTATTTTCATTATTTTAAAAAGATTTTATTTGTTTATTTATTTATTTATTTATTTATTTTAGAATGAGAGAGCCCATGTGAGCAGGGGGAGGGCCAGAGGAAGAGGGAGAGAGGGACTCTTGAGCAGTTTCCTCACTGAGGCTGGAGCCTGACATGGGGTTCAAGCTTATAACCCTGAGATCATGACATGAGCTGAAACCAAGAGTCAGATACTTAATCAGCTGAACTACCCAGGTGCCTGATTAATATGTGTTCTTTTAGAGGTTTAAGTGCAGGAGGCCTGGGTGGCTCAGTCAGTTAAGTGTGTGCCTTTGACTCAGGTCATGGTCCCAGGGTCCTGGGATCGGATCGTGTATCTGGCTCCTTGCTGGGTGGGGAACCTGCTTCTCCCTCTGCCTGCCACTCTCCCTGCTTGTGCACTCTCCCTCTCTCTCTGAAAAATAAATAAATAAAGTCCAAAACAAAAAAATAATGTTTTAAATGCATATAGTATTGCATATCTTTTCTTTAAAGCTTCTCTAAAATATGTCTATGATGTTTTTCTGGGAACAGTGATTTTCAGCCCCAGCTTCACATTGAAACCTTTTGAAGTCTTTGAAAATAATATTGTTGCTTGGGCCCAATTCAATCAGAATCTCTGGGGTGGGACCACGTGTGTGTTGATTTTTAAAGGTCAGGATTGAGAATTACTATTTTAGTTCACACATTGCTTCAAAAATGTCCTTTCTCTTTCCCCTAAAAAACAAAAACAAAGCACACAAAAATCGGTGCAGGGCATAGGTTTAGCTAAAGGGCGAGTCACAAAAGTGGAGGACATAATTCAACCAAGGCTATTCGCTCAGCTTAGATACAGTATTTACATTCCTCGTTTCAGCTAAATCTTGGGAGACTGCGAAAAGTACGTTTCGTTTGAAATCAGTCTTTTAGTGGATTGAAGATCAATGACTTGTGTTTCTCTGGTCTGCAAGGAGGCTGTGGGGAGAAGAACAAAATCGAACATGCCTCAATTGTAGCTTCTTCCGAGCCTTGTCATTCACATGGCCCCTGAACTTTCCAGGTAAAGTTGTTCTCTTCAGATTTATTAACGAAGGGCTCAGAATTTCTAGCTAAACCCCTGCCACCAGGGCCCAGGCACAGGAACATCATGAGGTCGCCTGTGGTTCAGAATTTGAGACTAGGTGTCATGACATTGCTCTCTATTTTGAGCTCATCTCTAACCAATATATGCCCTGGTTTCCTCACAGGTCAAAAGGCTGTGGGATCCCTTGCCATATACACCTCAAAGGACTTTATGAAATGAGGCAATCATACAGCTAAGTGTTGGAAAAACTACCAAGTATAATTCAAATTAAAAATGATTTTTATCACTGTGATTACTTGTAAATGATCAATTTATGCCACGTTCTTTTATTTATTGCCATCTTTTGAGACAGAATGGAATTTGGAAAGTAAAAATGAGAAAAAAAGTCACATTACAGTACATTTAATGATATCAACCTAATGAAAACAAAGAAATCACATTATTTTATAGGAAAAGAAAAGAAAGACATCCTGTGATGACATTTGTGATGACAACAAAAATTTGGGAGGAGGGATAACAGGTTTTTTTATTTTGTCTTATTTACAAATGTCTTCCTCCTCCTGCAATGTACTTGTACTCCCCTCAGCAACTTAAGCATTGTTTAGGGCAGAAATGGCTGACTTTTAATTTAAGTTGAATTCTTACAACTCCAGAAGGAACTTTTTTCGCTTCTTAAGCCAAAGTAAAAATTCAGTCTTTATCCTTATAACGTTCTCCAGGGAAATTTCAGTTCCTCAGTATAGCCCCTGGGACATGCTGCTGAAAAGTGGTTTGGCTGCTCTGGAGAAAAAGATCTCGGACTTCCCCCGAGATGCCGTTATAACTGCTCATTTCAGATATTTACATACAGAATGACTTTATTCTCAAAATAATTTTTCAGAAATGCGTTTTCCAATTGATCCATAGTATTAAAATTCTGTATCAGAAATTACTTACTGGTAAAGAAGTTAAACTCCTAAGAGACCAGGCAGATTATAAATATCTAAGGCGTTCATCATTGTTTGTGAAAATAGTACACAAGGGAAAACGCGTTCCAAAGCCATCAGGAAAAATTGTGTTCCATTTAGCTCCTACCATGGTTACGCCTCTATTCTGTTTGCCCTCGACATTTGTGAAATTAGTCAATGCTATATTACTTTACTTCTACGATTGGCTTTGGATGAGTGTTTATAAAGATCAATGGAAACTTTCCTCCTTAAAGGCAAAATTGTGTATTAGTCTATATGCATTCAATAAATACTTAAATCACCAGCTAATTTGAATCCCATGAAGTTCATTTACATGGGTCAAGTGTGATTCAATAACAGCAAATTTATATGCCTAGTCTCCTACAGACGAACGCTTGTCAATCACTTCTTCAAATATCAGATTGTTTGTATTTAATTTTGCAATATCTAAAAGATGTTTTCTCATCTATCTCAAAAGTTTAGCTGAGTGTTTTTTCTCTCTGCTTAGGGTAAACATTTGTACTTTATGGCAAATAAGGAATATTTCTTCATGACTATCTCGATGACTATTTCAAGTATCTTAAAAAAAGATTTTCTATTGTAAGTCTTAACATTCTTCTCTATAATTCATGGGTTTTAGTCATATTCCTTTGAGGTTAAAGAAAAATATCTTCAAGAGAGGTAAATTGAACTTGAATGTTTCAGCTTTACTTTCTTCTCGGATTCCATATACTGTCTATATACACATAAGTCACAAATTAGCTAACACCATTCTTATTTCATTAACATCATTTTCCAAGTCTGTTCCTGCAAACTTGAAAAAGGAAATTCTCTAAATTCATGCTGCAACAGGTGCTGAGACAAGTATTTTTACCATTCAGTTAGTCAATCCTAGTTCTTTCTTTCCCTTCCCCTGACAGGAAAAAAAATTTTTTTTTAAATGTTTATTTTGCAATAAGAAGTATGGACTTCCCTTTCAGATGTGACCAGAAATCACAAATGTTTATAATGTCTAACAAAGACATACGCACAACTTTCATCACTGATTTAATTTAACTTTTATGATTTTCTCTTCACCACCAAACCAATAGAAACTCCAAAAATACTAAATAACAAAACATTATGAGGACCATAAACTCAGATTGTCATTGTTTTCCCTCCACTGCCTCTTCCATTCTGTTTTCTGTTGTGTAGATCATATTCTAAGATTATTTGTCTATCAAGTTATGCTTTCAAAATGTTGGTCTCCCAGAGAACCTGAATTTCCCAGAGGGTAATTCTAGTTCTTTCCCTTTTCATTTACTAAGATTCTTTGTCAAAAGAATGAATTCATTCTTCCCCATCCCAATTTTCTACCCCTTAGTTTCATTTTAGGCATGTTTAGAGATTGTTTCACTCGTTCTCCATACTCTTCTCCTGGGCAAATGCCTTTCCCTCCCTAGGAGTTTTATGTGGACTTTATCTAACCTCTATGCCCACACTACAAACATGCAGTTCTGCATTGCCTGAGTTCCCGTTTCAGCAGCTGCCTTCAGATGCTTGTCCACTGACCTAATCATTTAGCTCTTGTCCATAGCAAAATCATCCTTGATATTTCTTTGCATGTGTTTATTTTTCACTCTTTCCCATCGGGAAGGGGGCAGGGGGTAGTAAATGGGAATGTAGCTTGGAGCAGGGAAGAGGGAGGGCTGGAGGGCTGGGAGGCAGGAGGCCAGAGTGGAAGGGTGGGAGAGAGGAAGGCGGGACAAATCTGGAGAATGAATTGCTTCCTCTGAGCCTGTTACTTACGAGGAGTGCCCCATTTCCAAAGGTCCTTAAGGCTAAGGGAAGGCAAACCAGTGGGAAGCATTGTGACAGTGATGATGGAAATATCAGTGTTATGCAACAACAACTGTTACACAGTTTGTGTAAATGAGGTAGTAGTGCAAAAAGGACAAGATACTACGTGCTTAGTTCTTTACCCTTTCAGGGGTTCCTCCTCTCCCACTCCCACCCATGGCCCAGCTCCAATTCCTACAAATACCCTGGCTACATATGTATCAATGGTTAAAATTGGCCTCCAATGTTTCATGTTCTCTTCATGAGAAACTCTTCTCCTTTCTATTGAAAAATTAAACCCCAAATCTAAAACATTCTTACACTGAATTTTCTTGTCATTAATTCGTGTCTTCATAGCATAATTTTGAATAACAACTGCATAAATTTGCACTAGTTTTCTGTTGGATTGTCAAACTAAACTTGGTTATCAACAGATACGGCTATTTTTAGAAGCTATACGACAAACAGGAGAATTAAATTAGAATTGGGTCTGTAGATATGAAAAAGTAAAATCTGTCTGGAACTGAAAGACTGAAAATCAGCTTGGACTGACAAATAAAAAAGCACCCTTGCTGTGAATCAGGCTGGGAGGACAGACACAGATAAAGCCAACTGCAAATACATGAAATGTTTTTTTCCGAGGTCACGCGGTGCCTGTTAACTGCTAGCATGATCTCTTCTTTGTGCCACCACTGCTTTGTTACAGATGAGGCTCTCAGCCCTGCTTTGCTATCCCCACCCATCTATTATTGGGGATACCCCGTTGCTACGCCGCCCTCACCTCATGACAGTCCCCAGTCCCCAGTAATCCCTGCTTCTCTTTATCCTGCTTCAGAAACAACATCCAACCCAGAACTGATTTCCTTTCCCTTAGCACTTCCTCAGAATCCTCCATCAGGAACGCAAGCCTTTGGAAGGACACTGGCATCCCTACCCCTTGCCCACCTCGCTCTGAAGAGTACCATCCACAGAGTTCTTCTGGAATGTGCTTTCTTGCTTGCAAGTCAATAAACATGATTTTGTGAAAGTACAGGTTTGAGCTTGGTAGACTGTGTCTGCTTGAGCTTTAACAGAAATCAAGTAGAAGTTGGACAGTTTTGATGATTTTTCTTGGAGACTTACAGTTTGGAGATAAGATTTCCCCAATGCTAGAATTTTTTTGGTGGGGGTGGTATATAATTTGTAAGACAAAAAATGTCTTTTAAAAGAATCAGAATTTGAGACATACTTAAGTATCTGAGGCTTCATGACTTCATCCCACACCGACAACTTTCAATAATAAATAATGAAAATTTTCATTGATGCAGATGCAACTTTTCTAAAAGTCTTTACCGTTTGGCTAAGAAGGAATAAATCTCCATGTAGTGTTTGATTTAATTTTTATTTATTTATTTATTTAACAGAGAGAGAGAGAGATAGAGAGAAAGAAAGAGAGAGAGAGAGATCACAAGTCGGCAGAGCAGCAGGCAGAGAGGAAGGGAAGCAGGCTCCCTGCCGAGCAGAGAGCCCGATGTGGGGCTCGATCCCAGGACCCTGAGACCATGACCTGAGCCGAAGGCAGAGGCCTAACCCACTGAGCCACCCAGGCACCCCTTGATTTAATTTTTTAACAGGTTAAATTAATTCCAGGGTTTCTCTTCTCTAGAAAGCCTTGGATCTCCTCAGCAAATACCCAATATGAACATTTATTGGCCTCACTCTTCAAACAGGTCCCGTGCTGTATGTATTTGATTTAGGTGTACGCTCCAGGTGTGACCTATTTCTGACATATCTATTTAATCCCATAATTTGTTTGTATGCACGTCAACCTCAGCTTTATGCACTATAACTTCAAAATACATTTTATATCTGGTGGGAAAATTCCTCCCCACTGTTCTATTGCTTTTTCAAAATAGTCTAAATTATTGTACCAAGTACATTTTGTTAAAACTTGGTTCAATTCCAAAAGAAAATTATGTTAGAAACAGTCCCCATTTTAACTATCAAAAAATGACATTAAACTTCTTTTTTTTTTTTTAAGATTTTTTTATTTATTTGTCAGAGAGAGTGAGCACAGGCAGACTAAGAGTGGCAGGCAGAGACAGAGGGAGAAGCAGACTCCCTGCTGAGCAAGGAGCCTGATGTGGGACTCGATCCCAGGATGCCGGGATCATGACCTGAGCCGAAAGCAGCCGCTTAACCAACTGAGCCACCCAGGCGTCCCAATGACATTAAACTTCTAAATGAATTCTGAGATCACTGAATTTGCTTTCTCAAGACTTAGTATGCATCTTGTCTTTTCCAAATATTGTAGTGTTTCTCAGGAAAGTTCTTTCTTAAAGATATGTATGTAATATTTTTCTACTTTAAATGTGAAATGTATTATTTTTCTTTAATGAAGAAAATAAACATGATAGAAAATTTGTAAATTAAAATGTATTATCAGAGTCTTCATGCTCCTATTAGGCCATAATATGAACAATATTCAGTGTTTTACATTCATATATATTTTCCTTTTTAAGTTTTTATTTATTTATCTGAGATAGCAAGAGAGAGTGAGAGGAAGCATGAGCTGGGGGAAGGGCAAGGGAAGAAGGAGAAGCAGACTCCCCCCTGAGCAGAGCACCCTACTCAGGTCTGGATCCCAGAGACCCCGGGATCATGACCAGCCCTGAGCTAAAGGCAGGTGTTTAACCGACCGAGCTACCCAGGTACCCCAAATTCATATATATTTTCACATTTGTATTAAGTTAGAGTTTGACTACATTATTCAATTATTAATTTCATTAGCATTTACTGATTTCCATAAGTTTTCTAGGTGCTCATATTATTGTCTAAAAAGATTAATAATTCTTAAAAAGTTCTACTTCCTATTCCTATTTCGTGTGTGGTGGGCAAAATAATGGCCTCCCAGAGATGTTTCTAATCACCAGAACCGGTGAATCTGTTATGGACATGGCAAAAGGAAATAAAGGTACAAGATGGAATCAAGGTGCTAACCAGCTGACCTTAAAAGAACGAAATTAACCTGATGGCCCTGATCGAATCCTTAAAGCAAGAAATCTTTCTCAGCTTCAGTCTGAGAAGGATGTGGTGACAGGTCAGAGAAATGAGCCATTCGAAGGATTCCACCCGCCATTGCTGGTTGTGGAGATGGAGGAAGGGAGCAGCTGAAGTGCTGGGCTGGCTTCTAGAAGCTGGAAAAGCTTTCTCCCCTAAAGCCTCCAGAAAGGAATGCAGTCTTGTCTAAACCTGGATTTCACCCAGAGAGATTCCTGTCAGACTTCCGATTTACAGAACTGTAAGGTAATGCATCTATGCTTTATGCTAAGTCTGTGACACTCCGCTTCTGACGCAATAAGAAGCAAATACTTTTGTCGTCTTACATTGATCTGAACAACATTAAATAATAATGTCAGATTTGAGGTAGAGAAAGAAATATCAAAGTTAAAAAAAAATGAGGCTGTCCTCTCTCAGCAACAAATTATGTAGGAATTCTCTTCTACTTCATTAAATTTAATTAAATTTCTAAACTAGTTTTATTGATCTGGTTTTTAATGATACATTTTAGTGCTTCATATTTCATCTCTCTGGTTTACTTTATTTTTATGTATTCATTTCTTGAAGTACTGTTTTCAAAGGATCATACAAGATTTTTCTTCATTCATTTTTTAAGAAACTCTTTGTCGGCATCTTCTCTAGCGGGTTCTTATTTGAAATACGTGATCCCTTAAAATATTGGTCCCGTCTGGCACTTTTGCTATCATGTCTCTCTATATTTACTCTGACAAGAGTCAGGTCTTATGTACAAATTCTTATTTTCATCTCTTAACTTTCGTCACATTTAAGTGTATTTCTAAAGTTAGAGCCTAGTCATGGGTAGAGTGAGTTGGCTATGGTCTTCTCAGTAACGCTTCCCTGTCCTTTTTGGGATAGCACACTGCCCTGAGACCTTAAATCACCGTGGCCCACCCCTACCTAACTAACAGGGAGTCAATAAACCAAGATTCTCTCTCTCCTTGGAATCTGAATGTTGAACAGAATGGCATGGTTTTCTGGAAGTTGAGTTACTGACCCTCAAAAATAACTGAATTTCTGGCTGAGATGCCAAAAGCTGGTATACTTCTATTTTTCCTAAGGCTTGGTTATCCTATTTTTCCATGGTGTAAACTGTAAATGTAAATGAAAGAGGGAGACAGTAAGTGAAGTGACCCCCACAAGGAAGCAATCAACCAAATTCAGAATGTGGGAAATTGTTCAGAAGAATGGGCCTGATTTCTTCAACAATAAATGTCATACAACATGGTGGAGGGAGAAGCAGTTAATTATAAAATTAAAAATTTAGTTTGTCACAAAATCCTCACAGGTATCCCCATTTGGAAAAAACAACAACTAATAAAACACATATTTGAGAAAATCAGGGAAATTATATTAAGAAATAAATGTTAACTTTGTTATATGTGATAATGGCATTGAGGCTCTTTTTTGTTTATTTTATTAATTTTTTAAGTTTTTATTTTAATTCCAGTATAGTTAACATATAGTGTTATATTAGTTTCAGGTGTACGATATAGTGATTCAGCACTTCCGTACATCACCCTGTGTTCATCACAGGTGCCCTCCTTCATCCCCATCACCTATTTCACCCATCCCCCCACCCATCTCCCCTCTGGTAACCATTGGTTTGTTCTCTTTAATTAGAGTATATTTCTTGATTTTTCTCTCTCTCTCTTTTTTCCCTTAGCTCGTTTGTTTTGTTTCTTAAATTCCACATGAGTGAAATCATGTAGTATTTGTCTTTCTCTGACTTATTTCACTTAGCATTATACTCTCTAGCTCCAACCATGACATTGCAAATGGCAAGATTTCATTCTTTTATATGGCTGAATAATATTCCATCATATAATTCAGCCATATATATATATTTATTTCACATTTTCTTTATCCACTCATCAATTGGTAGACATTTGGGCTGTTTCCATAATTTAGCTATTGTAAATAACACTGCAATAAACATAAGTAGTGTGTGTATCCCTTTGAAATCTTTTTTTTTTTTGTATTCCCTGGGTAAACATCCTGTAGTGTGATTGCTGTATCCTAGGGTACTTCTAGTTTTAAATTTTTGAGGAAACTCTGTACTGTTTTCCACAGTGTCTGCACCAGTTTGCATTCCCACCAACAGTGCATGAATGTTCCTTTTCTCCACATCCTCACCAACACCTGTCATTTCTTGTGTTTTGGATTTTAGCCATTCTGACAGATATGAGGTGCTATCTTATTGTATTTTTTTAAGTCTATCTGTTAGAGCTGTACACTGAGGTATTTTCTGGTAAAATGTTATGATGGGTAGAATTTGATCTAAAATATTCCAGTACCACTTGTTAAAACTGTGTATCGGGAAGGGGAAGGGTCCTAGGAGGTAAGATTGAGAGAACATCGGTGATTGTTGCACATGGATGATGGGGACAAGGAGATACATTGATGCTTTCTCTGTACTTTTGTAAATGTTGAACATTTCTACAGTAAGAGTGGTGAGGTTGTAGTGATTTATCCTTCCTTTTCAGTATTTTCTGGTTTTTTACTGTAATTATAAGTGTTAGTTGCACAAGAAAATTTTAAAATATTTCAAAAGTATGTCCCATATTTTATATGTATTCCTATTTCTCATGCAATTCGTTCATCCTTTACATGCTACTGCCAATTTTTCCAGTTTTGAGAAATGAATTTTGACATTTTCAGGAAAAGTGCCATCTTCCATCACAAAGGCAGTTTTGAAGTTCAATTGAAATCACATTTCTGAAAATACAGTATAGCCATCGCAGTATTATCCAAATGTACTATAAGTTGTTATTGACTTGCTTCTTGCTTTCCTTTTTTGTTATTAGAATCCAGACTATTAGCACACATATACAAGCACCTGGACTTTTGTCTTATATTCTAGCAGATTGTTTTTTATTATTTGGCTCCAATAGTTGTTTTTCTTACTTCTGGTTCTATTCTCTTTTCCCAAGATGCAACTTAAAACTTTTTTTTTTTTTTTTTGGTAGCTTCAGAGGTAAAATTCAGTGATTCATCGGTTGCATATAACATCCAGTGCTCATTACATCACGTGCTCTCCTTAATGCCCATCACCCAGTTACCCCAACCCCCACCCACCTCCCCCCCAGCAACCCTCAGTTTGTTCCCTATAGTTAAGAGTCTCTTATAGTTTGTCTCCTTCTCTGATTTTGTCTTATTTTATTTTCCCCCCTCTTCCCCCATGATCCTCGGTTTTGTTTCTTAAATTCCACATATGAGTGAGATCATGGGATAATTGCCCTTCTCTGATTGACTTGTTTTGCTTAGCATAATACCTTCTAGTTAAATCTCCATTGAGTAACTGCTATGTGCGGGGTAATTATCCTCAGGTAATTCTTCACATTCCTCTTAAGGGTATGCCCATTAGAGAGGTGCCTGGGTGGCTCAGTCAGTTAGGATTCTGGCTCTTGGTTTCAGCTGGGGTTGTGATCTCGGGATAGAGGGAATAAGGAGCTCCGTGTCAGGCTCAGATGCTCAGTGTGGATTCTCCTTGGGATTCTCTCTGTCTTTCTCCCTCAGCTCCTCCCCTCGGTTGCTCACAGGCACTCTCTATCTCTAAAGTAAACAAATAAAATCTTTAAATTAAAAAAAAGAGGGGCGCCTGGGTGGCTCAGTGGGTTAAGCCTCTGCCTTCAGTTCAGGTCGTGGTCTCAGGGTCCTGGGATCGAGCCCCGCATCAGGCTCTCTCAGCAGGGAGCCTGCTTCTTCCTCTCTCTGCCTGCCTCTCTGCCTACTTGTGATCTCTCTTTCTCTGTCAAATAAATAAATAAAATCTTAAAAAAAAGTATATCCATTAGAAAGTCTCATATTTTCCTCTCAAAATAAACTACCAACATTCTCAAGAGGTAAATGTAAAATATTTGGGGGCAGGAAAAATCTTGATGTGATGCTAATAATAACGACGACAGTAGTGACTTCCTTTCCCCTCCACTCTGATCAGTTTTGCTCCTGCTTCTTGCGCTTGGGTCGGGCCCTATTATTATCCTGCTCCCATGCTCCTAGCTCTCCCCTGCCTCATGGGCCATTTCATTGGGGCTGTTCATCTTACTTCTTTGATCCTTTTCCTCTATTGATTTATCCATCTACTCTTTTCCTCTCTCTGCCTGTTTACTATTGGTATTAGATAAAACTTCTTTGCTAAGAAAGGTCTCATTTAGCTGCATTTTGCTTTAGGCAGACCCTTTCACAGCAGCCGTGCTCTCCTTCTTCACACCAGCTCTAGCTCCAGAAATCCATTGTGTCTGTTTTCTGGCTCATTTCTGAGCCTTGACTCATGGTGATACACAGTCTCATGTGGCCGCCTTCTTCTTCTTTTTTTTTTTTTTTCAAAGTCATTGCAGCAGAAGTAGTCAATTTATTTATTTAGATTCCCATTTTATTTATTGCCTTGCGACTGGCCTGATTGTGTCCCTCTCAATTTTGTTATGACCAGTTCCTTAGAACCCACTGAGCCCAGAAGGGGACTCTTGGGAATGGTGAACCCAACTCCTTCATTTGAATGGTCAGAAAGCACAAGCCCATGCTTCCTGATTTCTGGTCCAGTACTGGAACTCTTTTCCTGACACCTCCATTCATCATTCACATTAATAGTCATACTTTACATTTGCATAATACTATCGTCCTTGCAGTGGGCTTTCACATCTGTCTTTTCATTGGCATGTAGTTTAAAAGTCATTCTTGACCATGAACTCCCCGTCACAACCACTACAACCTTGGGATATTCCTGCCCTGTGTCTGTACTTTCCTGTTCTGGGCCCTTGGGTAATCAATCACACAGAATCCTGCACTGTGTGTTCTCAAATGCTTCTCACTCTCTGGAGAACACATTTTGTTATACGCCCCATTATTGTGGTACTACTTGCCTTCAGTCCCATCTGGAACCATTTAAAAAATGTGTGTAATACATATCCTTGTAAATATTATCTTAATAAACATCACTTGTGGTGGAGGGGAAGTAGATGAATAAAATAAAGGTGTATGTCTTCCCAAACAAACCTGCCAAGAACCTCCTGGAAAGAACTAAAACGAGGGAGGTTCGCTTCAACACCAAAACCAAAACAACCCCAGGTACTCCTAGGTAGAACCTTTCTGTAGCACCAGTGTTCTCTAAACCTTTTCACAAGTCTCTCACTTTTGTTTGTTTGTTACCTCTTTTTTCCTTCTCTGGGATGCCCCATGCTAGTCTACACATAATTCTTTCTTCTAGAAATTTGTTATGTCCTTTTCTTCCAAACATGCAGTCCTTTTTGTTTTTGTTTTTTGCCTGACAGCACACGTCAAAAGGGATGGGAGGAAAATCAATCTCTTCCGTTCTGCTCCCCAGCCTGAAAAGTCAACCCAGGCAGGAACAAGTGTTTTTCACCCCGGAGGATCCTGAGCACCCCCGTACAGCCCCTGCCTCGTGTGGGCACTTAGTGTGTGCAGATCAATGAAGAAATGAAAGATCTTGATGGGATTTCTGTGGCATACCCACTTTGCACAATTTCTCACGCAGCCCAGCTATCTCTAGAATTTGTTCTACCTCTTTAAGAAATTGACCAGTTGCTGTTAGACACATGAACCGTTTAGACCATGATGCCTTCATCTCACCCTGCATTGGTCCTCAATACAGCCCCTTTACAAAGAGCGCGGTTAAGAAAGAGAGTAATCAAGCCCCTTGCTCACAATCAGCTAGCAAGCTGGTGCAAACCCTGAATGAGCTTGAACTCAAATCTCTGGCTGAGAATTCGGTGCTCTTTCCATTGAAACCGCATGGCTTCTTAAAAGTCGATCTGTGGGAATAAGAAAACATTTGCATAGTGCAGTGTGACCATTAAGAGAGTATGGAGAGTGATATCAGGCAAGGAGGGGAAGGCATTTGGCCGTGGGTCCTCCTGGTCCCCCTCCTCTCTTTTGTTTACGAACCGACTTGGGCAGTAGGTAGGTAGCCTAACAGCTGTCTGGTGGATACAGGCCATGGTTTTATGTTGCTGAATGTGTTGAGTCATTTCCCTTAGTTTCACACTTCTGCCTCACCCTGTCTTCTAAGTTATTATCACGACTTTAATCTCTCCTTTATTTTGACAGTTGGGATTCTTTTTGAGACATTATCCAAATGAAATATTGATCCTCACTGATGAGCCCCTAATCCTTCCCAAGTGGAACTTGATATTTCTTTGATACTATAGTTAAAGCAGTAGGATTAAAAACGCTTTCACGAAGACATTCAAAAGTTGTTTACAAAAAGGAAACAGAATTTAAAGGAAACAGAAATTGAAACTAGAAATGACTGCCATCAGCTCTCTCTAATGTGTTTCTCTAATCTTTTCCCCTACCATGTAAATTGAAAAAGCTTTTTTTAAGAGACTGTTACGTTCAGGTGAGAAAACACAAACAAACAGTCAAAACGCTGAATTAGTAAGTAGACTTACAATTCCTAGTCACCAACTACTTTTATATTCTTTTGTTATATAGTTGGTATTTCTTCATCCCTCTCTAAATACTGTATTTAATTTATCTCCAGGTAGGGCAACTCTCATTTCTCTATTATTGATCAAACCCTCATTTTAATCTTTTATTCAATAAAAACTCAGCTTCTTTTTATATATAAATATTATTAGTAATCTATAATTGCCATTTCTCAATGAACGGGATGAATCAACCTGGGAAACACAGAATCAGGTAATCACCACAGGGGAAGTGAGCGAAGAGAAGAGTTCCACCCAGCTAGAGGGAAGCCCCCCAGGGCCGCGGCCTGAAAATATTGGAGAAGCTCGTCGGGAGGGCAAGACTTAATATAGTTTATCTTTATACTTTTAAAAGATTTTTGCGTCTTGCCTCTGCTTGAATGCCCTCTGTCATTTATTATAACTGGATTTATTGTTTCAATAGTGTCATACTTGGAATCTTGACCACAGTCAAAACAAACAAATCACTGGTTCTAGCTGAAGCCGTAGATAAATGACATGGTACAGATTCATGCGCAGGTTTGCTCTACTGTCTTCTCACATTCTCTTATCACCAATCCATCTAGCTTGTGCTCTCTGAAGGTCATCAAAGGTCAATATAATTTCAATAAGGTGGTTTAAAAAATATATATCAGTAAGGTTTTAAATAGAGGATGGCCATAACATTGAATGAATATCATGCATGTTTATCACCAAAAAGCCATTCCCCCTGTTGAATGATCACCTTCTGCAGAAGTCCCCCAGCCTGTGTCACATTTCCCAACAGTGCTCGTGCTCTGACAGATGGAACATTGATTGCCATAAGCCCGGCTGCCCCCAACATTGATGATCCAGATAATCTCAGTTATTTGCCAGCCCTTGTCAAATCCATCTCATTTCCTGTCTTCATGTTTTTGCTCACACTGTTTCTACCTGGAATGTCCATGCACACCTCCTTCATTTTCCACTTCATCATTCCACCATCCGTATGCTCTAGACAATATCCATCGTCAGAACTGCTCTTTGTTGACTCTCCATCAAAAAGCTTCCCTTGAACTCACCCTGAAATAACATTTTTCTCTGCTAAATTACCATTTGTCATATATTAGTGCACGGCTTTTCTAATTACCATGAAATGGAATGGATGAGAGAAGATGCAACTTGAAAGGAAATCTGCTCTTTGAAGGTAGGCCCTGGGGAAACAGGGCCTAACTTCATGTACAGTCTCATGATGTTTTCAGGATCTGAAGATGTTGACAACCCAAAACCAGTGTGAACCCAGACAAGCTATCAGTGCTGGTCCTAAAACTAGGTATTTGAATGAATGGACGAATCAGGTTGGGGAATTGTGTCAGTAAATGGAGGAAAGACAGGAACCGGTGCAGTGAGAAACTATTGAGGAAAAATGGCTAAGAGATAGCAAGACTAATACATGGCCTAAATTGTTAAGAACGTAAGGCTATTACTAAATCACTGAATCATTTATAGGGGCATACGACCACACAAGAACGTAGGTTAAGTCAAGATGAGCAGTAGGGTGAAATAATATTGAGTCGTACAACCCTGAGCTGGAAATATTTAAATCCTTCTTGCCAAAGGTAAATATAAAGGACATTTATTGGTTCAGGGTGAATTTCAGGTCTTTTGTAAAGAAGGCTAGAACAAAAATATTCTCTTCCACTGAAAGGGAACAGTGAAGCATAAAACCCCAAATTTAGCTGCAGGTTCCATCACCTGCTGATTTTTGTGTATGGAGCATGAAAGGAAAGCTCAGAAACAAAAGCATATAGGAAAAAATAGAAGGTGGCATTCACTTGCAAAGAAATGTGAGGCAGTCAGACTTCAGAAGACCTGGCCCAACAAATTAAGAAATAGGACAAGTATTTAAAAAAAAAAAACAAACAATATTATGAAGCCTCGAGCTCCCATCAGTCCATTCCTGGTGGAAAGTAGCAGTTCTGTCATGGTTACCATATTCACAAAGTTCACGACTACTTCCAGACAACAACACTGCAAAAGTCAAGGACAAAGTCATCTCCATTTAGGAGTTAGCAGCTCGCAGGGAATACTCCAGGTTTTATTCAGAGGACAGAAGTAGACAGAGAGATCCTTTTTAAAAAAATGTATATCACTGTGGAATGTGAGGGGTTTTTTCTTTCTTCCCTGGTGAGATAAGATGCACACACAATGGTGGTGGTGGCAAGTGTCACTTTTTGTTTTTACAAACCTTCTCCTGGTCATGATTCCCTGCCCCCCCCCCCCATAGGACATGTTTGTCTGCCTCCATTGGCTTAACAATGTTCTCAGTCAATATTATTAATTTTATATTTTACTTTGACTCATTTTATTTGTGCAACTTTAACAAGAAATGTTGACTAATATATAATTACCTCCTTGGATGTTTTATTTTAATGACACGATATGATACTAAGACCTGAGACTTGCCTTCCGGTTGTAAGTTTGTAAAGTCTTTATGGTTTTATTTTTATGTGTTTATTCGCTCAATTGAGGGCAGACTGTATCATCCAGTTCACTGCTACCGAATTTCAACTGCAGTGCTTGTAATTTTAAGGGTGTCCTTTTCCAAAGAGATACCAAAACTTCTCTATATCCACGCTGTGGAAGAGTGACATTCTTTCCCACCTGCGGGGCCGAGATTCCCTAGTCTATCAGGGTAAGTACCAGATGACTTTCCTGAAGGCTGTTGTAGGCATCGCTTCTGTACGCAAAACACAGAGCTTGTTTCCATTATTGAACTTCTCTCATCTACTTGAATGTAATTTGCAGCCCAATTATGTTAAAATTTGGTTTTGTTTGTTTGTTTGTTTTTAAAGATTTTATTTATTTATTTGACAGGCAGAGATCACAAGTAGGTGGAGAGGCAGGCAGAGAAGGGGCGGGGGGGTGGGGGGCGGAAGGAAACAGGTTCCCTGCTGAGCAGAGAGCCCTATGCGATCTGGAGCTCGATCCCAGGACCCTGGGACCATGACCTGAGCCGAAGGCAGAGGCTTTAACCCACTGAGTTAAGGGAAATTGGAAGGGGAGGTGAACCATGAGAGACTATGGACTCTGAAAAACAATCTGAGGGCTTTGAAGGGGCGGGGGAGGGGGTGGGAGGTTGGGGGAAACAGGTGGTGGGAATTGGAGAGGGCACTGATTGCATGGAGCACTGGGTGTGGAGCAAAAACAATGAATACTGTTACGCTGAAAATAAAAAAAATTTAAAAATAAATAAATAAATAAAATTTGGTTTTTCCCATTGGAGCGATACAAATAGCTACATTCTCATGTAAAGTAAAGGTATTTATTAACAGTAAGTTTGTATGTTTTATCATTATAACTAATTTTATACCCATGGTATATTAAATCTCAAAGATTTTAAGACGTTAATTTCCAAATCAGTTATAAACAGAAAACTCAAAACTATCCTTTGTTGATGACTTTCAGAACCCAGGACATAATATTCTGACTAAAATTTTTATTTTCTAGTTAATGGTGGAAAATGATCTACCTTATACCAAACTAATCTAAAAATTAGTAGTTATTTATATAGTGGATACACAGAAAAAATTTTTCCATATTTATGTTAAAGCACAGCACTCTATTCATCTATAATTAAGACTTTCTCAACTCCTTTTTAGAACGTCCAAAAATGATACTAGAGGAGAATGGTCATGTTGTTATTAAAAGCTAATTTACCGTTCTTTTTTTTTTTTTTTTAAGATTTATTTATTTGACAGAGAGAGAAAACAAACCGGGGAGCAGCAGGCAGAGGGAGAGGGAGAAGCAGCAGGGAGCCTGATGTGGAGCTCCCTCCCAGGACCCTGAGATCGCGACCTGAGCCCAAGGCAGATGCTCAACTGGCTGAGCCACCCAGGTGTCCAAGTTCACCATCCTTTACCTCACTCTTATATGGAAACTGACTATTGTACCACAAAAATACATGTGTAACGTTTAATATTTCTTGAAAGGATTTTGAGAATCTCTATTCCCTCAGATGGCAATATTGCTATGGATATGAAAAGCTTGACTCCAGAAAGACCATTTCTAATCTGATAGGACACCTTAAAAAACACTAGAAAACAAAGTAGATACTGAATCCCTGGTCATTAGATACAATAAGACAAAACTATTATTAAAAGTGAGAAGATTTATTAAAGAGTTATTCAAA
Source organism: Enhydra lutris kenyoni (assembly GCF_002288905.1). Classification (NCBI taxonomy): domain Eukaryota; kingdom Metazoa; phylum Chordata; class Mammalia; order Carnivora; family Mustelidae; genus Enhydra; species Enhydra lutris. The sequence goes on along the minus strand of NW_019154089.1, from coordinate 42,352,722 downwards.
TTTATAGCAAGAGCAAAAATGTTATTTTGGCTAAATGAAAATCCTTCACTATCTGGAAGAGAATAACTTTTTATTATTTTTACTAAAAGCAGGCTGGTATACAAAGATTGAGTTATCACTTTAGCAAAAAGAAAACCCAAATATTTTGTTTTTTCTAGATCATCTGTATAAGAAATTGCAGCAAAAACCTCAAAAGCCCTTTTATGTTTTATCCACAAACTCATTAATATTGAAACAACTTAGTGGGAAAATTGTAAATATTTTATTGCTCACTTAAACTCATTTTTTGCAGTTATTATAAACTGTAGTGAATAAAGTTTATTTCCCTCAGATATTCTATAATTATTATATACCCTCAACTTTGTATTTTAAAGTCTAATTGGACATTCTGACACTACCATAGCTATTTGGTTTTTAGAAAAAATTACTCCCATTTTGCCCTGATAAACAAAAACACATTAATATGTTGCATGCACTTTTCTCTCCAGTCACACTGACTTAAATACTTAAAGAAGTGAAAATGAACAAGTGTACTGATCGGTGCTAAAGGTGTTTGTACATACTGTTCATTCTCATATCTGACAGTCATTCTGTAATGTAGAAAAATAAGGGAAATTGTTTTGCTTGAGTAGGCAGAGATTATTTACTGATTATCTCAGTATACAATTAGTCCAAGTTCTCAAAGTAGACTAGTATATTAAAATTCCATTTAAACTTACACATTACATAGAAACAAAAATTTATATTAAAGTTTTAAGTTTAAAGATATGAAATTTGAAAAGTTTTCCCCAAACAAGGTAAGTGATTTTATCTAGGCAGTATAATGATTTGAAGTCCCATCTCAAGTTACAGGAACAAAACCTCTTAAAAGACAGTAGTGATTATAATTCAGTTTAAATGAACCATAAAGCCAGCATGGGACATTTTGAGAGCTCTGATTAATTAGGGTATTTTATAAATTAGGGGAAAAAATGCCTACATTATCAAACTATATGCATTTATCCAAGGATTTCCCATTACTAGATATGTTACTGAACTTTATTTTAATGAAATATAAAACCTTTTCAACTTTTGCTATAAAGTTACAAAGTCCTTAGTATTTTGTGGCTCTTCTTACTCACCTGACTTCCTCTGCTTCTTATCCTCGCACAAATCAACCAAGTTCATTACTTCAACTCAGAATTAAACCTTAAAATTTTTGTTCCTCTGAACTACAGTTCAGCAAATCATGTGTGTTTCTGTAAGCAAGCAAATGAAAGTGACTCCATTACATTTAAGACTTGTTTAATTGAATTCATTCATTTTCTCCAGGGGTAGTAAAATATATAAGAATTTGTCCAAAAGACATTTACATCATACAACAGGAGATCGTTATTAAATTCTGGGCCAGGCATGACTTTCTCCCTATTTTATTATATGCTTTTATGTGCTGTTTATTTATAATCCTCATCCAGCCAGATTATGGGCAAAGTTAGGGGCATAATTTTTGAGGTTAAGTTATACCTTATAGTTGGTATACAGAACAGAACATTCCCAACACCTTCTTGTAACTCAGTTTTTATGTATCTGTGAGATTTCCCTAGTTTTGCTTTTTTGTGTTTTGAAAGAAAGGAGAGGGGAATTTATACGGTTGAAATTTTGTAGAGTTCCCAGAAGGGCATGCAACTCCAGACATCTCAAAAGCAACAATTTCCACTACATATTCAGGCTCATTAATGTTTGGTTTAGGCAAAGCAAGCAAAGCTATGTGAAATTGCCCTCCTTAGTTATTGCTGTAGCAGTGATTCAACTTTCATGAGCATAACAATCACCTAGAAGGCTTATTAAAATATACATTTCTTGGTCCTCACTGGGCAGTATGTGCTTTAGTAGGTAAAGTCTAAGAATTTGCATTTCTAACAAGTTCCCAGGTAATGTTAATAACACTGGATTAGGGATCATTTTGAGAACTAATGTCCTAGAATGTTCTCTAACTGACCAATTTCTGTGCTCGATTAATCTGCCAAAATTTCCTGAGAGAGAGAGAGAAAAAAAAAAAATGAAACAGTAGTAACACTTAAAAGCAGACCACTATAAAGCCTAATTAACCTTTCTTCATAAGAAAGCTGGGGGAAGCTTACTTCATTTCACACCCACAAAAAGCTTTTAAATCTAATTCAAATGCCAGAAGGAAGCATAGAACTCAAAAATTTACTGACCCAGATCTCCAAGGGAGATCAGAGTCTCAGAGGCTCTCCATTTCAATGAGCACAAAAAATTCGAGCTCCTATTATTGTGCAAAAATTAAAAACAGAGAATGCTAGAAGGTATCAAAGTCTTCTATACAAACAGACCAAAAAAAAGGGAAAAAGGTATAAAAGATTACTTGCTAGATTTCTCAATAATTTCACCCAAGAGAGAATGGTTCCCTAATATTACCTAACAAAATCAAAGAATACATTAATACAGTAAAATTTGTTAGTCCTGCTTCCTTGAAATTTTATTAAGAATTCCAGAGTAGAACAAACAAAGGGTTACTGGAGGGGAGGTAGAGGGGAGGGATGGGTTCAATGGGTGTTGGGTATTAAGGAGGGCACTTGTGATGAGCACTGGGTATTGTATGGAAGTGATGAGTCACTAGATTCTACACCTGAAACGAATATTACACTCTATGTTAATTAACTGGTATTTAAATAAAAACTTAAAGAAAAAAAAAAAAGAATTCCAGAGTACAAGAATCCATCACTTTCCAACTTTTTTTCCTAGTGGTGCAAAAATAAGGATGAATGGTCATGAGTTCTTCAATTGCCTCAACATAGGCTGACCCTTTTAGTGATATAATGGAGGATAAATTGGAACCAAAGTCCCCAGGGTCACAAAAATAGGCTATGCAAAGTGGTTCACCATGCTTTCTTAACAATTTTCAAGGAATTTATATTTAAATGTTTGCCCTTCATGAAAACTATAATAAATTTTATAAATGCAATTTGACTTTGCCACCTCAACTCATATATACAAGTTGTTTTACTTACTTATTAGACCATGAGAAAGTTCCTCTGGGTCGATAAATAAAAACTGAAATTGTTGCATAACTGTATAATTTTTACATAAAGAAATAAATAATATATATGTGTGTATATGCATATATATGTATATGTGTGACTGTATGTGCATGAAACTAAATTCTACAAGTCATTTCATCATTCTCCTACTGAAGATTTACCAGCGTCCTGTATCTTCTGCTACTATAAACAAAGCAGCAGTAAACATTCTAACTTTCTAGAATATGTATTCTTTCATGCTGGTGCTTTTTAATTTCTATAGGCTCAAGTCCCCAAAATGGAACTGTGAAGTTAAAAGGTTTTTTATTTTGAAAAATAGTGACAATAATTACTGCCAGATTACTTTACAAAAGGTTTCCAATTCATATTTCCACCAACAATGCATAATGTCAGTATCCTTGAATCCTCACCAGCACTGAATTTTTTGAAATATAATCTAATGGAATAACAAAAAATTAGCTTCCTTTTCAATTTAGAATTCTCCGAGACTACTGAAATTAAGCATCAACATTATTCCTTTAAGACACAAATGCCGAAAATATGTCTAACTATAATAAATGTCAAGAGTCTAATAGCCAAGAGTCCTGCTAAATTAAATATTAGAATTCCCAAGTGAACACAGCACTAGTGGTGGAGCTAGAAAATTCCAGTATACATCCTAGCTCTTCCACCTATGCATTTGTAAACGTGGGCAGGTTGCTTAGCTTTTCTAAGTTTTAGTTCTCATAGTACCTAAGTTTTAGTTCTCATAGTACCTAAGTTGGATGAAATCATCAACCCTCTTTCTTGAGGTGTTCTGATCATGTTAAGGAATAACATCTGTTAAAGGGCTTAGCACAGTTCCTGGCACACAGGAAGCGACAAGAAACATTGGCGAGGATTACAAGGATTCTTACCATCTTCTGATATGCTTTCACTTCTTTTCTCTCTAGGATCTTGAGTGAAACGTGGTTACAGAACAAAGCAGAATGATGTCAACTTGATGACCTCAATGTATTCATATTTGAAATATCTTAAAATATTTTGTTGGCGAAACAAAAGACACCTACTATCTTTAGTAAGCGCTGACCCTTTCTTTAAACTATGTGGGCCAACAATATTATAAGGTGAAAACAGCAGCACCAAAAATAAAACAAAAACAAAAACAAAGCAAAATGAAGCCCAATGCAAGAAAACACATACACATAAACCTTGATAGTGAGATCCTGAAATTCTTAATGGTGAGAGGGTAATGTTTTGAGGATTACAACTTCTTCAGAAATGAATAGGTAGCCCCTGTGAAGCCACATTATCAGCTCATCCACTCATCTCACTCGCTGTTACTTTTTCCAGTATATTTATATCTTTGTTCTTTGTAAATTCACTAATTCTTTCCAACATTATATTCTTACACTTTGAGCCGTTTTTACCAGCTTTTTAAAAAAAAGATTTAATTGATTTTAGTTGGGGGCCAGAGGGAGGGAGAAACTTAAACAGACTCTGCACTGAGTGTGGACCCAACGCGGGGCTCCATCTTACCACCCGGAGATCAGGACCTGAGCCGAAACCAGGAGTCGGAGGCTTAACCCACTGTGCCATCCAGGCACCCCTATTTTTATCAGTTTATTATAAACTTTATCATATGGTAGTTTGTATTTGTTTATCCTTGGCTGATTCAAAGCACTTGGTTTAAATTGTCTTTAAATTGTCTCCTCCCATTTCACAACACTGCATTATTTTCAATTAATTCCCAATAAACTCTTCATTGTCCATGCTCTGTTAGAGCTAACATTTAATCCCTGTTTAAGCAAATGGGTTCGACTTCTTCAACAAACAAATCTTTCATGAAAGCTGCGGACAACCCAGAGTATTAACTGAATCTAGTTTCATTATTTCTCACTTACCTTGATCTTGCTCTTATTCTTTGGGAAACAGTCATAGCATTTCGATGCTCCTTTATAACATGATAAAAACTAGAGAACACAGTCCAGGGAGTCAAACTAATCTCCCTAAAGCTGATGGGATCCTTTTTGTATACCAAGCTTCAGATAATAAGCCCGTAACTTGGGTAGTAGTACTCTCCAAGCTCAACCTCAACCACAAGGCAGAAAACAAACACATCTCACAATGTGTGATTTCCCTTGGATCTTCCACTGTTTCCATTAGATACAATGATACAACATTTTTCAACTGGAATTAATTTTTCAAAATGGAAAAACTGCACTGTTATTTTTATTATAAAAGTACATGTACTTACTATTTTTAAAAAGTACAAAAATGTCTAAAAACAGGGGAAAAATTACCAGGGGTCCTACATCCCAGAGACAACCCCTGTTAACACTTAGATGTAAAATATCCAAACATTTGGATAAAATGGTTGAAATTATCTCCCCCTCAAAACACTAGACATTTTATATAGAATGATCTGTGTTTCTCTAATCATATGTGGCATAAAATAAATGTCATCCATTGACAGTATGAACCAATCCATTCTTTTTAAACAGCAAGGTAAATGTCATTGTATAATATATATAATATTCCATGAAGTATTTACTGAGGCTTCTGGGTGAGAATTTAAGTTGCTCAAAATTTTCCTATTATAACTATAAACATTATAAAATGATCTTTGCAAAAATATTTTTTTGTGTTATTTGAATAGGAAAATGACCAGAAAGAGAATTGCTAGATCAAAGATGTATAACTATTTAAATGTCAAGATATTGGGAGTAAATGTACTTCAAAATATTGTACAGAATTGTATCTGAATTTCTTTTTCTGTATTTTCACTACAGACAATCATTTTAATTTTTGCCAATCTCTGAGATGGAAAAAAATTCAATACAAGAATATAGAGGGAGATGAATAGGTAGAAAAAGAAACACACAAATGGCTAAGAGAAATAAGAGCTGGTCAATGTCAGTCCAGTCAGATTAATGAAACTTTCAAAAATGCAGTAATATACAGTGTTAGCAAGTGTGTGAGTATTAGACATGCTCATGTAATGTTAATAGGTATATAAACTAAGGCCTTGTTTTGGAAGGTTATTTGGTCCCAGCAACAAAAACTGTTATATTCCACTGAAGTTTGGCTGAGGAAATTATCACAGAGATAATCTTGAAAAAATACATAAACCAAGATATATTATTAATGACATTGGTAGCAGATTATTTAAATAAAGTATGAGATAGTCATACAATGCAGTTGTTAAAGATAGTAATATCTTGGAGATCAATTATTTAAAGAACCCACCAAGCTTTCATGATATAGATGCCTGTTAAATTATTATGTTGTACACCTTCAACTTATTTAATATTACTTGTCAATTATATCTCAGTAAAGCTGGGGAAAAATATAAAGCCCAGTTTCTGAACATCCTTGTGTAGAATTCTAAATGATAAAGCCATATTATAAAGTGCAGTTTCTGAACATCCTTGTGTATAATCCTAAATGATAAAGCCATATTTTCTACAAGCTTGTTTAAGATATAGATTCTATATTGGGGATATATCTTAAAGTCATTTTTAGAAAGACATTCAAGAAACCTGTCAAGAAATCATCATCAACTGTCGATGAGTAAGCCAATGATGTGGTTTTACATGAGATACCTATACATCTAGCACCTTCAGGGGATATTCTAGGTGCCTGGTGGTGCAAGACCACAGGAAGAGAATTTTAATTTTATTTTTACCTTCACTTAATTCTTTGATTTTCATGCCATATTTTTGTCAGCATGAGCTATTAGCTAAATAAAATGATGACCCTTTTCTGTCATCTCTCATTTATTTCTTTGTCTAAATGAGGAAAACTAAGACTTGTTTTTTTAAAATTTGATAATTTTAAGTCCATGACTTTTAAGAAGTCCCCTGCTATCTTCATCCATCCTTCCACAAAGACTGTTTATGTTGTGCAATTACTCTTTCCTACCTATAAGGTAGATACAGAAAGTGGCATACATCTTCTGGGTCAAACTAATTTCATGTAACGAACAAAATTGTGTAAAGTCATTTTTTAAGACCTTTTTGTGATCTATCAATTCACTGAGTTAAATAGCTGAAATCACTCCCCAAACAAATCCTTTTGCAGTCAGCAAAATGAAGCAATTACATGAATAAGTTTTTCCACTTGGCCTATTTTTCTGCCCATGGTTATTAATCAGTCTCACTGACTACATTTTCCATTTTCTATCCACTTTGAGGCACTACTCCAGGTGGCCAAACATTTCACGTTACATAAATAAAATAAAACAAAACCTTTGCCCATTGAGCAAATGGATGTGCTTCATAATCTCCCTCTTCCAGCCTCTCTCAAATCATTCAGAAAACACAATGCGGTTTCTATAAAAGGATACACAATATTTTCATTTTATTTGGCTAACTGGAATGTATTTAAGTGAAATTTTACTCCAGCCAATCTTCCCCAGATAGCTGAATTCATTTAAGTTGCTGCCCTGTTTTATCTAATGACTCTTTGAGACCTTTGGGTCGAGTGTTTGTTGCTTTGCCTTGTCTCTTCCAAATTCAAAGTCTGGAGAATGCCCCTTCTGGAACTGCTGTTTTGCATAATGTGACTTTCAGATGCTGCACATCATAACCACTATTTCTTTATAGTAATACTCTGGACACAATTGGGTAGAGATTCAGATTTAACTGGGACAAAGTGGGGCCTGGGTCATTTTTTCCCAAAGCTCCAAATGTGATTCTGCTGGGCCCATACATCCTGGCCCTCAAGATATTACTCTAACATAGAGTAATATTTGGCCGTAGGCCCTGTGGCCGAATATTACTCTATGTTAATGATGCTTCTCTGAAATTTAATCCAGGTCTTTACAACTGCTGATCTGCCCTGAGTGATAACATGGCTATAATATATCTACTCACAACATTCATGTTCTTCATAGGAATTCCAGTGTTATGAAGATTCATGGTTCTTGGGCCTGAGAGTTTTAAATAAGAGCACTGCTTGCCCTGCTCCCAAAGTCTGACATGTGAACTGGACATTGAAATACTTTAAATTTTTCCCACGTGATATTAATGTGCAGCCAAGGTTGAGAACCCCATATAGGGCCAAGATACTTAAGAAGATTCAGTTTCTGCCTTGTTAAATGCAGTATCCTTCTTTCCCGAAGAAATCTCCAAGGGGCACTTAACCAAGGGATAATGACAACAGGAAATAATCCACAACTATTATATATATATACATACTCTTCCTTTTGTTGAACTTTGGCTTGAAAATATCTGTGTTAGTGTTCATTTCTAGAACTCTATATAAGGGGCAGTCCTAGGAAAAATAATGAGGCTAGAAAATATTTTCCACAGCCTTCTCAGCTTCTTTTATCAATTTCCCTCATTTCTTTACCTGGGAACCTCTCTTTTGTCACAATCTCTGAGGGCTTTGCTCTCAGCTAATTAGCTAAGACATTAGCTTTCAAAAGCACGAGATGTTTTCTCACAAAGATGTAGAATATCTCTATTTAATAGGATAGGCTATGGAAAGATTTTAATTCTTTCCAGGAACATTAAATCTTCTCACCCAATTCATCAGAATAATCAGGTTTCTAGACCAAGACTGAAATTCACGGTTCAAAAGTGAATTCCTTATGACTTTTCTCAGTCCTAGCATGCCCAGGATTATCTTGATTATAGCAACAAAAATTCCTGAGTAAATGGGAATACGGATCACCTTTCCTCCTGTGTCTCTCCCTTTCACTACAGACTCATAATCATGGCTGCTATGGTCTGAATGTTTGTATCCCCCCAAATATGTATGTTGAAGTACTTACCTCCAAGGTGATGGTATAAGAAAGCAGGGCATTGTGAGGGGATTAGGTCATGAGAACCAAGCCCTCCAGAATGGAATCAGTGGCCTTATGAAAGAGACGCCGGAGATTCCTCACCTTTTCTGCCATGTAAGGACACAGGAAAAAGGCAGCAATCTGTGAATCAGGGAGTAGCCTCTCTCATCTACCAGACACTGCATCTACCAGGACCTTGATCTTGGACTTCCAGATCTGTGAGAGGTAAATTTCTGTTGTTTATAAACCACACAATCTGTAGTGATTTGCTATAGCAGCACGAGCAGCCTAAGACAATGGTGAAGGTCACAGTGTTGTTTTTTTTTTTTTTTCATTTTATTTTAGTGCATTACTCATTGCTATTTCTGCTTTTTAAAAATAATATAACTTAGTAAGAAACATTGGAAATAGAAAATAGTAAAGAATAAAACAAAAATTATTGACAGAAATAGTCACTATTAAAATCTTAACACGCTCCCTTTCAATTTTTTTTCTCTGATTGATATTGGTACCTATTAATGCCAAAAGAAAAAATCAGAGATTCACTCCTGTGAACTGGCTGTCGCTAGCCTATAGACAATGTCGGGCAAACGTGAAGCTCAATTCTAGCCAGACTTCATGCAGATTAACTCTCTTCCATTAAGACATCATTTCATGAGATAGAATAAATATAGCTACTAACATACAAGCTTTCTCAGTTAAACTGCAATTCAGTTATGCTTCCCTAACTTTGTAGCATTCAGATTTCAAGTGATCACAGAACATTCCTTGAATAATTTCTAAAGATGGTTGGTTATTTCTTTTGCAATTTGCGTCCTCCTTTTTAAATTCAATTCTTATAACTATAATTGGGGTACTTTTTTGTTTCATATTCATAGTTTCTCTCTCCCAAAGTTCATGAATATTTCCATATTTATGTATTTGAATATTGTATGTAAAAATGTATAGAGCAATAATGAGATTACACAGTATGTGCAAATTTGTACACTGGTGTTTTGAAAAATAAATACTGAATATATATAAAATATGCATAAAATAGGCACATTAGTAATAAAACAATAATATACCCTCTTTTAAGTTTAAAACTAGGACATTGACATACCTTTGAAGCCTGCTTTGACTAGCTCCCCTGTTCCCTGTTTTTCTGTCATTTATAGGGTCTCAAACTTGTTCTTAGACAACTTCCAATCTACTCTCCTCATCTATTCTATATTTCAGGAAAATATATTTGCAGGTACGTTTAACCTCCCATTTTTCATTAGGCTTACCAGTAGGAGGCACTGGGAAAAGACAAGTTATCATCTCCCTATCTCCTATGGTATCTCTAGCAAAATTTGTCCCTTTTCTGAGGGTCTAATTCCCAACAGATAGCTCCTCCTTCCATGAAACCTGCTCTCCCAGACAATGCTGATATTAGCTCTAGCAGTTGCCTGAGAATCCAGTCTTTTCACTCTGATAACACCTCATCCCACTATCCTTCTCACCTTCCGGGCATGACTGGCTTCCTGCTCTCAAGTAGCTGACTCAAAATGGTTTGGCTTTCACATTTGCAAAGATGTGGATGGAACTAGAGCATATTATGCTAAGTGAAATAAGTCAATCAGAGAATGACAATTATCATATGATCTCTCTGCTATAAGGAATTTGAGAGGAGGGGAGGGTTGTGGGGAAAAGGGAGGGGAAAGAATGAAACAAGATGAGACTGGGGAAGGAAACAAATCATAAGAAACTCTTAATCTCAGGAAACAAACTGAGGGTTGCTGGAGGAGAGGTGGGTAAGAGGGTTGGAGTGGCAGGGTAATGGACATTGGGGAGGCTATGTGCTATGGTGAGTGCTGTGAATTGTGTAAGACTGATGATTCACAGAACTGTACCCCTGAAGCAAATAATACATTACATGTTAATTAAAAAAATTGGCTTAGCTTAAAAAAAAAATTGGCTTAGCTTTCATAATCTGAGTAATCAATTACCTGTGTTAAATCACCTCTATTTGAAAGACCAAGAAATTTCTGATTTATAGGTGGACAATAAGAGCTCTTCTATTTCTAGTTTGCTAAAAAAATTTTATTAGGCTTAATTAATTTTATTGAATTCACTTTCTGCATCTCCTGAGATGATAATTTGCTTTTCCTCCTTTAACCTGTTAATGTGATAAATTACATTTATAGATTTTTTCTATTGTTAAAAATCCTGCCTAAACCCAGTTTTCATACTATATCTTCTTTTTTTATAGATCACTATATAAAAGATAATTTGCAAATTTCTAATTTAGAATTTTTGCCATTAGGTTTGTGAAGGAGATGGTTATAATTATTCTCTGTTGTAAATTTCTTGTATAATGTTGGTATCAAGATTTTAGTGACCTCATAAAATGAACTAAAAAGTGTTCCTTCTTTTCCCATTCTAGAATAGTTTTTTTATGACAAAAATAATACATTCCTTGAAAATATTTATAGAACTCACCAGTAAAATTATCTGGGCCTGATGGTCCTGTTTTGTTTTTTTTTTTTAATTTTTTTTATTTTAAAGACTATTTATTTGACAGACAGAGATCACAAGTAGGCAGAGAGGCAGGCAGAGAGAGAGAAGGAAACAGGCACCCTGCCAAGCAGAGACCCCAATGTGGGACTTGATCCGAGGACCCTGAGATCATGACCTGAGCCGAAAACAGAGGCTTAACCCACTGAGCCATCCAGGCGCCTCCATGGTTCTTTTTGTGAGGAGAATTTTTAACTTGTAATTAAGTATCTTTATAGGTAAGAAAAATTTGCAAGTGCTTTATTTCATCTTGAGCATTAATAAATTTGAACTGTGAAAAGTCTTCAGATATTATTTCCTTGACTAAAACCTTTCTTAATTCTCTATTTTTCTTTTGTACATCTTATCAGATAGTGCCCCATCTCTCGATCCTACTTCATATATCCATCTTTCTGTCCTCTCCATGCTGTACTCAGTATAATTTCTTCATATCTAACTTCCAGTTCCTTATTTTATCTTTGGCTCTATCTAATCTAGTACTTAACCTGTCTATTGAATTTTTACTGTTCATTATATTTTTCATTTTTTAGAATTTTCTTAAATTCAGTCCCAAATCTGCTGAATACATGATATATAGACTGTTACTTACTTATATTACCAGCACAGTTTCCTGATTTCTTTAAGCATATTAAACATAGTTTTTTATGGTTACGTAATAACTGTAATATCTGAAATCTTCATGAGTAGAGTTCTATTTTATTTATTTATTTATTTGACAGAAAGAGAGAGCGCATAAGCAGAGGGAGTGGCAGACTCCCCATTGAGCAGGGAGTCCAGTACGGGGCTCAATTTCAGGACCCTGAGATCATGACCTGAGCTAAAGGCAGACGCCTAACCGACTGAGCCAATCAGGCACTTTAAGTAGAGTTCTATTTTTATGTTTCTGCTCTTGATGCCTATCTCATCATGTGTTTTGTGATAGTTAATGTTTAATCCCATATCTAATGGAATTTTGTCTGTGGTTAATCTTTAAGACCTGGCATACATAGATGTCTTCAAAGATCTTTGGTTTTGTTTTGGCTGGGTTCTTAGAAATAACACTAAACTGGGACAACTATAAAATTTCAGTTGAGTTTTTTTTAGTTATGAAGACCATGAGAATTTAAACTACAAATTCAGGTGAAGATGAAATTATGATTATTTTCCTCCCCAACCTAATACCAAGTTGGGGCAGAAAATTTTCCTGATTGCCCCTCTGAGAGACAGTTATTTTTCCTACTTTATCCTTTCACTGAAATTACAGTCCTTTAGAATTCTGGCTTTGAATGGGTTTCTCTGTAAGACTGCTGCACTGAGAAGGCTCTAGGCTCTATCTCCCACTGTCCCATATCTTGGATTGTCATAAAAATTACAAGTCAGGGTTTCAGGAACAGCCCTGTGTTATGGAAGTTTCTGGTTATGGTGCTTTCATAGCTCTCTGGTGTCATGTATTCTCTTCATGGTCTTCTGATGGGTATACCTTAATTCCTTAGTGAGTCAGCAATACACTTGAAAAAATGGCATGTACATTTTATCTGGTATTAGTAGATGTTATATAGCATGATGGTGGTCTAGCAAGTTAGTCTGCCATATTGCTGGTAGAAAAAAAAATCCCCAACTTTTTGAAAACATATCAGGTCATTTTTATTGCCATTAATATTTTCTTTAGAACCGTGCTTTTAAATACCTGCGCTGCATTTTGTTACGTGTTTTTGTATCATATATTTAAGTAATCTGCCCTTCTTCCCTTTGTTTTTTGGAAGCAAATGTTGTACTCAACTCTTCATTTTAAGTAACAGTGCAATAAATATCACTCTTTATATGGATTTATGATTATTTTCTAGGGAGTAATTAGTGAATCATGGTATGTGAACAGTCTTGATGCTTGAGATGCATGTTTTCAAATTGCATTGCAGAAATAATGGTGCCAGTTTATATGCTGATCAAGCTGCATATGAAAGTGCCCATTTCACTGCACTGTTAGCAAGAAAAACTATCACCATTTTTATACACATAAATCTGATAGACTTTAGAAGGCAACTTCTTACTTCAATTTGTATTTATTTGATTGTTAAATTACTCAGCACTTTTTTGTCTATTTTCAGACCTAACAAAAACATTTTTTTCTTATGGTTTTTTATATTAATGCAAACCCTAAATCACTACTTTTTTAGTCCAAAATTGTTTCCTAAGCAAAATTATATATGCCTTATTCATAGGTTTTATACTAGATTACCTTCTTTTATTTATATCCTGCAAAATTTGTTAAAATATATATTATGAATGATTGATCATACATAATATCTTTTATGTAATGTAAGAAAAGGAAATTTTCTCCGTAAATCTAAATTTCATAAATCTTCCTTTAAATAGCTCTATAGAATTTCCCCTAGTTTTAATAATCGCAGATAAAACTTTCTCCCATTTCTTACCACTTTTGGTCTGTTGCTCTCTCTGTTTTCTACCATGAGATACATAAAAATTCTAATACCAGATTCCATGATAAATTATTTCTTACTCACAACCTCCCACAACATTTTAAGGATTCAAATTGACCTTTTCTCCCATTCTTCTTATTTTGAGTTCCCAGTATGTCAATACCTGTGAAATCTCATCAAGGGTTTAACAGTCCATACCCTACTGACTCATTCTTTATTTCAGTTTGATCTTCCTTATTCTCATTCAATTCTATTTTTTTTTTTCAGTAATATAACTTCTTCAAGCATTTTTACCCTCTAATGCATTTCTCCAAATAGCAGCTGTAACCCTTACTTGCCCTCATCCAGCAAAAAAATAAATCGTGCTAATCTTGGAAACAACTGATTATATCAATTTGAGAACAGCAAAATTGATGTCCTATGTGGACCTTACAGTCATGTTCCTTACAAGTGTAGCAAAGTTGGGAATCCCTGGGACCCTCCTGGGCTTTATTCTGAACAAGCTAAACATATTATTGTTTCTAATATTAAGGATTCCCCCCTCCCACGTTCTCTACTTTTTGTTTAGATCTGTCCATGTTTAAAGTTTTCCAATTTTTAGGGGCGCCTGGGTGGCTCAGTGGGTTAAGCCTCTGCCTTTGGCTCAGGTCATGATCTCAGGGTCCTGGGATCGAGTCCCGCATTGGGCTCTCTGCTCAGAAGAGAGCCTGGTTCCCCCCTCTCTCTCTGCCTTCCTCTCTGCCTACCTGTGATCTCTCTCTCTGTGTGTCTGTCAAATAAATAAAATAAAAATTAATAAATTAAAAAAAATCTTTAAACTTTTCCAATTTTTAGACCTCTAGACCTTGCTGCTCAAGAAGGGGCAACACTTGGGGGCTTGCGGAGAAGGCAGAAAATTACAGGCTCCCTCCCAGAGCCATTAAAGCAGAACCCACCATCCGTCAGGATCCCCAGGTTATAAGTATGTGCAATCCCAGCACTGCTCTGGCAAACTACAAACTCTTCTATCTCCCTCGTATAAGTTGTATGTGACAAAATTAGTTAATTGGGCAAAAAGATCACGTTTCTTAATGAGAAGGAGCAGACACTGGCTATTATCGTCAGTGGCAAAACGGGTTATTCCGTCCCAGTTAAAAATAGAGATGACAGACAGAGACAGAGACCAAGATTTTTAATTTAAGACGTGCGGGTGATGCAATTACATTTGCTGAATAACACTACTTAATCAGATGTAGCCTTCTTCTTTCTTCTCTTTGACAAGAAGGGAGGAAACAGTAGGATTAACACAACTCCGAAAGGTGCTATCAAACTTCCTTCCCCCCACCTTATCGCTTTCTTGTAAACATTGGACAGAAATGTTTGCATTCAAAAAGTCAAGCCTCCTAGTTCTAAACAAATGTGAAAGACCCGCTGTGATTTTACTCCAGAAGCTTTTATAGAATACTACTTTCAAGTCTTTTATTTTTGCTTCATTAAAATCTGATTAGCAACATGTAAAGACTCCCACTTTATTACCAGTCGGTAACCTCTCCAGATCAGCATTTTTTTGGTTTTCCTATTAACTTCAGGACCCGAGATTCAGGAACGTATACTTAAACACTGTGATCCTGAGATTTTATATTTTCAAAGTGAAGTGACTCTCCTCTTGCACCATAAAAAGTACTTAAGACGGTTTAGATTACATTTAAATGTTCCTGGATGAAATGTGCTTAGTGCCTGAAGCCAATTGTTACACAAACCATGTGTTTTTCCAGACCAAATTAAATGAAATGAAAGATGACAGTTCTAACCAGTATTCCTGCTTCAATATTGCACAATTTAGGAACATCATATTTTATTATACTTACAAATTCCAGGGTTTCTCTTTAATTAGAAATAAAATAATTGATAAGTAAATAAGTAGTATGTGCATGTATGATAACAAAAGAATGGCTAGGGGCGCCTGGGTGGCTCAGTAGGTTAAAGCCTCTGCCTTAGGCTCAGGTCTTGATCTCAGGGTCCTGGGATCGAGCCCCACATCGGGCTCTCTGCTCAGCGGGGAGCCTGATTCCTCCTTTCTCTCTCTCTGCCTGCCTCTCTGCCTACCGGTGATCTCTGTCTGTCAAATAAATAAATAAAATCTTTAAAAAAAAAAGAGAGATAATGGCTAGATCTAGAAATCCAAATTGCCTGATAGCTAGCTAAGGACATTAAGCAATGCACATTTTTTTTTAAAGATTTTATTTATTTATTGGACAGAGATCACAAGTAGGCAGAGAGGCAGACAGAGAGGAGGAAGCAGGCTCCCCGCTGAGCAGAGAGCCCAATGCGGGGCTTGATCCCAGCACCCTGGGATCATGACCTGAGCCGAAGGCAGAGGCTTAACCACTGAGCCACCCAGGCGCCCCAGCAATGCACATTTTTATTTCAACAACTTTGTATTAAGCTTCAGTGATAAATAAGTAGAGGACAAGGAACATAATGAGTACGTGATGAGTTAGGGTTATCAGTGCACAACAGGATGATAGAGAGTTTATGGTTAAAAAGTGACTGCTCCTAAGACCTGTGGAGTAATTGGAGGATATAAGTAACATATGAAGAGAACAACACACCAGTAGAATTTAGTCTGCTACCTACAGGAATAGTATCTGAATTTTAAGGATTCCCTTAGCTTTTGAACAAAGTTGACATGTGTTTGGATCTAGCTGATAATCCTGGGGCTCACTAGCATCTACCTTTCTGGTTCACGTTGCTGAATGAACACCTATACTTGGGTCTGGTTTTTCCTAATCTGACCCATTTTGATTTCTTTAACCCTGAAGCTTATTTTTATTTTACACTAAACACACATTAACACACAGGCCAACAAGTAGAGCGGAGAATGCCAAAGAACTGTGTTTCTTTGTTCTTCTCACAAACCAGACACCATAACACAGAAAGCAAATTTAAGAATGTGTTTATGCTCAGTGTAATTATACTGATTATTCCAAAGTTTGGAGGCATCAATATTTTTTAAAGGTTTACCAGGTCTGTCATGGTTAGTTTTATGTGTCAACTTGATGGGACTCCAGGATGCCCGAATATTTGGTCAGACATTGCTCTGGGTGTTTCTATGATGGTGTTTTTAGATGAGATTAGATTTAAATCCATAGATCAAGTAAAGCAAATTATCTTCCCTAACATAAGTAAGCCTCATCTAATCAGTTAAAGGCCTGAATGGAACAAAAAACTAACCCTCCTCCAATTAAGAGAGGATTAGTTTTTTTTCTGCCTTCAAACTTGAGCTGAAGCATCAGCTCTTCGTTCTTGAGCCTGCTGGCCTTCTAACGGAAACTACACCATTCCGTCTCCTGGGGCAATGGTTCATAACCATGAGAACCATGATGTAAGTGTATCTTTTTTTTTTTCCCCCCGAAGACTTTATTTATTTATTTGTCAGAGAGAGAGAGAGAGAGCACAGGCGGGGGAGTGGCAGGCAGAGAGGAAGGGTGGCTCCCTGCTGAGCAAGGAGCCCAACGCAGGGCTCCACTCCAGGACCCTGCGGATCATGACCTGAGCCAAATGCAGACACTTAACGGCTGAGCCACCCAAGCACCCCAATGTATGTGTATCTTATATCTCTCATTGGTTCTATTTCTCTAGAGAATCTTGGCTAATACAAGGTCACTCATAATTTTAGAATTTGACTCAGAAATAACAATGAAAATATATTTCTCACAGTGTTCTATAATATCCCACTATTTCCTCTTCTTGTGTTGTTCTGGTTTGTGTGTGTGGCTATTGTTATAAGATCAGAGGTGAAGAGAGGTATGTTATGACCTTTTAGCTTTTTCATCTTTACTCAATTTCCTGACCAGTTCATGCTTTCTTCTTGCCCATCTCTGCAAGATTTGGGGGCAAGTAATAGAATAGCTCATGGTACCTCTATTAAAGACGAATTTATCTTCAATCAGTCCAATTTTTAAAAAGACACTAGTGAAATTATTTCATGTTGTAACATCAAAAATCATTGATCGGATTACACAGCTAGAAGACAGAGTTGACCCTCTCCATTCTCAGATGGTTATAAAGAAAGCTGTATCCACAAAAAATGTAATTAAGTCAAAATCTCTTGCTGCATATCCAACAGTCATTTCTCTTTTGTCTTTGATAACAGATCTTGTTCTCAAATGATGAATCATGAAGGATTTTGAGTCAGTATGTAATATCATTTCTCCTTTGCTTGTGATTGTTTTAGAGGCTGGTCTGTGATCTATTTCTGACCTCTAGTATATGAGAGGAAATAGTTTGAAGATTCTTGGAAAGATTTCACCCCTAATGAAAATAAGGAGAAGGTCTTTTTTTCTTTTTCTCTGTTTTCCTACTTTGGAAACTTTCAAATAAATATGGTCTATCTAGAGCTGTAGCCACGATTTACAACTATGAGGTAACAAACCTGATGATGAAATTCAATACTTGGAAGAAGGCAGAGTTAAAGGATGGAAAGAAACTAGCCACCAAACCAACCCTGTGGACCAACTACCTTAAGACTTTTTGTTAAGTCAAAATCAAATGTTGCTATGTTATTAAAGTTTTCTACTGGTTTCAACCAGGCACAACCTAACTGACATGATCTAACAAAGTTAGTTATGTGTGATAATGTATGGATTTGCCCTTATTTTTCAACTGTTCTTTCTTGTTATGTTAGCTCCATACTTCCTAACTTTTTTGCATTATGTTAATTTCTATTATGATATTTGTATTGACAATCCCATTGATTTAATACCCCATGGTGGCCTTTGCTTGCATAGTCTCATCTTCTAACATACTTTATTAGAAATATAAATACAATATTTTCTTCATGCTAATGGTCCAGAGTACGCTTCAGAAGTTCACAAGAGTTTATAGCAAAATGCTTCTTCTTTTTTTTTTTTTGTAAAATAACATTTTTTCAAGAGACAGCTCTTGATCTGTTCCTGGACCATTGTGGAGACTGAAGTCCTATCAATGGAACAAAACACGACAAGATGAACTGTTTATCATGAAATTAGTGCTACCCAATTAACTAGTATACACCAGTAGCAGGCAGGAATAATATATATGGACTTGAGCCAAAGTTGATCCTGAAGACACAGAAAGCTGCATGAGCTTACTCTCTGTGCTGCAACCCCTCCTTGAGCCTCGTCTGTGTCTTCATGTGAAATTCTCTATGGCCAGCTGATTAACGAGAGAAAAATTGAGTGTATTCTATAGAAGTCACTGCACAATATATCAGTGCCAGCCAAAAGTAGATGGCTTAAGCATCACAGCCCACTTGAGTGTAATCTTAAAAGATACTTCAAGCTATATATTTGGTTGGCCACTATCCCTGCACGATGAGATATTATTGAGATATGTGTGGTAGCTAATAATTTAGTTAAATGATTAAGGACTGGATTGGTGGGACGCCTGGGTGGCTCTGTCTATTAAATGTATGCCTTCAGCTCAGGTCATGATCCCAGAGTCCTGCATCAAGCTTCTTGCTCAGCGGGGAGCCTGCTTTTCCCTCTGTCTGCTTCTCCCTCTCCTTGTGTGCCTGTGCTTTCTCTCTCTGACAAATAAATAAATAAAATCTTAAAAAAAAAAAAGATTGGAGGAGTGGTAATAATGAGTTTTGGGGAAAAATATGCAGATGAACCACTAAGAATGAGCTAGAGTGGGAAAACATTTATGCTGAATATGAATGCTTACCAAACTACTGCCAAGATTATCAATCAGATATGTAGATATGAAAACACCTCTTTCACCAGGCACTACATTGCTCTTTCAGAAAACTAATGAACAAAACTACCTTAGTGGTAGCAGGAGAGAACGTGCATAGGCTCAACTCCATGCCTTGTGCCTCACCAAAGCCAACTTATCTGCCCAGACCATTAGCTGTCCAGCATGCAAGCAATAGTGACCAAGGCTAAGCACTCAATGATATATCCCAGGTGAACAAATTACTTACCTTTTGGCAAGCTCATTGATAGTATTTTAATTCCTCTGTCACCGTGGCAACAGGGAGTTTTGCAACTGGAATAGATACCTATTCTGAGATGACATTGTCTTTTTCTGCACACTCTGCTTCTCTGATCACCACTCTCCATGAGCATATCGAATGCCTTATACAGTGCCATAGTGTCTGACTCTACACTGCTTGTATGCAAGGAGCTCTCTTTATAACAAAATAATATACACTCATTGACCTTGCTTGTCTCACCATTGGCCCTGTCACCCAAAAATAACTCTTAGCCTTGAGTGGTGAGAAATGATAGCTTGCGAGGGTGGGCTTATGTTAGAGGATGTGGTGTGTGTTCTGAACTCATAATCAAGTATGAGCTTGTGTGGGTCTCCCATGGAGCAAATATAAGAATCTTTGACCTATGTTACAGATGTCGGAGTCATGCCTTTCACCGTTACGATTACTGGTCCTTTTCAAATTTTTGTCTCTTTTTCCTAAGAGTCTAGGCTTTGCTGAATTAGTACCCAAGGGAAGATATTCTCACAGTAATATTCCTTTAAATCTGAGGATGAGAGACTGCTATGTGGCCTTTCAGGGCTCTTCATGCTCCTGGACAAACAATACAAAATTTAAGAGACGGTTACATTGTTGGCTGGGGAATAAAGTTTGGCTCTGGAGGGGAATTAAAATTGCGATTTCTGAGAAAAATAAAAAAGAATACAGGGGATCCCCTTGGATGGCTCCTAATTCTGCCAAATCCTGTGGTAAAAATTAATGAAAACCAATGGCCAAAAATTGGAAGCAAATAAGATATCTTTTAATAAGTGAATGGATACATAAAGAGTGGTACATCCACACAATAGATTATTATTCAGTGATTTTTATAAAAAGTTATCGAGCCACAAAAAGTCATGGAGGAAACAAATGCATTTTACTAAGTGAAAGAAGCCAGTCTGAAAAGCCTATATATACTATAACATTGCGACTATATGACATTCTGGAAAGTATATATAGAGACAGTGAAAGTATTAGTGGTTGCCAGGAATTGGGGGGATGGGAATAGAGAAGTGGAGTAGAGTAGATTTTAGGGCACTCAAACGATTCTTGAATGATGCTGTAATGGTAGATATATGACATCATACATTTGGCAAAACTCATAGATCTATACAATGCAAAGAGTGAAATTTAATATAAAGGAGGAACTTCAGCTAATAATAATGCATCAATATTGGTTCATCAGTTTTAACAAATGTACCATACCAGCACAAGATAATAAAAATAACAGAAACTGGGACTTGGGGGAAGATGAATAGGAATGACAAACACAGAAACTCTATACTTTCTTCTCAACTTTTCTGTAAACCAAAAACTGCTCTAACGAATAAAGGCTATCAATTTTGTTAAAATAAAATAAATGACCACAGCAGGCTCATGTTAGTAGATTATGAAGGACATTTCTGTCCAGAATGAAGATTTGGTCACCCTGCAATGGAAAGCTCTGACTGGGAGAGAGGTTCCAGAGGGTACATTGTCACAGCTGCCAACAATGAACCTCTGATCGTTCACAGAAGTCAAGTCCTTAACCTTTGCCCACATTTTTTTTTCTTGCATTGTCTGGTATATTTATATTTTTATGTGTATTTTATATTTATATATGTTAATAAATTCTCCCTTTTCTTTCCTCTTTTTTGCTCCCCAATTTTTGTGTAGCATATATTGGGGGTGGTTAGCTTAATTTTAGAACCGATCATAACAAATTATCAAGATAGTATAATGATGAGATTAGAAGAGGAATGGACATCACCCAGAATTCTTAGACTTGGAGTAGTTGCTATGACTGATGAGATTTTGGTTTGTTCCTTTGTGGAAGAGAGTATAGGTAAGTGTCCAGCTATTGGAAAAAGAGTTGCATCTCTTACAAGGATGCATGAGTCGTTTGTATTTAAAAAAAAAGTTTATGTTGATAATGAAGGAATCAAACATAGATTTTATTATTATTATTACTGAAGTATAACTGACATACAGTGTTAATTAGTTACAGATGTGCAACATTTTAATTCAACAGTTCTACAAATTACTCAGTGTTCATTATGTTGGATATGGTCACCATCTGTCACCATACAATGTTATTAAAATATTATTGACTATATTCCCTGTGCCGTACTTCTCATCTCCATGACTTATTTATTTTATAACTGGAAGTTTGTACCTCTTAATCCCATTTATCTAATTCATCCATCCCCCGACACCTCTTCTCTGGCAACCACCACTTTGTTCTTTGTATTTAAAAGTCTGGTTTAGTGGGGTGCCTGGGTGGCTCAGTTGTTAAGCATCTGCCTTCGGCTCAGGTCATGATCCTGGGGTCCTGGGATCGAGCCCCACCTCGGGGTCTCTGCTCATCGGGAAGCCTGCTTCTCCCTCTCCCATTTCCCCTGCTTGTGTTCCCTCTGTGGCTGTGTCTCTCTCAGTCAAATAAATAAATAAAATCTTTGAAAAAAAAAGAAGAGTCTGGTTTTTCATCTGTCCATTTTTTGTTGTTGTTTTTCAGAATCCACATACAAGTAAAATTATATAGTATTTGTCTTTTTATGACTTACTCACTTAGTATAATACCCTGTAGGTCTTTCAACATTGTGTGTCACAAATGACAAGATCTCATTTTTAATGGCTAAGTAATATTCCACTGAATATACCACATCTTCTTCATCCATTCATGTAGTGATGGACAGACACTTGGGTTGAAAGCATGGATATTGATTATTATTGGAAGTTTGTTGCTGTTGGAGAAACTCCTTAGCTTATCAACCTTGATAGGAACAAGAGACCACCTCTTGCTTGAGAAGCTAAAATGCCAAATGCTTGCTTTTTCAGCCTCCTTTGCAGCTAGGGTCTCAACATATGATTTAAGTTCCACCAATCTGTTTGCCTGCACTCAGGCATTCATTTGACTAAGGAGTTCATGAGAAAGAACCAGCTTTAGTTAAATGCTCTCTGTTTCTAGTGGAGGCAATGCAGCAGCTGCTACAGCATCTGTTGTGGGGTGCACAGTGGGAGCGGTAAGGGTGGTTGAACAGGTGGCCTGGGGTTGAGCAACAGGTACAATTGTGCTCTGCAAACGGCAGTGTTAGTTCTTAAAGGTGGTGCCAGGGGCGCCTGGGTGGCTCAGCGGGTTAAAGCCTCTGCCTTCGGCTCGGGTCATGATCCCAGGGTCCTGGGATCGAGCCCCACA
>NW_019154089.1:42288468-42329686 GCF_002288905.1 Enhydra lutris kenyoni | reverse complement strand
GTGGGGCTCGATCCCAGGACCCTGGGATCATGACCCACATCAGGCTCTCTGCTCAGCAGGGAGCCTGCTTCCCTTCCTCTCTCTGCCTGCCTCTCTGCCTGCCTGTGATCTCTGTCTGTCAAATAAATAAATAAAATCTTTAAAAAAAAAAAAAAAAAGGTGGTGCCAGTAGAACCCTGGACAAGTTCTACAGAGTTGTTTGGGGCATGTTTCATGACTGTTCAGCTTTGAGTCTGGTTGTCCAGCCTTTCCATAGTACTACAAACTCCCCAGTATTTCTGATAAACATAATTACTGTTGAAGTCAGAAATGTTAGGCTACTGAGGTTTATGTTTTTAAAAGTCCAAGTTACACAAATGTAACAGATGCTCTGCAAACACTTGTCTTTTTAGGTTAAAATACAATCTATGTCACAGAAGGTAGAAAGAACAAAAGTTCATGAGATGAACTGAAAGAAAGACCAAAGGTGTCTTAAACCTGGTTGGTCATCAAAGTGTAACTGGGTAGAACTTAAGCTTTTAAGTAAGTAGAAAATACTTTATGTAAAGTACAAATGATGAATTAACATTATAATTATGGATTTTTATTCTAGAATCTTATTCTAGAATTTTTACTCTAGACTTCTTTCACTTGTTAAAATGTTTATTAAGTTGCAATCTTTGGAAGTGTGAAATATAATCCTCAGTATTTTCCAAATGTATTGGAACGTAGACTATTTGATTTACTAAGTTAGCAAGCAAGTTCTCTGCTAAACACTGGCAAATACTAGCATAGGTCGATTATGATTTAACATTTTAGTGCTAAGGTATTCTGATAATTTTGGTCGCAAATGACAAAAGAATAATTCAAACTGGCTCATATAATATAAGGGAATTGGGATAATAGGAAAAACTCAAGGATAGTTTAATGCAGAGTTTTAGTGATGACACAAAATAAATGTTTTCGTCCTCTCTGTATCTTCACTCTACCTTATTAATTAGGTCTCTGTTTTATTTTATTGGTTGGAATTTGATGTCATCACCAGATAACTACCTCACACTTCCTCTGCTATGTTTGAAGAGATGCTATTTCCCCCTCGAACACTGAATGAAAATAACTGTGTTCCTTTTTGATTCGATCAGCTGAGGACAGAGGCTCCTTCCTGCAACAATAGTCATGACCAAAAATTCGGCATGGGTTCACTCAAACGTTGCCGTGGCTCGGCAATGAATCTTCTTTTTAGGAATGTGTGTGTTGGCAGGGGGGATGGTGAGTGCCCAGGACCCCACTGCATATATTCCCAACAGTGTCCACCACATGCATTTCCATTTCAGTAAACTTTGTCATTAAAGTGCTGTTTTAATGGCGATCAGAGGAGTGGAGCCGAGAGCCCCCAACTCTTGTTGATCTGACCAATTGAGGTTGCTTCCTACTGGATTGTTTGGAATCTCACATGTGCCTTTATGTCTCAGTCCAACTTTACATTAAATAATTTTCAGGCCCCTATGTTTAGCATATTTCATTTGTCTATACATGTGTATATTGTGTATTATAGATACAATGTGTGTATATATATATATATATATTTAACATGCGCACCCATGCACAAATATACATGCACATACACATTCCTGCATAAAGTTTAGAAGGTGTCACATTAAACTTTTCCCTAAAGAGTAAAGAGAAACAATGGCTACAGGAGTTGAAAAGAAACACTTTTACTGAAGGCAGGGATTGCATGGAGCACTGGGTGTGGTGCCAAAACAATGAATACTGTTACGCTGAAAAGAAATAAAAAAAGAAAAAAAAGAAACACTTTTACGCGTAGTATAAGCATCTAAATATTTTATATTATGGATGTATTAATATTTTCATAAGTTTATTCATTTTTCATAATTTTATGGATTTGCTTATTTATTTATTTATGGCTTAAAACAGTAGAGATTTATTTTCTCATAATTCTGGAGAATAGGAGTCTGAAATCAAGGTGTCACAGGGCCATGCTCCCTCTGACACCTGAAGGGGAGAATCCTCGTTTCTTCTAGCTTCTGGAGTTTGCTGGCAATTCTTTGAGTTCCTTAACTTAAAGACACACTCCTCTCATCTCTGCTCCTGCCATCACATGGCCTTCTCCTCCTTTGTGCATCTGTGTCTTCACATGGTCATCTTCCGTCATTTCAAACACTACTTTCAAACAAGGAGCCTGGGTGGCTCAGTCTGTTAAGCATCTGCCTTAGGCTCAGATCACAATCCCAGGGTCCAGGGATTGAGTTCCACATTGGGCTCTTGGCTCAATGAGGAGCCTGTTCTCCCTCGGCTCATCTGTGCTCGCTCTCGCTCTCTCTCTCTGACAGACAAATAAATAAATAATCCTAAAAAAAAAAAAAGCAGATGATTTCTCTTAAATTTGGCCAACTACAAGATATCAGAGTATATCCTAGATGTAATTTGTCTCTCAGGATGCTGTATAGAAATTTGAAAGTCCCCTATATTTCAGAATGTATCTAACAGGGGTAATTCCCATGCATAATGGTCTCCCATTGTCAACCAAGTACTGATAGAGGAATGGGATACTTCAGAGAGATGGTAGCACCTGTGCTTGCATTCGCTTCTACACCTTCTTCCTTCTATATCTGACATGTTTCATGTCACTGTTGTTTATCTGCTGAGTTAATGTGCTTATGTCTTATGTGAACCTTTAAATAATTAAAGACGCATTAGCTCCCTGGAGGGCCAACATGACTCCCTGAATGAGCCAAGATACCTAGGGACGTAATCATGCAATTTCCCTCAACTACCTAGCTTTGAGGAAGAAGTCACATCACTCAGCAATGAGTATTATAATTATTCACAGCAGTTTGCCTGGTGCAATATAACATTCAATTTACAGAATTAAGAGTGATTCAATTCAAAAGAAAAAGAGCTGGTTTTAAGAAATGAATGGTCACATCAACTACTAGAAGTGTCTTCAGGTCAGAGCCTCTATATTAAGGTTTCAGGAGGCTTATATTTTTAACTAATATCCTATTCAGCTTGGAAAAACTTTCACTTAGCTTCCCTAAAACAAAACAAATCAGAAATTAATCTTTGATTATAAGCCAAAAAACAAAGAGCTGAAGAATTGAGACAAATTTTGAAGGAAGAGGTCTTTCGGGACTAATCATCTCAAAAGGATAAAGACTAATCAGGCAATAAAGAACCAAATATAGTACAAAGACCCTATGAAATACACCGAGAGAAAATAATTGAACCTTTTTAAGAGAGATTTAACCTTCCAGAGAAGAGTTAGTAGTTTTGGCAGCAAAAGAGCCGAATAAAATACTAAAGAATTACTGAGGTTTAGAAGATATATCTCTAAATGTTCCCAAAAAGAATTGAGATGCTAAAAGATAGGATTTCGTTCATAAGAACAGGCAATAGAGGAATAATATCTTCCACATCGTGAGGGAAAATAACTATCAACCTAAAGTTCTACAACCAAGTAAACCATTGTTGGAGATTAAAGATACTACCAGATGTATATGGAGAGATGTAACTCACAGATGTCACTGTAATTTGACTGTTGAGATGCGCTAAATGGACACCTGATAAGCTTATTGGGAATTAGTTAAAAGCTCTTCAAAGCTTAGGTCATGTGTCCTCATTGAACACATGGAGCTTTGCATTTGATGTATGAAGGGTTCTGCTTCCTCTCTGCAATTTACTCCCCCAAGTGGAAGTGGAAGAGGAAGAAGTGAAAGATTCTATTCTTGGTCTCTATTCCTTGGTATGTGCACATCTGTATGCATGGGCTTCTCTTTAGTTACTTAATTCCAGAGACCATCTCTTTCAAAAATCATTATATTCTCACCACCCAGGTGGAGTCATGCTAAGTTAACCTGGTTTAACTGTGTTGACTGCGTGGCACTTATCTGGTTGGCACCTTTCTTTATAAAATATTTTATGTTCAGATGGAGAGCACTAGATAAATTCAAACCAAGAAAATATTTTCTTTGGCAGTTTCTGGACACTTAGACACAATGACCATTAAACCCTTCTCCAGCAAACAAGCCAAAAAAAAAATCCATAAATATAACTATTTTGATCACGCTTTCAGATGGTATATGAGGTAGCCCATAAAAGACAAATAATATTCAGGAAAAAAAAATAATTATTTCTTACATATTGGTGCTGAGAAAGAAATGTGTGGTGTTAGGACTGTGAGAAAAACTCGAGCACAGATAAATCTTACATTTTTGTTGAAACCTGTCTGCTAAGAATTTCTCATTGTGTAATGAGCAGGACACCCTAAGATTCCCTTTTCCCTCAGTGTCTGACACACTGCAATGCCTTCGTACACAAAGTAAAAGTTACATGATACAAAAAGACAGAACGACTCAAAGAAACTAAACTTTCTAGATGCGCATGGAACAATATGTATCTGAAGGTGGCAGGGAAGGGAAAAGGATTTGGGGCCCAGAGTGTGGGGAAATTTGAGGTGTTACAGAAGGCTCGTGGTGTCCCAGAAAAGCTGGATCTGAGTGAAGACAAGGTAGAGGGACTTTCAGTGAGGGAACAAATTGAAGCAGGATTTCTTCATTATAGACAGGGGGAGCAGGGCTGCTGAGAAAACAGCTGCTTAGAAAACAGCGGGGCTGTTGGAGAATGGAGAGCTGCTGTGGGAGGAAGGCTGTGGGAAGAAAACCGGTGAGTCAGGAAGAAAGGATCGTACACAGGAGGGTGGAAGCTTTGATCAGTTAAGGCTGCCATGAAAGGCAAGGGTGTGAAGCTTGATGGAATTTGTTGGCTGCATGTTTTCCAAAATAGTTAATTCCAATAGTCTCTTGGTCCTTGCCAGCTGAGGAAATAGCAGACTGGTGGATGGAAAACCTTTCTAGAAGAAAAAAGTTAAATGCTATCTTTTAATAAGGAGTACAGAAAAACAGTAATTATGTAGTGATGACATGGCCATTAATTTATTCCACATATATCTCTATTTATCTACTTCTCTATCTCTATCATCATTATTTCATTTTACTTTTTTCTCTCTCTCTTCCCCCCCACCCCAACACTTCTGAGTACTTTCTAGACCATTGTGTGCTGGTTGCCTCTGGGGAGGAATATGAAAAGATAAAGCAGAGAAAAATGTTTTCTTGGCTTTGGTTTCTAAAGTTAGAAGCTCTTGGGATAGCTTCCTAATAGAAAATGGTTCTGGAAAGAGAGGATTCTAGACTTAACAAAGTAATTAGAGACAGAGCAGAACTTCTCCCAACTTCTCATTAAGACAAAAGCAAAAACAAAATCCAAAATACTTTGGGTTCGTGTTGGAAGAAAGAGAAAGGAAGATAATCAAAGTGGAAAGAAGTGTTATGACCTAAAAAGAAAGAGCCATTTCTAAAAAGTCACCTTGATAGAAAAGAAGAATATTGTCACAAAGCCCTGCAGCAAGGTGGGGGCGGGGGTGGGGGTAGGGGTGCGGGGGAGGGGTGCAGGGCAGAGGGGGAGGGGATGTTTTGGGGGCCCAAGAGTGAACAGGCTCAGCCTTCACTTGCCTAACCACAGGGGTTATGCTCACTGAACTTACTCCTCTGTGACCTGTGGTGCAGATTCCTGCTGGTAGCATTGTGCCTGAGATCATAGGTGATCCCTATCAGTGTTTATGGGGTGGATAATCACAGCCCTACAGTGTCACTGGATGGAAGGTTGTGGAAAGTTTATGCGGAAGAGAAATACCTGTTCCTGAACCCTGATAAGATATACCTCTATTACAGAGCTTTCTACTGAAATCAGATAAACAATATCTAACTGCATTCCCTAGAAACTGGGTTTTAGTGAAAAAGTTTATTTTAAGAAGAAATATTTTGAGGGGTCGCCTGGGTGGCTCAGTCATTAAGCTGCTGCCTTCGACTCAGGTCATGATCCCAGGGTCCTGGGATCGAGCCCCACTTCAGGCTCTCTGCTAGTCTGGGAGCCTGCTTCTCCCTCTCCCTCTGCCTGCCACTTCCCTGCTTGTGCGCTCTCTCTCCCTCTCTCTGCCAAATTAAAAAAAATATATATTCAAGAAAATAAAATAAAATCTTAAATTTTTTTTCTTTTATAGTTGAGAAAAGTAAAGCAAAAATAAAATAAATACCTCACTTATTGAAGTGTGGCAATGTTAGCTTTCCACATTTTTTGTTGTTTGTTCTGAAATTCCTGCTGAGAAGCAAGTGATTATTTTAAAATGTGTAATTTGAAAAACAGGCTAAATTTGTTCCCTTAAAAATAAAACAAAATGTTTTGAAATTATCCCAATAATCCATGTTATCAAAAAATATTTAAATAAGGAAAAAATGTTCATAATACCACTATTCAGAAATAATCACTCTTAACACTTTGCTATGATTTCTAGGTACAGTATGAAATGTAACCACTCAGATTTAAAGAATCTGACTTTTTGAAAGTTTGATTTCAAGCTGTCCCTTCAGCTTACAGAGCATGATCTGAGCCACCCAGAAAGCATCTTTGTAGGTTTAAAATTGGAGATTTTTTTGTACAAGGTTTTCTTTTCGAGAAAAACTTCGATTGTCTAGGTTATGCTGGCAATGGTCTGGTAGACTGTTTGCCTCATTTTATTGATTTATTTTGCCTTTACTGTCTGTGTCAGTCAACAATTAACACAATACTGCTGGGGAACAAACTCCAAACTCCGTGGTTTAAAGCAACAATCCTTTGTTATCATTCATGTGTCTGAGCCTGATCTAGGCTGGGGTAGAGTGGGCTTGGCTCCAAATTGCAAGATGAATCCAGGTCTACCATACCCTACATATCTCTCACCCTTCTGAGAACAAGCAGATTGCCTAGGTTTTTATCTTTTCGTGGTGATGGCAGAAGTGCAAGAGAGCAAGTCCAGACACACTAGCACATTTCTAGCTTCTGCTGACTTCATACCTGTGAACAACCTATTAACCAAAGCATGTCAATGGACAAGCCCAAAGGCAAGGGCAGCTTGGTAGACTCCATTTGGCGGGATGCCAAAAAGAGTCACACAACCACCAACAATAAGGAGGACACTTCTCCCACGTAGGCTGAAGGACAGGAGGATTTTCAAGTAAGACTGGAATCTATTCCATTAAACTTCAATACAGACATTGGAAATCATAAGTTTGCTTTGTTAATACTTGAAGTCATTGTATACAGTTAACGTGAATGACACATTTTGATTTACAAAAATTCACCCTATGACAACTTTTTCATGGATGACGCACTTTCATAAGATGGGAGAAGAAAAATGCATTTTTAGAAATTATCCCCATTAGGTTCTTCTGTAACCACTTCTCCATGATAGTAACTAGTGATAGCGATAGGAATTCTAACTCCTGGTTCTATTGTAAATTTTCTGCGTAAACTATAAGAAGTTTATACAGGTAGAACAATCATTTTAAACACACAGTATTTCCTACCCAGGGCAGAAAGAAAGGCCAAAACCCCCAAGGGAAGAGAGGATCAGATTCAGGGAGGGAAGACTCTGTGGAGTGATTTCAGGGATCAAATCTAGGGGAAAAGGAAGAAAGCATTTTCCTGTGACTATCAGGAAAGGCATTTATTAGAGTTTGTCCAATGAGAACACTTCATGTTTTTATAAAAGCAAATTTTTAAATGAAAAGCTACAAAGTGACTTTGGAAAGAGCGCTCCAGTGTTTTTGCTCATTTCCTCCAGCTCGCGGGGCGGATGCTGTTTTGTAAGTGTCCATCTCACCCACCCCAAAAGAACACTTTTTCCTTCCAATCTCTGGATGTGTCTTTCTTAAATAAACTTGTCTTTCTATATATATTCCTCGATTTCAAGGAACTGTGAAAACCCACTTAGATCATGTCTCTACCATTAGACAGGCCCACACCTAAAATAGCCCAGACAAAAAAAGAAAAATATGGCTAGAGTTGGCAACCTTTTTTTTGTTGGAAGCTTGCTAATGTCAACATTTTAGGAGGCTGGTGTGCCAGGTGGCAGGAGGAAACAGATTTGTATTCTGTGGGACACACGAGTAAGTGGGATGGATTTAAAGTGGTGCAGCTATGGGGGCCGCACCTGGTCCAGACGGACTCAAGCTTGGGTTGGGCCTGGCATAGTTCAAGGCTAAGCAGTTGGCTAAGACTGATTTGATAGGACAGGCAGTAAACTCCCCAGGGCTGTAGACATTTAGTACAAGGTGGCCTTTGATGGGTCCCTCTACCAAGTATGTCATGCAAAACCACTGATGAAGAACTCTCCCCAGCAGACATTAAGCAAGTCACGTCAAGTGCTTTCGCTTTCAAAATCTTTCACTAAGATTCCTGATTTCTGTGATAAATACTCCCCGACTATAGTTTGTTTCCAGCTCCCAATATAAAAATCACTGCTCGTGGAGTGAGGAAGAGATGTGTACCAATGGGCTTGCAAGCTTATGTGGATGAGCTCGGCACATTATAGACTTCACAGGCTTCCCGCTGCCTAGAATGTCCTTTTTCGCTTTCTTTATTCCCTTTTTTTTTTTTTTCAATACTCAGCATCTACCTACAAACCCTGTTCCCCAGTTCAGTTTCAGTTATGTGCCCTCTCTCTGTGTTTCCATTTTGCACCGTGGAAGGATACCGTTAGGTTGCTTTTCATGAGTATTTACTGAGTGTTTTCTGGTGTTTCACACATTAGCTTAATTATAAGAGAAATACTGTTGAACACAGCAAATGACTTGGGTTCTGAGCACGTTTGCTTAGCCTCTTAAAAAAGGAAGACGGATAGTAAGTGCGCTAAGTCCTGTCACTGGGGTAAGCACAGAGGAGGGGCAGTGATAGAAAGCATAGCCTGTGGCTCTAATGATTACTCTGTGAGAATAAAATGAGAAGAAATCTACACTGTGAGGAATAAAATAATCCATTTCTGGATATAATTCACCCCCAAAAGATGAGTGAACACCACAGATCTAGTCCAGAGAAGTTCAGTCAACTGAGGCAGGAAATGATTTTTTTTTTTTTTAATCAGACCAGCAAGAGACCTGTATGAGACACTGCCGTCATTCGTTTCTAAGTACTACCCCTGAATGTGGAGTCTGTACTTGACCTGGCCTAACACCTCATAACACTTCATCCACTTGGCAGTGTGGCTGTACAGAAGACAGACCCTTGATCCAAGCTGGGAAGATAATTATTTTTTTTCAAAGATTTTATTTATTTATTTGACAGAGAGATAGAGAGAGAGATCACAGGTAGGCAGAATGGCAGGCAGAGGGAGAGGGAAAGGCAGGCTCTCTGCTGAGCAGGGAACCTGATGTGGGGCTTGATCCCAGGACCCTGGGATCATGACCCGAGCCAAAGGCACACACTTAACTGACTGAGTCACCCAGGCATCCCGATAATTATATTATTTTATTATGAGGTTAATATATAGGTCCTGGAGGAAAGAAGTTATCCTTCTCCTACTGGATTTATTAAGTTAGAATATTATAGGTTTGGGATTACCATAAGACCATTTTCCTTATTATTTGAAAGTAAGAAAAGGCGAAGCAGAAACGGAAATGGAAAGAGAGGGAAAATTCAGGTTGAGTTGAGTCCCCAGTTTGACTCCCTAAGTCTCTAGCTCTTCCAACTCTTGCTTTGGTTTGGTAAGCCAACCAAGTACCATGTCTAGTTATTTGAGCCAGCATACCAAATCTTGCCTTGCTAGTTTGAGTTAGAGTTCTGTTTTACCACCAATGATGACTGAGGAATATACTGACCTTGGATGTGACCTCGAAGAGAAAAACTGGATTATAGTAATGGAGGTATTGCTCAGGTACCTGAGATCCTGGAATTGAGCCCTGCATCTCCCTCCCTGCTCAGCGGGGAGTCTGCTTTTCCTTCTCCCTCTGCCCCCATCCCCAGCTTGCACTCTCTCTCCCTTGTTCTCTCTCTCAAAAAAATAAATAAAATCTTTAAAAATAAAATAAAATGAATTAAAATGTTTGAGAAAAACAAGAAGAGAATGGGGCTTCCCCTTTACTGTCCCACCCAATATTAGCAACATGATCTTTTCAGTGCAGCGAAGAACAAAAGAAATGGAGGAAGTCTGCATGGGATTTAGCTCCAAACCGGACCTCAGAAGGAACAGAGAGAAAGTCAAGTGGTTCCTAACTCAGCAATTAAGCACTGTTCTTGCAGTTGGGAGAGCTTATGTGGATGGAGACAAGGGCTTCCAGCATTGACTTGGGTGGTCCACTGACCAAGGAGTAGATTGGCCTCCCAGGAATACCTTCACACAGTGTAAGCTCTCTTAAGTTTCAATACAACCCAGGAGAACTGGAGTAGAATTCCCAAAAACTAAAGATAAATTTTCTGTCTGCTAGACATGATAGGATTAGAAATAGAAATCTATTTAAGCAATCAAAAGTAAAATATAGCTCCACCTCCTCCTCCTCCTCTTCCTCTTCCTTTCCTCTTTCACTAGAATCTGTCTCCGTGGTCACACTGCTACCTCCTCTTCTGCCTGTGCTTCTCTCGCCTCTGTCTTCTCCTCTGCTTCTTACTTATAAGGACATTTGTGAAGGCATTTGGAGCCCAATAATCTAGGATAATCTCTTCATCTCAAAATCCTTAACTTTTTTTTTTTTAATATTTTATTTATTTGTCAGAGAGAGAGAGAGCACAGGCAGGCAGAGGCAGAAGCAGGCTCCCTGTCGAGAAAGGAGCCCCTATGTGGGACTCGATCCCAGGACACTAGGATCATGACCTGAGCTGAAGGCAGCCACTTAACTGACTGAGCCACCCAGGCATCCCTCAAAATCCTTAACTTAATCACATATATAAAAAGGCTTTTTCCGGGGCGCCTGGGTGGCTCAGTGGGTTAAAGCCTCTGCCTTCGGCTCAGGTCATGATCCCAGGGTCCTGGGATCGAGCCCCGCATCGGGTTCTCTGCTCAGCGGGGATCCTGCTTCCTCCTCTCTCTCTGCCTGTCTCTCTACCTACTTGTGATCTCTATCTGTCAAATGAATAAATAAAAAAATCTTTAAAAAAAATAAATAAATAAAGTGGCAGTGTCCACTCTGGAAACCCCAAATTAAAAAAAAAAAAAAAAAGGTTTTTCCTTAGAAGATATTATTTACAGTTTCCAGAGATTGGGACCTGATACCTTGAAGGCCATTTGTTGAATTGCTTATCACACCCACTAAAGTATTTGGGGGTAATGGAGCATCAGGTTGGCAAAATTCTCTTCAATATTTCGGACAAAAAAAAGTTATTTGTTCTGTACTTTCAACTTTTCTATAACTTCCTTTCAAAACAAATAAATATGGATGTCTTGAACAGTTGAAAAAGAAAGAAAAGAAATTTATCTCCAGGGAACCACTTGTTCTAGAATTCCACCAGCTCCTTCTTCTACCTCAAATCTGTGCGGGTTCCCAGTTGGCACCAAGTGCATAGGACTTATAAATATGAGTAAGAGGAAGGCCCTACACAGGGACTCACAACTTATTTGTAACAAATGTATCCCAAGAACACAATAGAAAATTACCAGATTAATTGGGAAAACAGAGGAGGAATCAGTCAATTACATATGGAAGTGAGAGAGAAAAATTTTAAGGTGGCTCCTTAAGAATAATGAATTCTTACTAAGCAAGTTCTTCATTTCTTTTTTCATGTGCTTATCTCATTTAATATTTTTTCTTCAGCCATTAAGGGACAGGAGGCATGTTCTTCCCATTTTTTGCCTAGAAAACTGAGGTTTTAGGTAATAACAGATTGTGATTGTGTACCTTCCTCAAATTTATATCGCTGGTAAGTTGGAGAGTCAGAATTTGATCCTGTTCTACTTCACAACTCAATCATCACAATCATCACATCAAGCCTTTCCTGGGATGAATGTTAAAAATGTTTCACAACTGATATCACAAAGAAGAAAATGAATATATAATGGAACTTTTTAACCTGAATTAAAACATATATGTTATTAAAATTATTAAATTGAAATTATTAAATTAAAATTATTAAAATGAAACACAATACACTGCCAAAAACCCATCCAACCAACAAAACCCCCACATGTTTAGTCATCTAAATCTTTTTGGAAATTCCACATATCCCTTTTAGTTAGGCATAGTAAGGCCTCAAATTAATTAGATAAAAGCATATTACCTTTATTTAATCCCATTTTCCCAAATTTATTTGAATCTGGAACAATTTTGGAGGGAAATATCATTATATTATATGAAATTAATATCCAATGGAACACTCTTAAGGAAATGTTTCTCTTTTGTGATGACAGCATGAAATGTCAAAGAGCATAACAAAATGAAATCAATTAATCAATGTGTATTTTTGAGTACCACCAGTATACTCAACACTCAGTATGCCAAAGGATATTTAGGAACAGTGGAAACAAAGAACTACAGGGGCACTCAAAATTTCAAGGAATTTAAAACAACAGCAATAAAAGACAGTAATTAAGATTTCTTGCCAAGCCAACAATTATTCTTAAACTACCTACTGTGGATCATACTAAAATAATTTCTATTGTGTGTACTAAGATGAATAAAACCAGCTCCTGCCCACAAGGAACTTACAGTCTAGAAAAGGAGAAGCCAGGGAAGAAGAAATGTTAGTGAGCTGGAGAAATCAGGAAAGATTTTTTTGAGGAAGGTAGTATTTGGTCTGAAGGAGTTAATTTTAAATTGTTTATTTTTATTTTATTTAATAAATGGAAATTTAAAACTTTTGTCTAACTAAGAGCATCTATAACAGAAAAGGCATCATAATCTAGAATATATAAAGATTTCTTATGAATCAATACTAAAAAGTCAGAAAACCCCAATGAGAATATAGAGAAAGGATATGACAGGCAATCATACTCAATTATACTTGTATACTCAATTGCCAACAAACACTTGAAAAAAATGCCCAATCTCACTAATAATCAGGGAGATACAAATAAAAGCAAGATAAATATTTTTCATCTAACCAACTGAAAAAGATTTAAAGATTTACAGTACATATTAGTGGGAATGATGCAGAGAATTAGGTGGAGTATAAAATGAGGTATTTTTGAGAGCAATTTGCTTATACCTACCACAATTTTAAATAACCAGTTCCCTGTCATCCAGTCAGTCCACTTCGACCAATCTATCCAAAGAAACTTCTGAAATTGTGCATAAAGTCTACGGCCATACCACCCTGAACGCGCCCGATCTCGTCTGAAATTGTGCATAAAGATGTGCATTTATTGCAAGTTGTTTTAATCACAAAATATTTGGAAAACCCCATCCTGACTGCAGAGGCATGGTTAACATGTATTATGGTGAGTCCATTCAATAAAATTCTCTGCAGTAGCTAAAAGGAATGAGCTAGATCTCTGCACTGCCAGAGATAGTTCTCCAAGACAGTGGAGAAGTCAAGTTGCAAAACAACATATATTATATGGTTCCTTTTAAATTAAGATGTATATGTATAGATCTATGAACATACATATGTGGATATTTAAATGCCAGAATGGAAGGATTCTCTCATAACTATTAACACTGATTATCTTTGGGGTCAGGAATGGATTTAGGGATAGGAATTTTCAGATTTTACTCTCTGTATTAATATATGCTTTATATAGTTTGCATTGAGAATATATTCATGCAGTATTTACGCATTTTTAAAAATAAACAAAAGAAGAGGTATTCAAAATGAAGTAGAATTAACAAGTGAGTACAAGTTGAGAAGTATGAGTTTGTTTGCATGGGATGATAAGGCATCTAACCAGAGTCAAGGATGCTCCTTCCTTCCTTCCTCCCTTCCTTCCTTCTTTCCCTCCTTCCAGGGAGAGATTAAGAGAATGAGTGGGAGGAGGGGCAGAGGGAGAAGCAGACTCCCCGCTGAGCAGGGAGCCCAATGTGAGGCTTGATCCCAGGACCCTGAGATCATGATGTGAACCAAAGGCTGATGCTTAACTGACTGAGCCACCCAGGTGACCCAAGGATGCTTCTTGGTAGAAATGAGAATTAAAGTTTATTGAGAGACAAATGTTACTAAATTGAAGAAAAGCCTGGAGCTAAAAAGAGCAGTTCGGGTTTCATGTTATAGCTTCAATACTAAGTGTCTTAAGGTTGCTAGAAAGTGCATGAAATCTTCAGTATGACCAATGCACTGCTCCATTTGACTTTGTTAGGAGATAGGCTAAGGACCAGATTGCGACGACTTTCACACCAAACCACCTAAAATTGTCTTCCGCTTTGTCAAGTTTATTCAAGGGTGACTTTGTTTTGCTCATACTTTGATTGCTAGACCTACCAAAGGAAGTCAGGGTGGCAGGATTCATTTCTCCCAAAGCAATACCACAAGCCGAAAGAATTGCCCAAACCCACTTCATTTAGGAGGGGTCCGTTGGGTCTAGCAAGCATTTTGAACTTTATCGATCTCTTTCCATTACAAAGCCACCACAAGAAGTTCTTAGAAATCTAACTGTCGAAAAGAATTTTGAGATCACCTTCCTGCCGGTGGCTTCCCATTTCTTTCAGATAAAATCCCACATCCTCACCCTTGGCTGAAATTCTCTTGGTGATCTCTTCCCATGGTAGTCCCTCAGGCTCACGCTCTTCCTCGTCCACTCTGATTCTACCTCAAGAGCAAATTGTTACAGGGCTGGTTCCACAGCTGACCAAAGCTGCTGGGCATTCCCATGGGGTTTTGCTATCGAGGATGGCATCACACAGTTGGGAGAGTGGGTGTTTTCTTTGCAAATCCTGCCTCCTGCCCTCTTTTCTTAATTCCCAAGGAATAAGAGAGATCAGGCTTTTCCTTTTCTTAAGACTTTCCCAAGGACTCAGATTCATTTGAGAAAGGAAGTTCAATGCAGGAAAGGGAAAGTTCGCTGCCACCAGGAGAAGCTATTTTAAGAGCCCATAGGTTCCAGGCCTGCTTCAGAATCCATTATAGGGCTTCTTGTTGGCTTAACTCCTGGCCCGCTGCCATGGGTGAGGCCGGTTTGCTCTGAAGTGAGACTTCTGAACATCCATTTTCCACAAAGTTCAGTTCAGTTTCCTCGAAGTTCTGCTGAAAGTTTTGGGGAGAGGAAAATAATCATTGCAGTCGACATCGCACTTGAGGTAAGTTAATTATTCCCTTTGTGCCTCAGTTTCCTCTTTTGTAAAATGCGAAGAATTACAGTAACAGCTACCATAAAGGATTATTATGAATATGAAATGAGATAATATATGCAAAGCATTTGCAGCAATATCAGGCCGCTCTAATAAGCTCTGGACACGTGTGAGTTATTAATAATTGAACTTATTGCCACATTTCCATTACCTTCTACTTCTGCAGCTGGGGCTTTCAGCAGAGGTGAAGAATTTACATTTTTCCTCCAATAAATTTTTTTTGTTGGCTTGGGATCATTTTTCTAAACTGGTGGGACTTTTTTTGACTAGACCCAATCATACAATGTATTGATTACTTACTATCTTGAATTTCCTATAGCATACTACTAGAGTTCTCTCTTACTGTGAATGATTTTTGTTTCTTTAACAAACGGATTAAAGGCTTACTATGTGCTGTGTTTCTGAATTCATGTGATTGTGTGTGTACGCACAGGAGTGTTTAAGGCAGGGATATAACTTCCTCATCTCAAACGTCCATATAGTTTTTAATCACCAATCTAAATGCTTAAGTAAGAGGTAACGTAAATGAGACACTGCCTGTGGGCTGAATTTGAAAGAATCATGCCTAAGGATCTAGCATGGGACACTGATGCCTGGGTACAGTTTCTGTTAGAGGAACTTATCTTGCAAAAATGCATACTAAATAGAAAGTTTTTTTGTTTGTTTGTTTGTTTTTAATGTTATTCCTTAACATTTAAAAATATTTAAATATATCACACCTTAAGGGCATGAACGGAGTGAGGTCAGTTTTGTTTAACAAAAACAGGGCAACCTGTGAAGTTTGGGAAAAAAAAAAAAAAGCCAAATATAGGACAAATCACAATACGGCCTATTTTATGAAGGGAGTAGTAAACCAAGAGGTGATCCAGAAGAAATACATCAGGTAGGTTTAAAAACTATTTCAAATTATTTGTAGTAAGGGTTCTACTTTGAGAATGCAAGGTTCCTGGATAGAGAGACAACCATCAAATAATTTGGGGGAAGTTGTTGGATTTTAAGCATTTTAGAGAAGTTAGAGCACAGAGGGCTGGAGGGAAATACACATGATACTTCTGGCTACGTGGAACAGAAGTAAGTGTTTTTGGTTGCCAAGAGGACTACACACCTTGGCCCTACCCTAGGGAAGTTTCAGAAGTTCTGAACAGAAAACGTACTGTATTGTGACTTTCAGATCAAAGACAGCAGTGGTCTTCTTAATTTGGAGGAGTGTTTCTTCTTAAAATTCACAGTGAATGTGTTGTGTTCAAGGCTGTAGGACAAATGATTTCATGTTTTCTTTTCTGCAAGCCAGAGGGGTTGGGACATATGATTTCTCATTGCATTTATCTCTATGGAATCTTAAGACCCCGTCAGGGATGACAGTCATTTCTAAGTCTCCTACACACCAGTGGGTTGCCCATATCAGAATCCAGACTGGGCTGATTCAGGGTCTGAGCCAGTCTGGCCACTCTTGGGTACTTCTGCTGATAAGGAAGTTGTCTAAGACTGTGGTAGCCGCACAGAAATGAAGCTGCAAGGCGCCACCAGTTCTGCATCCAGCCAGCATTCAGGCCTGCCTCCTATTTTTCAGGCACTGCACCAGGCACTGGGAATGCAGAACTAGAGGAGACACGCACAGTCTGCTCAGGGCAGCCTTCTCAGTGGAGGGAAAAAACAAGAAAAGTGCTTTTGGATGCCTGTCCTAGGGCATATGGCAGTATAGAGGCAGGACGGCGACCTCAGCCCTGAGGTGTCCTAAGGCAGAACAGGAAGTGAGGATCAGAGCGCTCTCTCACTTCTGAAAAGGACAGCAGGATGGTAGGAGCTTTCCCTTGACTGACTGGCAAAGGGGCGGCTTCTTAAAACAAGCCAAACAGATATCCATTTTCTAGGGAGACCCTGGCACGTGCTCACTGATTCTGCCAATTTTTTATGGACGGAAATACCTAGGAGGGAAGAACTGGTGAGTCTTTGGAAGTAGAGAAAGTCCCTAGAAAGGGGCTGCATTTCCTAAAGGGTGTCCCAAAGAGACTGAACTACCTCCCCACCTGGAAGAAAAAGATTCTGGAGGTGAGGGGGCACGGGAGGGGGGGGGGGCGTCTGTCTGGAGTCATGTCAAGGCTTTTTTCCATCTAGCCTGATGTGGCAACAAGGAAAGATTTGCTCGTTATATTTATTTTCAATTTCTAAAGATTTTTCTTTTCCCTCTTCCCCCCTCCCAGCCGCTCCGGTTTGGGTTTTCCATATGACTCATAATCCCTTCCGAAAGTAGAGTCGAATTCATAAAAGTGGTGGGCGGGGGGGCGGGCTGGGAGCCCCGGGGAGTCTTCACTACCTGCATTCCCACTCAGCTGCCGGCGCGAGCGGCGGCCGGGGCGGGGACACCCAGCCTGTGCCCGGGATGGCGGATACTATTCACACCCCGGCGGCCGGGACCCGGTGACTGGGCGCGGGAGGGTCTGCGGCGGGCGGCGCTGCAGCAGCCTCGGCACGGCCGCCGCCGCCCGCGGGCGCGAGTGTGCGCGGGTGTGGAAGGCCGGCGTGCGGGCCGCGAGGGGTGTGCGCGCGTGAGGCGGAGCGGGGCTCGCCCCTCGCCGGCGCCCGCCGCCCCGCCGGTGATCGCTCTCCCGCCGTCTCCAGCACCCTCGGCCCCCCACGGCCGTTGGTCCGGGCGGGGGAGGGAGAAAGTGAGACTCGGTGTCATCACCATCCATTGTCAGGAGGGGAGGAAATTGGAATCCAGCAGTGGCGAGCAGCAGCTGGGCGGTCACATCTGGGAATGCAAAGCCGACCTCCCCCTCCTCCTCCTCCTCCACCACCTCCTCCTCTTTCACCCAGGATCACTTCCGAAACCACTTCGCCTCCAGCCCCTGCCTCGGCCAGAGGTTTCATTTTTAACTGAATATTTACGAAAGCTGGAAGCGTGCGAGGGGGGTGGGGTGGGGTGGAAATAGCGGCTGCTTCTTTTCCAGGGATTTATTTAATGGGGATGTGTTCAAGGCAAGAGCGAATTCAGAAGGATATCGACGTCGTGATCCAGAAGTCCAGAGCCGAGAAGGACTGCCTGTTTGCAGGTGAGTTCTCGCCTTTCCGGAGCCTCGGACCCAGCGCCAGCTTCCGCCCGCCGTCCCCCTTCCCAGCTCTCTGACCGCGACGTGTGTGGTTCGGGCTGGGGGTGGGTTGCACGTCCCCATTCCGGGGTTCGTTTGGCAACAGCTGCTGCAGCGGGAGCTGGAGCTAAAAGGGGGAGGGGGCGCCCCCCCTTCAGTCTGGGGCGGCTACCAGCTCTGGGGGCTGAACCACTGTGGCCCCAGCGGGGGTCTAGGCGGAGGTGCCGTGCGTGGTCTTTTTTAACCCGCTCTGGATACCCGGAGCGCCCCAGTCCGCCTCCCGGCTTTCAGTGGCGGTGGCCGAGCCGGGCGGGGAGGACCCGCGGGTTTGCGCAATGGGCTGAGCGGCGGCGGCCGGGAATGGAGCCCGCTGCGCTGCGCTACGCTGCGCTGGCCCGCTGCGCCCGGCGCCGAGGCCCCCGGGGGGCAGCGCTGGCCGGATCTCCGCGCCTTCAGCTCCCGTTAGTCCCCTCCGACTGACAATGCGTTGCCCCGGAAAAAGAAGGGATTCCCGGGGTTCCCGAGACGCCCTGCTCCCCTGCCTGGGGGGTCGCCTTTCGTCCATTTTGCTCCCCCGGGAGAAGGATCGGATTTTGCTTTCTCAGCCGCGAGCTCGGCGGGGGCCGCTTCCGGCCTCCCAGACCGGGAAATTCCCGCCGTTGCCATGGCACCTGGCACTTGTTGCGGGGGGTGGCCTCCCGCCGCACCCGGCCGGGGGTGCGCAGCATCCCCTCCTGCATGGCGCGGAGAGGGGACCTCCGGGTTCTCCAGCCCACACCTCCCTCCCCGCCAGGCCTTCTCTTGGCTCCACTAAATAGGGGGCCCAAGTCATGACCAAGGTTAAAAACCCACTCGAGGGGTAGCTTTTAACAGGACTTTTCCGTTTCAGATTTCAGATACTCAGACTCCACCTTTACTTTCACCTACGTTGGCGGCCCCAAAAGGTATTTGTATGTATAGAGTGGCTTCATTTCCTGTTGACAGGCTTGTGTTTCCTTTGTTCTTAGCATGTTCCGTGTTTGGGTTTTTTTTTTTTTTTTTTTTTTTCTCTTGTTGCTGTCCTTTAGCCACATCCCAGGCTGGAGGTCCCCCCGTTTTAAATAAGAGGGAACATAGATATGTTTGATTCGAGGGTTTCTAAGATCACGCCACAGGCAATGAGCAGAACGCTTGCACTGTTCGTATTAAAGCTGTTATACCGTAGTAGCAGCTCGCTCTTGAGAGATTTGGGGGTTGACGGCTCCAAGCAGGTGAAGAACTGGAATCCTGGGTATGAAGTGAAATGCATAAAACATAAAAGGTGTCGCAAAGTAGTTTCAACACAAGTAATAATTTTCTTGGTGAGTTGGGGCTGCGTGTTTCCATGTTTTCTGAAGGTTGACATAAATACGCAGTCTGCCCGTTCTCCATACTTTTTTTTTAAGGAGCGGTATTTTGGTTTTCTACACTTAGTTTTGGAAAGAATTTGGAAGTTATATGTAGCTGGAGTGTATAACTTCTCTCTTGAGGGGGAGGTATGACAGATGCATATATTAATACTAAATTGTTAACAGTGTGAAAGAAGTCCAAATCCAATTTTGTATTTAGGAGGTAGAGTTAAAATGAAAGGTAGCTTTTAAAACACATCTTGCAGTCTTCACTTGTTAAGTTAGGATTTTCTCCCTTTTAACCCTTTGGGGACATTTGTTTAAAAGGGCAGTGGCCACATATGGGAAATGTCAAGAG
Organism: Enhydra lutris kenyoni; assembly: GCF_002288905.1. Lineage (NCBI taxonomy): Eukaryota > Metazoa > Chordata > Mammalia > Carnivora > Mustelidae > Enhydra > Enhydra lutris. Next base: position 42,309,792 of record NW_019154089.1, on the reverse strand, counting down.
ATTTAGCCTTGCTGTTAGGACTTGACATTCAATATCATTTGACCACATTCCAAAATATTGCTTAGCTTAATGGAAACATTTATGAACATATAAATTGCAGAAGAAGCTTTCCTCTGTAAATACATTTTTTAAAAGATTGGAATTAATGTGAATCTTTAAAATGCTTAGGATCCGTGCTGCAATCTGTGTCTCAAAAAAGCTTTAATTAAAACGGTTATCGCATTTCCCATATGTATAGCCTAAGCCTCAGGACTGGCATATTGATTTGATTTACTAGTTGAGAACATAACACACATAACATGTACTTACTGGGAGAGGATGAAATTACAGTACTTCTTAATTTATTGTGGTACTATCACTGTAGTTGTGAATAAAAAGAATAATTTCAAGGAGATTCAGCTAAATTAATGCTGCTCCTACACTTACTATCCAGAGGAGGTTGGTGTATGACTAATATCCTTTTGGATTATTTTAACAGTTAAAATATGCCATGCGTCCCATTGAAAACATTCTCCACGCAATCAGGTAGATAGCTGCTTGAGCAGTGTAACAGTTACTGCTGTTCACCCAGTGAGAGGTGTGGCTTGGGGAATGCTCTGGGTAGGTTTTTCAACTAACTAGCTTATTTTCAATAAGATGCTTGGGTTCTTTTGGGCTCAGTTTACTTACTTGTACAATGAGGGAGTGAGCCATACACTTAATCTCTGAGATCTGTTAAATGCTGCAGTAAAATTCTGTATCAGCAAATTATTGAACTGGTGTTAACATAGCAAGTTGTGAAGAAGGTATGGAAGCCTCCAGGAGCAAGGTGGCAGGGGTGGGGGTGGGGTTTGGGATAAATAATAAACTAATTAAAATAACCTCAGTTTTCACTGTAGGAGCAAGCACCTTGGTTGCTCTTAAAGTAAGAGATGTTTCCTTTTCTATGTAATCTTATTAAGGGATAGTATTTTCTTTTGTCTCAGATTCAAATACCTGGGACTTGTGTATCTACTAAAGAAGACTTTAACAGACTGTTCCTGTAATTTCTTTGTCTCCCCCAAATCTCCCCAAAAGCTTGTTCTACAAAATGATATATAAAAATTTGTTTTAGTATAATAATGCTAATAATTCCTTTAATGGTAGTCTTTTAGTATTTATAGCGAATGGCAGAGAAGACATTTTTTTCCCCTGAAGATAAAAATGCATTGTTTTCATTAACTACATTAGAATCTGATATTTATTCTGTATTTCTCATTGTGGCATGTTAATTGGGCATTTAAAAATTTAAAAAAAATCCTGCTGTTTTGATTGAAAGTGCTTATTAACTTATAATAGTCTAGCAATAGTGTCATTTTCAATAAACTAGACTGACTTTATGGTTAAAGGAGGTGGGAATCTTAAGGAGAAATAGTATATGATTATCTTGAATTATATTTAACTATCATTTCATTTAAACCATTGAGAACATATTTAAAGGATCATTTTCAATTCAGGTTGTAGATAAAACTTAATAAACCATTTTCTCTTTCTCATACTTTCTAAGAACAAGTTACACTTTGTTCTAAGGGCAAAGGTTGACCTCACATGTTACTACTCAAAAAAGAAATAATAGGGAGAATTTGTTTTACACATACATTGTTTTATGTTTCTGTGGGTAGGAGGTAATGCCAAGAGGCAACTGTGTCAGGGCTGGCCAGTGGCCTGGTAAACTGAACTTTCATTTGGAGGTTGAAAGGCTTGTTAACATTGGCTGTTCTGTTTTCTTGGTGGACTTAAGGTGAGGAACAAGGGGGAACTTATGGTCATTTGAGAGACTGAGTTCAGTTAAGTTTCCCTAAAGAGAAGGTTCATGTAACTGTTATATCCTCACTTTTGGATGTACAGACTGAGGCTCAGAGAATTTAAGAAACATGCTGAAATTTACTCGGTTCTTTGAAGAAGCTACCATGTGTATACCCTGTTCTGTAACCCTCTTGAGACCTGTGCTCATTCCTCTACACTGTTGTTCTCAGCCTCTTTGAACATGGAGACGCTTGAACATCAAATGATCATGCAGATACTGATTGGAGAGTGATAGTTTTTGTGTCTTTCGATTGGGAAATAATGAGAAAGAAGTGTTAGATGTTATGAGTTTGGTTTTTAAGACCGTCTACATATGCTTGAAAATGTATATATACAGCTAGATTAATTTATTCTAGCAATGGTCTTTGTAACACACCTCTGATTCCTGGACTTCTTGGAATAACTTCACAGCTGTCAGTGGTTCAGGACCTTCCATGGGCCCCTACCCAGTGCTTCTTCCAGTTTCAGGGATGTGCTAATGTCTGGCCTCAACTGTACACAATTGGGAAGTTTATGCAAAAGTCATTCCTTCCCTGTACTTGTCATGCTTGTGATCTCCTGCCTCCTTCTTTCTCCCTTATTGATTAATAGTAAAATCCTTAAGACCACAAAGGGATTCTGGCCCTTCATCTCATTTGTAGTCAGTTGTGCAGTTAGTGGTAGAAGAAACAGAAAGGAGAAAGTAAGTAGTGACAGCTCCTAGGGATAGGAGAGCAGGCTGAGTCCCTGGTGCCAGTTGTCAGCAAAAAAAGGACTGAGCAAGGGGAGCCCACTGGGCCTGGCCATGGACCCCTGCGGGATTCCCCGATTGTGAGTTTCCGGCAAGGATAGTATATCGTGAGGATATAACTGAGGTTTTAGAAAATGCACAAATCAGAAGTATTCATTGTCAAGACTTTTTGTTAAAGAGATAAGCCAAAGAAAAAAGAACATAGGAAGAAACACGTGATTTTTTTCATCTTCTATTAATGTGTTAGAGCTTATTCTTTCAGCATTTTATGTGTCTATATGCATATAAAATATATGCCTCCAGGGATTGTATTAAACTCTTGAGACCTCAGTTTTTTTTTCACTCAAGAATGTAAAAGTGTCTTCCCTTTAGAAAGGATATGAGAATAAAGAAATGTTTATTAAATTGAGAGTTTTCCAATCGAGGAGTGTGACTGTATGATAAGAAATCTAACATTTATATTAGAAATTATTAATACATTAGACACTTAATATCTGGCAGAATGTTCAGAGTTGGCTATAGGTGTATACCTTTAATTATAGGAAGAGACACTCTTTCCTGTGGTCGTGGGTAGAGTGGCATCTTTTGAAGTGTGTGAGTATGTGCCCCCCTCCTTTGGGATATTCTGTTCACATAACTGTTTTGAGCATCGCATGTATCACTAACAGAAGTGTCCACAGTTCCTCAAATCACATGCTACCCTTCTTTTTCTTGGGCCTTTGGACATGCTGCAAAACTCCCATCTACAACGTGTCCTCCCCATCTTCCCGCATCTCAGCCCTGGAGGGCCTTCATTGTTGGATCTTTGCTAAAGATCCAAACAAATTCCTCTGTGAGAAGTCTTTTTTGGCACTCTGTTCCCTGTATTATTCTTCTAGGTATTTCTAAAACCATGTTGTCACATTGTTTTATTAGCATATGTTTCCTTGAGCATCTGTCTGACCTTGAGCTTCTTGGAGGCAGGGTCCGTCCTATTCATTGCAGTTTCCCCAGATCCTGTCTCCCTGCCTAGTACAATGTTTTTTTTTGAATAAGTAGATGCTTATTCAATCATTCAATGATTGCTAAAAGGTCTTCCGGCAGGTGAGAAGCAATTTTCTAACTAAATGGTCAGGTATAGTGATAGTCAAATACTTCAAAAAGCCCCAGATCTGGTCATGTCACTTGCAATAGAATTTCTTAAGAATTCAGAGGCTGTGTAGCCAAGTTATAAGCCCCGTGGCGTGCTCGAATGCTTTTAGGGGACAGAAAGATAATGCAATTGCTTAACATTATGAGAGAGTTAATGGGAACGATGACACACTAGGGAGTTTGGACTCTAAAAGTATTTAATTCAGTTTTAAAAAATCAATAGCATTCTGGTGATCAAGCAGATTTTCTGGAGGCCTTAATCCACCTGGGTTCCCAATGTTTAATTCCTTGCTCACGGGATGCCATGGAGACAGGCAATTTACTTGATTGATAAAGTGCATTTGTTTTGACTTTCTTCGAAAGGAGAAGTGTATGTGGATGCAGGACTGGGGGTGTTGAGAGGGTGGCGAAGTAGAAGAAGATCATCTCAAAGAGATTAATCAATTTTCATTGTGAAAGAATTACATACTCATTCTAGAAATCTTGAAATATGCAATTATTTTGAAACCATCAAGTGCTTCTTAAGATGTCATAATGAAAAGAACGATCATTTTTTTAAAAATCAGAACTTAGCATGTTCCTCTTGGTGATGGGGACTTGCTTCCCGTGATTTTATACTTTATCAGTTATTATCCAAAAATAATGATTTAGGAGAAAAAGTCTTTTCCCTGGAGCCCTGGGAGCCTACATTGGAAGCTGGGGTGCCTGGTGAAGGAAGTATGAAGAATCCGAATGAGTGAGTGAAATCTGAGCTTTCATATCCCTTTGTAAATTATAGCTGCTCTGGCTCTTTTCTGTACACAATTTTTTTGAAAAGGATTTCATTATTAAATGAATTTTAAAACCACTGACCTAAAATAACCACCAATTTAACACAAATATAACTTTATTGAAACTTACCTAGTAAAATATTTAAACTCCGTTTATTTTATGGATTAAGATAATACTCTTAATTATATTTATTGGGCATAGTCTCTGCTGTACCTTTTGCCTACCTTACATCCCATGTTTGCAACAGAGACAAGTCGGGATTTTGTCAGCTCTTTTGCATTTTATAGCTAAAGAAACTGAGGCAGAGGTAATTTAAATAGCTTACAGTTAGGAAGAAGCAGAGTCGGAGTATATTGCCATGTGAGTCTATGTTTATGTAAGGTTTAAGGGGCAGTGGTTAAACTGGCATGACGAGGGTAATTGGGAATGTTTGGGGTTGGGGAGGGATTGCTTGGTGGGATGCCTGCCAGGGCCAGTACTGAAAACTCCACTGGCTGGCAAGGGAAATGCCCGAGCCCAGTGCTAAGCATTAATAGTGAGAAAATTATGTACATTGGCTGTGGAATCCTTACACAAATATTGGGCCGACTCATTTAAATTCCCCATCATTTCTCTCGACAGCATTTTGAAAAATACATGTAAGAGAACATTTATCAGTCCTAAAAATATTTTGTAATTCTCTGCACAGATTTGCTTTTGGATAGATTGTGCTGTAGTAGATAAATCTTGCTTTAAGACAGCTGCCACTGACTTAGTACGGAATTGTTCAGTTATTGGCATGTCCCCTTTCCCTTTTTTGCTCTCTACGTTTTTGAAAGCCCATTTTCCATGTACCCCCAGGGAAGGCTAATAAGAAATAGGCTTTTATTGATAAGGCTTGTCACTCTTATTTTACTGGGACATAATTTAGGTTTCCTGTCCTGTTGCCTCACTTCAATGCTGGACACTTGAACCCAGCATATCAGAACAACCCATCACTTCCTCGTTCAAAGAAGCTTCTCTTCCCAGCCTTTCCCTCATTTGGCTTTGTTTGAGCCACTCTGGAAGAATCCGTCTCAGGTTTTGTGTATCCCACCTTCCTCTTCATTTCTTTCAAAGCTTTAGTGGCTCTTTCTTTGAAATCATCATGGGCATCTTCATCCCTCACAGTGTCAGCGTTTCGTCGGGGGCCCTGATCCCTGGACATAGGTCAGTCACTGTAACCCAGTGTTTTAAATTCTTAACTAACAGCTCCTCACCTGTCCAGTTCATTGACACCTGAACTCTTTTAAGTATGAATTTCACGGGGCGCCTGGGTGGCTCAATGGGTTAAGCCTCTGCCTTCAGCTCAGGTCATGATCTCAGGGTCCTGGGATCGAACCCTGCATTGGGCTCTCTGCTCAGCAGGAAGCCTGCTTTCCCCCTTCTCTCTCTGCTTGCCTCTTTGCCTACTTGTGATCTCTATCAAATAAATAAATAAAATCTTTAAACAAAACAAAAAACATTACCTTTTAAAAAAGAAAGTATGAATTTCACCATGGGAGTTTTCTGCTCAGAAGCCCTCAGATGTGACCATGGTTTCCTCCATAACAAATCGAAACCCCCTATCCTTGGCTTTCTAGAGCCACCTTCCCCATCCAGTCGTGCATACTTCTCAGGCTCCCACTGTCCTTTTATCGACCTGGTCTCTCCGTTCAGCAGCCCCCAGTCTGTACTTAGTGCACGAAGCATCCACAGTTGTTGAAGGTTTATTGATTGTGTAGTTTCTGTGTCACATAATGGACCTGGTTTGGATATCGAGATCATGATTTTTATGATCACGGATGCCAGTTCATTTAATCTTTTATTTGACCACAAGTGGCATCTCTGAAAATTTATGATGTATTTATGCTCAAGGAGAGGCTAGAGTAAGATCATGAGTAGGACAGACTGAGAATGAGAAGATGGTGAAATCTGAGGAAGATGGGATAAGAATATAAATAGACTGTTCCCAATCTATTACAGAAGAACAACAACAAGTTTTGAGTGTAGTTCATTTTCGTATCGGTGACATCCCAGTTCCTGGCTGATACCTTCTTGGTATTAACGGAACATGCCAAGCACGACGTTAAATTTAAAAGGGGGATCATCCACTTACACCTTTGTGCAGCCAGATCAGTTTTCCCCATACGGAAATGTGCAGAAAGCTAGCTGCTAACTGACTTTCCCCTAAAATGGTTTCCTTCTAAACATTCTGAAATATAGATTGAAAAGATCTTGCTGATGGCCTGAAAGTGTTCTTAGGATTTCTCAACCAACTCAGAAGTGTTGCATTTGTTTGGATTTTCATCATTGTTTTGTCCTAAAAACATGTACAGTTTGTTATCCAAGAATCACTTACAGAATATTTACTGTATACAAAGTACAGAGTGGAGCCAGATACTAATGTAACTACTTTACATTTGTTAGGCTTTCACATCAATGAAGAAAAAAGTTCAGACAAAATTGGAAAGCAAACAAACAATGCTTTAAGGACAAAGCTGTATAAAAGAGAAAAATGTAAGTCAAAAAAAAAAGTCACAAAAGACCAATATTCTGTTTAAAGACTAGAAATCTGGTTCCCAGCAGAGTGCCTAGAATATAATAAATATTTCCTACTATTTCTTAAATGAGAGTCTTATTTTTCTAACATTATGGGAGAGCATTTCCCAAACTGTTCAATTAGGTGTTGCATATGTGGCCAGCTATGTCTGGGAAATGCTTATTGAAACAATATTAAACCTTTCTAATGGTTGACTTTTGGGAACTTTTTCTGTTAGTATACATTATGCATATCCAAGAAGTGAATGAAGTATTCAGGGTTTCTCACTTGATTAGAACTCTGGAACATCTTGAGAAAGTTGTTTTTTGGAAAGCACTTTGGCAAACTCTGAGTCTTACTCATTAAAATTAGTTTTTGAGTAAATAGCAGTATAGTAGAAATAGAAATTGCACATTCACAATTGAGCCCTGAAGAATTTACTTTCAGAAGTTTTTATAGAACTTGCTTAATGAACAGGAAAGCTTCAGTTAAAGGCATTTGGCATTTTATGCCACTGACTTTCCTATGTGAGGATATATTTCTCTGGATCTCTCACTTTGTCATCATTTGTGTTGAATCCATTTATGATAAGAGCTTTCAACGATTCTTCATCAATGCCTTGAAGTTAGCAGGGCCCACTCTGGTACAGGTTTAGAAGTCAGCCTCAGAAGGAAGTGTTAGAGATAGATAATGATTTTGTGTAGCAGAAGTACTCATTATGGCCTCTTAAATTCTGTCACTTTGAGTGCAGTAGAGCTTGCTAGCGAGCCCTCTTTGATGGAGTTTATACTTTTGGAGAAATTTGTGGCGAGGGAAATATGGGATTTATCTACAAGTTTCACTTTTTTTTTTTTTTTTGATAAGTTACGTGTAGAAATCAATGAGGGTATTGATTTTATGTATTTTCCTCCCAGTCACCAAATGAGAAATTTACTGAAGAAGTTTTAAAATATTGCTCAGAATTTTTTCAACATGAGTCAGGAAGCAAACTGTCCCTTTTTTTTAAAGATTTTATTTATTTATTTGACAGAGAGAAATCACAAGTAAGCAGAGAGGCAGGCAGAGAGAGAGGAGGAAGCAGGCTCCCTGCTGAGCAGAAAGCCCGATGTGGGGCTCGAACCCAGAACCTGGGATCATGACCCGAGCCGAAGGCAGTGGCTTAACCCACTGAGCCACCCAGGCGCCCCCCTTTTTTTTTAAGGCAGTGTCAGTCATTACACTTGAAGAAGCCACATGCTCCTTTTGGTAACACATGAATGGAGAATGAAGCTGGTGCTTTCAGGTGCGGTCCTGTGGACACAGTGTCATGTATATATTGAAAATGATTCATGTTAACAGCAGACCTGTTCCTATGCGAATGCTCCATAGCTTTTGTGATTCAGGGAAAACAGTGGAACCTCACAAAATCTAGTAAATTCTGAAAATCTAGTAAATTCTAGGTTTTTCATTTTGAAATTAGTGTGCCAAATCTTAAGTGGGTGAATTCATTATTGTGATGATACGTTTGTTAGTCTGTATGTCTCTGTGTCAGTGATCTTCTTACGAACAAAGTCTTAGACACTGGTGAGTGGAAGACAGAAGCAGAGCATAAAGATCTGCTTCATGGGTAAAAGCTGACGCAGTCATCATTTCTTATTAAAATGCACCACAGCTAGATATGCAAAAAAAAAAAAAAAAAAAAAAAGCCCTCCAGCTGCAAAGCAGTCATTATTTCATTATCACCACAGAATTTGATATGATTTCTCTAGTGAATGGTCAAATTCATTTTTAGTTAACTAAGAAAAAGTTCGAATGATTCACTGTGAGCCAAATTCTCTGGTTTCTTTTGGAGCAGTCCGTCCTTATGGGAAAACCAGCTTAGAATGGTGATTTAAGTGAGTTTCAATTAATAGAAGAATTGCATATTCTTGGCTGAATTTGACTCCCAGATGATAAAATTTGGAGCAAGAAAGATTTTAAACTTAGTTTTTTTTAAAAAATCATGTTCATTTGGGGGCTAGTTGGTTAACTGTCTGACTCTTGGCTTGGGCTAAGGTCATGATCTCATGGGTCAATTGATAGAGCCCCACGTGGGGCTCTGCCTTCAGCAGGGAGTCTGCTTGAAGATTCTCTCCCTCTGGTATTCCCCCTGCTTGTATGTGTGCGTACACGCGCTCTCTCTCAAATAAATAAATCTTTAAAAAAAATGAAATCATACTAGTTTGATTTTCTTTTTTGAGTGAGGTATAATTGACATATAACATCATATTTGTGTCATATATACAACATAAAGATTTGATATGTATATATATCAGGAAATGATCACCACAGTAAGTCCAATTAAAATCTGTCACACATAGTCACAAACATTTTTTTTTCTTGTGATGAGGACTTTGAAGATCTATTCTCTGCAACTTTCAAATATGCAGTACAGTATTATTAGCTGTCATCACTGTGTTGTACGTTGTATCCCCATGACCTAATTGTAACTGCAGGTTTGTTCATTTTGATCCCCTTCACCCATTTCTCTTACCTCCTCCCTCAGTTTGATCTAATGTGAGCTTTCTCTGTTGACTTCCCAGGTCATTAACGTAAAATTTCCAGTGTCTTCAATTCTCAATGTCCAACATACACAAAATCCTTTTCCAGCTGTAGGTAATTGGCAGGGAAAAATCCACTTAGGGCAGTAGTTTCACAGAAGGTTTTTTTAAAACAGAACTGTGACGTTTTCAGTCTTTGCGGTACAGTCTGTGAAGTGTTACATTTCAGATGCACTTTTAAATGAAAATACAGGTGCTTACCACTCCATACCTATGAGAATGGCCAAAATCCAGAACACTGAGGACACCAGATGTTGGTGAGGATGTGGAGCAACAGGAGCTCTGATTCATTGCTGGTGGGAGTGCAAAATGGTACAGCCACTTAGAAGACAGTTTCACAGTTTCTTACAACACTAAACATACTCTTGCCATACTGTACAGCAACCACACTCCTCTGTGTTCACCTAAAGGAGTTGAAAACTTATGTCTACACAAAACCTGCGCATGGATGTTTATAGAAGCTTTATTCAAATCTGCCAAAACCTGGAAGCAACCAGGGTGTCTTTCAGTTGGTGAATGGGTAAATCACCTGTGATACTTACAGACTATGGAATATTATTCAGCACTAAAAAGGAATGAGCTATCAAGCCTTGAAAAGACATGGGGGAAAGAATTCCCATGACTAAGTGAAGGACACCAATCTTGAAAGCTACAGACTGTATGATTCCAACGATATGACACTCTGGAAAAGGCAGAAGTATGGAGACAATAACAAGATCGGTGGTTGCCAGTGGTTACAGGAAAGGAAGGAAGGAACAGGTGGAACAGAGGCATTTTAGGGCAGTAAGGTTATTCTGTATGGTACTGTAATGGTGCATACATGTCATTACACAGTTTTCGAATTCATAGAATGTACAACACCAAGAGTGAACCCAAGGGTAAAAAATGGACTCTTGGTGATAATGATGTGTCTCTGTGGGTTCATCATTAGTAACAAATGTACCACTCTGATGGGGAATGTTGATCATGGGGCAGGCTCTGTGCATGTGGAATAGAGCGTACATGGGAAATCTCTGTACATTCTGCTCAATTTTGCTGTGATCTCCAAACTACTCTAAAAATTAGTCTTAAAAAAATAGCCAGCCAAGAAAGGCAGGTTCTTGCCAAGACTTTTTCAACTCCTGAATAAGGACTCTGATCTATAGAAGTTTAAAAATCCTTTTTACATTACACAGGCATATACATTTGAATTAGGAAAATGTAAAATTAGCTATTTTTATTAAATTAAAGTGCCTTGGCACAAAACTAAAATGAATAGCCTGTATTATGAATTTAGTCTGTAGCTAATTCCATAGAAGAAAATCATCATTTTAAATTAGGTTTTCTATCAGTGTTTTCCAAATATAGATTATAAAACTACACTAAACAAGAATATTTCAAGAAATACTAATGATTATTACAGAAATTCTATGCCTGCTAATTTTTTAGTCCCCAAAGAAAGACATAATGCCAGTGTACTTCTCAAATAAAATCAAGTAGGAGTTGGTGCTTTCAGATACTAATGTGGCGGAATGCTGAGCCTAAAACAAAACCTATTTGAAATGTGTCTGCTGTTGTGTGTCTTGCACATATGATGCATGCCTGCACACACTGGCATTGATAGGCACATACCTGCAAACATTGACATTGGAATGCATTTTAATTTTTCTTCCTAAACATCCAAAGATAATCTTTTAACCTACATTTGCGGACATGAAGAAAATAGTAATATACCTATTTCTTTCTTTCTAGTCCCCTCCCCCCCAACCCCCAACTCCCAACATGCACAGACCATGCATAGACCCGCAGTATTCAAAGACAGGAAGTACTGAGAATTAAATTACACTGGAAACTTTTTGTGGGCAGAAGGAGTAAGCAGATGAGGGACACCTTATAGGTGAAAAAACATTTGATTATGGCTTTTAGAACCATCCCAGACATACATAAAGTTCTTATAAGTCCAACTTTAAGTTGGATTGTGTTTACAGACCAATTGTAGTCTAACTATTTTTCAGGGTTTATGAAATTGCATTTTATTTTTTCCAAAGGAAGTTTTTCCAGTGTTGACTGAGTTATAAGATTATTTAAAAAATTCTTTGTGACCCATAACACTACAGTGTAGTAATAATAGAATGGACAGATTGTTGTTTTTTTTTTTTTTTTAAACAACCAGGCAAATGACTTAACCTCTTTGAAAAGTCTTGGCTTTATTATCTCTGAACTGGCAGTGATTTTGCACGGTTTTTATGATTGAACTTGACAGTGTGCTAGGAAAGGGGGTCCTGAAGACTACTCTTCGGCTCAGTGGTTTGCTAGAAGGAATCACAGGACTCTGAAGCTGTTACACTGTGAGTCCTGTGATAGTTTAATTTATAGTTCTGGTTTATTATAGCAAAAGAGTACAGAATAAAATCAGCAGAGGGCACAGGCTCACTGGGCAAAGTCCAGGAGAAATCAGGCAGAAGTTTGCAAGTGTCTTATCAGCAGAGTCATGGACACACCTAATTTTCCCAGCAATGATGTATGACGACTCGGGCAGAATGCTGTGAACCAGAGAAGCCCAACTGAGCCTCGGTGTCCAGGGTTTTCATTAGGGATCAATCACAAAGGTATGCCACACCTTTATAACTGACCTTGGCTCTTCAGACTCCAGCCTCCCAGAGCAAAAACATGTGTTCACCACATATCACACTTGTTAGTGTAAACTGTCTGAGCACACTGGTGTTGCGTGGTCTAAGACTTAGGGCACATAAAAACGTTCTGATCAGGCAGAGTGTTCCAAGGGCTCAGAGCTCATTTCCTGGGAACTGGCCCAGGGCCAGTCTTGAGGACAGGCCTTTTTTGGGAATGTGCAGGATCTGAGCAACCAAGGCCTGCATTAACCCTTCCCTGCACGTATGCTGATGGTGTCCAGCTCAGGACCTGATAGGGGAGACGGCATCTGATGTCATTATTTATAGCACAAGCCCAATTCCAGTTTCTGCGATTGGGACCTCATAAGCAGGCAGACGAAGGGCAAAAAAAATTGTTCCCCTTTTTTAGTAGGATGACTGCTCTGTTTGGTTTGGAAATAAAAAACTTTCTCTATTTCCCCACTATCATTGAATAACAGTTTCTGATAAGAATTACATTAAATATACATGATAGTGAAGAAAAAGTGGCAGTAGCATGTGTTTATTCAAGTAATTGCATGCTGTTTTTTTTTCTAAAAAATAGTAAAGCATATGTTCATTCATGTAATTGCCTGTTTTTGCTTTTGTTTTGTTTTGTTTTTGTGCCATGAAGTCCAAGTCTAAACGTTTATGTTTTAGAATCTAAAGATGCTCCAGACTCACTTTTGGCCATCACCAGGTCACCACCGCATTCAGTGATAATGCTTTTCCCCTCCACTGGTCTGGGTTCCTGATCTTCACCTACAAATTTAGAGTAATAAGGATTTTTTGTTTAATTTGCGATAGTCTAGGTTTTTGTTTATATTCCTTATTTGCTTACCCTCGTGTTTTTTCCCCTTTCTTTAACTGAGTTGTGCAATATTAAGTGGTTTCTTTGGGAAGGCAGTGGAAGTGTGTGTGGGGCCGCTACAAGAGTCCTTCTCCCGCAGCTCCCTCCCCTGGACCCAGCCTCCCCGATCCCAAGGAAGTCTGGGTAAATTCTGATACACGTGGCAGTGTCTGCCAACTTTTCTTGCATGGTCCGGCATAACCTCTGTAGGGAAAAAACTTTTTCCATTGTTGTTGCTGTGGTGGTTTTTGTAGGGGAAAAAAAAAAATCACTCAGGCCTGCATCATAGCTTCCCTGGAGAGGGAAATGGTGGCGCCAGGGCAGGTGGCCCAGGGTGGCCATGAAATGAAATGAACTAGTCTGTTGAGGGCCAAGTTCGCTCTTTCGAACTTTGGCTGACGCTGACAGATACATGTCATAACTTCCTCCTTGACAGCAGTTAGCTGACAAGTATATTTTGATACGTATATGTTTGTATACATAAGGAAAAAAAGAAAACCCATGAACTTTGTAATCATGAAATAACAGAACAAAGGCTCACTGAACAACTAACACAAGATCAGTAAATCCTGGTTCTTGCTTCTAAATTGCCCTCACGTTTTTGTCTAGAGCAAGTTTCTCATTTACTCTGTGGAAAGGACAGAGGAGAAGCTACTGGAAGGAGAAGGTGGCTGGAACAACTTTATACCCCCTGATAGCTGGATTGCCTCAACATTTACATTTCTAATTAAAGTACTTGGTTGATAATTTAAAGTAATTTTAAGCAGTGTTGTAAAAGGGAGAACTCTCCAGATTCTGTGGGAGAAGGTGTTTTGGGACTGGGTCTTTACCTTAGGCTTTGCCACTTCTGCCTCATTCCTTATGCTGGATCTGGGCCCTTTACTCTTACTTTCTATAGCTGCCTACCTTCCTCTCCTCACACCTTACCTCACCTCTGTAAGCTTCCGGTGTTTCATCTTGTTTCCCAGCAACCCTCAGGGCTGTTGGAGTTGCTACAACAAGCAAGGTGGGAAACACAAGGGTGGGTAAGCGTAGAGATTTTAAGCCCTCTGTGTTTATATTGTTCTTCCATTCACTCTAGGTCTGCCTGTCTGCCTGTGTGCAAGTCTGTTGATGATTTTTGTGGAGCAACTATAATTACAATTAAAACCTGGGGGAACTCTATTATTTGTAAGGAAATGACACCTGGCAAATACATGAATTGATTACCCCCATATTCTCTCCCCCAGATTTGCTTAGGTGCATTGATTGCATACACTTAGTAAAGAAAAACATCGTTGTCTCATAAGGTATGCTTCACTTGGGGGGCGCCTGGGTGGCACCATGGGTTAAGCATCTGACCCTTGGTTTTGGCTTAGGTCGTGCTCTCAGGGTTGTGAGGTTGAGCCCTACCTCGGGCTCCACACTCAGAGGGGAGTCTACTTGGGCTTCCCTCTTTCTCTGTCCCTTTACCCTCTCCCCACTGTGCAGGCTCTGTGAGTGTGCACCCTCTCTCTTAAATAAATAAATCTTTAAAGAAGGAAAAAGTATGCTTCACTTTCATGTGCCTTCCCTATGCCAGAAACTCAGGCTGCCGTGCTTTCAGGGTTTAGCCTCTCAGTAATGTCAGAAGCCATGTGGTAAGAGGACAGAATTATAAAATCAGATTTAAATAAAAAACCTAAAATCTTGGTATATTTGGCACAGGCCCATTAGCCCTGTATATGTTGTTATGACTTAAGGGCATGCCTGGTTTTCATAAAAACAGTCTATTGCCATTCAAGCAAGCAACAGTTATTTTTGATACCCTACTTGAAAAGGTGTGTGAATACTTTAAGTGTATTAAAAATTTTGCAGATGGTCCAAGTTTTATAAAATGCTGTTTTATCTTTTCTCACGAATGTAAAAGATAGACTGTGTTTTCTCCATAATTAATTTTCATAGATAATTTCCCTAATGGTAGGACATAAGTGAGGTTTAGTTCCAACTAAAAAGAATATGTATTACCATAGGTATAATAGAAGAATCATAAATATTTCTGATCCCTTTAGAAGATACTACTTTTTCTTAATATCGTGGAAGACGAGAATTTAATGTCTCATCTATTTCTTGTTTTATTAAAAAATTGTTTTAGTAAAATACAATTGAGTAATTGAAATTTGTTTTCCCAATACCTACAGATTTTGTTTGTTTGTTTGTTTGTTTGTGTATTGGGTTTTTTTTTTTTTTTTGGCTTAAAATTAAGTGTGTTTGGCTCTGAATCCAGTTCTTCCATTCTTGAAGGTCTGTTGGTCCCTAGGAGGCAAAAGTCATTTAATCATCCTGGATATAGACAGTGACTCTTAAGCATCTTTTATTTCTTGTCTACTTAAAATGAGAGAGGGATTAGCTTTGGGAATCTGGAAAAAAATTGATTGTGAATAATCTAGAGTTGAAAGTTTATAGATTCATCATTCTTACAGTTTTAAATTGTCTAAGAGCTTCCTATAAAATTTAATTCCAGTTTAAACCAGTTGGGAAGCACTTAATCCAAAATAGAAGTCTTTGATTTTAGGTTGTAGAAGAGACTCAAGAATGAGAACAGAAGTTTCTTTCAACCTGAACTTCTTTGGCGTCTGTGAGGAGAAGCCTGAGTGAAAAAAGCAAACTATTTAGCTTGGTCATGAAGGGGGAACTAATGAACTAATTCAGTGGTTACTATGCCTGGTCAAGGAACCTTCCCTCACTCTCTGTCCCATCTCTTCCACGCCCCATTCTTCTTTCCACTTTGCTTGTAATATGATGCGATTGGAAACCAAATAACTAGGCTCGTTAGAATCATGTCTAAAATGGGACAGACTTCGTCCAAGGACTCCAGAGGGAATGTAAGGACATGACCTTGTGACCTATTTTGGTGGTTTAAAACATTTTTGTATGTGTTGTTTTCTTCTCTGCTTAATTTTATGGTTGTTTTTCTTTCTCATTCTCTGATTAAGTTCTTTGGCTTCAAAGCCGAATGTACATGTTGCTCATAGTACCATTTGTCATAGCGGCAGATGGCAAGGTATTGACGGTGGGATACTGCTGTTTGGTCAAGGCTCTGCCATTAGAAACTTGTTCTCCCAAATACCAGTGCTTCCTCCACTTCTGCTGAGTGGAGAAACCTAGATCTGAGGTGAGCCCCGTGGAGTACACACTGGGGTGGCCACTTTGTGTATTTGATACCACTTCCTTTGCTATAAATTGTCCCTTGCCTTCAGTATGAATAAAGACAGTTACTGCCAAGAATATGAAAGTAACCTTTGCTAAGCTAAATTGTAATGAAATCATTTTGGCTTATTTATAGTCACTTAACATTTTCAGTTCATGTGTTAATATTAATTCTACTTACTGGAGAGAAAGTACAGAAAGTGTTTTTCAAGATGATAACCACCTTGTTATTGCAGAAATGTAGAAGTTTGGCATTTTAAATATCATATGTTTTAAGTTAGGAAAAAATTGCCAGTATCCCATAGCACAGAGAGATAAATCTGTGCTTGCTTGTGTCCCTTTAATCTTCCCCTTACAAAATTAAGCCTAGAGGCCTTACACTATTTTACATTTTCAAAATTAGGTCACATAAATGTTGTGTCAGACTTCCAATCCATAAGTAGTATCCTCACGAATAGGAAGATAGGATATAGTTACATCCTGATTGCTTAATTGTGCACCAGAGGTGAACATAGGATAATAATGGTGTTTTCAAATGTTAGTAAGCGGTTTTTCTGTGATCTCATATACAAGTGTGATGGTTTTTTTTTTTTTTTCTTCCCCCCTGAGCTAATATTAGAACATACGGTCTGATAAGCGTGAGTACATTAGGGAAGGCAGGATAGCAATCAGGATTGACCTGGAAAAGACTTGGTCCCAGTATTTGTGGATTAGGAGGGGGAAGGACTGAAGAGGAACTTGAAAAGCAGTGACCAATAGGGAGAACAGGTTAGCCTCAGAACTCAGTGGTCCCAGGGATTTTTCCTGAAGAGGTTGAGGAGAGCTATAGCTGGGGCTCCCTTGGACGGAAAGCCATCCATATAGGAAGTGATTTAAATACCCTGTTCCTAGCTGAAGGGTGGATGCTTTATTTATTTTGACAAAGATTTTTGACCCCTCTGTAGATTCCATCAATTTCAGATTTAATGTAAATACATTTTTCCTTTGGCTATTTTGCAAGGACATTGAGGATTAATTGTATTTAAAAGAAAGTAGCTCTTGAACTCAGCATTGAACTCCCAGAAGAGGAGGAGCTATTTATCATTTTCTCATCATTCATTTCTTATTCATTCATTTAACAAATATTTGCTGAATACCAATTAAACTGAAGACACTGTACCAGGTGCTCTAAATGGGAATACGAAGATGAATGATTAGGGTGACTTCTGACCTCATTATATTGTGTGTTCCTATTTTATCTTAAAAATTCTCATTAGAATATAAGTAATTGTACAGGGATATAATATTGCTAATCTCAGCATTAGTTGATCTTTGACTAACATCACTGACACATATTTTTATTTTGTAAATTCATTTTTCCTTCCTATTTTAGAACCACTCTTAACTTCTGCTGTAAAAGATGTACAACATAACTTCATTTTTCCCCCTAAACTATAATCAGTGTTATATGAACTACTTTTTCTTATTAAGAAAGTAAACGCAAGTAAAAATAACAAACCAAAATAAACTCCCTACACATTCCTTCTTTCATTTAAGACACAATGGTCTTATTTTAGATGGCACATCGAGAGTCATTTTAACCTCATGTTATTACTTGTGAAAATACTACTCTGTATAGGTTTTAAGAAAGAGAGCTTATAATATTTATATTCTGTAATTAGCATTAAAGAAGCATATATTAATCCGCAGTTTGAGTTAAAATATGTTAATTATCAGGGGCATGAACTTGGGAACTTTCCAATGACCACTGATAAGATGTTCTTGTACAAGGATGCATGCTGTTCTCTGAAGGAGCTGGTAAATGTTTCCTAGCTTAGGAGACTTTTTAGCTGGTTGGTTTTTGAAGTTCACTGAATAATGAGTGAACAATTTTGACTACCAGCCTGAAATGTTCATCCTTAAATTTAATCAGAGCAAATGAAAGTAGGTGAATTAATAATGTGTGCCTGATTCTCTCCTTTGGGTTTGAAAAGAAATAAAGACTCTACCTCCTAAATTAGGATAAAAAGGAGGAACATTCCTTTCCGTGGTTATTTCTCAATTTAGGTTTGTGTTTTCGGAAAAAGAAAATAACAGTGCTGGTATCAGTAGCCTTTGTCACTGCCAAATAACGTAGATACCTTGATGTTTTGGACTGGTTATATAAAACAACAGCTAGGCACGCTGTCTCAGAGGACAATCTGCAAAGATGTAAGAATGCTGAGCATGATAATTATGGGTTGGAAAAATGCTGGATTGAGAATAATAACAAGTGATAACTAAAGTTATCTCTATATATTCATATATCTTATTTCTTTTCAACTTACATAATATCATAAAAATGATAAAGTGCTTAAATGTAGTCTTGACAGAGAACCAGCATCCAACTTCCGCTGAAATCGCATGAGCCTGTCAGAAACCTGATGACAGTATTTAAAGACCTAATGTTATTTGTGAGTTGGTGTCAGGAGTGACTTCTAGGGCTCATTTTACTTCATCTTTAAAGCATGGACTTTTATTTTATTTTATTATTTTAAAGATTTTATTTATTTATTTGACAGACAGCACAAGTAGGCAGAGAGGCAGGCAGAGAGAGAGGAGGAAGCAGGCTCCCCGCTGAGCAGAGAGCCCGATGCGGGGCTCGATCCCAGGACCCTGGGATCATGACCTGAGCCCAAGGCAGAGGCTTTAACCCACTGAGCCACCCAGGCGCCCCTAGAGCATGGACTCTTAAAAATGATTATATCCGCATGGCAACTTTGAACGCCAGGAATTCAGTAAGTGTCACAAAACGGCAGATATTTTTCTTCTTGCCTCCTGTTCTTCCCTCAGAAGTAGGGCGTGGGAGGAGATCTCTTCGTAGGTGGTGTGCTTGCTGGTCAGTCAGGGGACTAGTAGTTCTGTTGCACTTCCATCCAGGGAAGATCAAATCTTAGCATTTCTGTTGCTTCAGCTGTTCCATTTATGGCAATTGCTCTAGACTAGTCATCTCTGTGCTCCTTTTTCAGAAATGCAGATTTCATGATATTCTTAATCATTCTCTTTGCATTTAGCTTAAACATGTTTTTAGTTGATTAGAGAATGGGGATAAGCAAGCCAGGGTTTCTGGAGTGTACTGCACTCTTTCAGAGCATGGATGTCTTGAAATCTGTTTATGTCAGGATACCTTTATGTGCTAATGACAGAATACTCAGATTGGCTTGAATAAAAAACGGATTTTCTTGTTTATCGAGCTCTAGATTGGGTGGTAAGTTGGGTTTCTGGATTGATTGGTTTAGGGCTTAACAATGTCTTCAACAACTTGGTTTCTTTCCAAAGGTCAACTCTTGCCCTCCATGTCAGTAAGTATCCCTTTCTCATGGGATTGTAAGACAGCTGCAAACAACTTGGGTGCTTTTTCCCTCTTCCATATCTAGAGAAGGGAAATGCTTTCAAAAGCTGATTATTTTAGGCCTGAATTCCATTCCCATTGCTAGAGTTAGGGGTAAAATTAGCTGTCCCTAAATTAGCTACCCTGAGGAAGATACGATATAGTGATGAATAATAGGAACATTTCTAAGAAAAGGGAATAGATGTTGATGTGACAAACCCAAAGTCTACGAGAGAGAGAGAGAGAGAGAGAGAGCTTTTCTACTTTGATTTCACAGGTTTTTATTCTATTTGGTCTTGGAAAATCTAGGGAACAGTCGGACTTATCTTAAGTGAGTGTACTGCGCTATGTGAGAATATGTCAGTCTGACACACACAGCATCAGCAACACAAAACACACTCCTGGATTTGACTTCTGAACCAGTATCAGTATTTTTGCCGTGAACCTCAGAAATCCCTGGTGAGTGTGCACTATGTAAGAAGAGGTTTCACAGGAGATAGAGAGTTACTGGGAAATAGATCAGAATATGTCATAATGAACTACCCCGTTTCCATGCAGATGGCAGAGATGATGTGTAAATATTTTATTCTTTTGGAATAAACTTTAAGCTGGCTACTCTCTCCTTGTTACTACCCTATCCACTCCTGTCAGCCATCACAGCATTGGGTGTTCTTGGTCAATGTGGAAGTTTTCTACTGCTGGTGAGTATGGTCTTCTTGTGTTGCAGTAACCAAATAATTATGAACTATGAGCCATTTCTAAGGCTTATTTCCCCCTTACTCTCTGTATTCCACTCTGGCCTGTGGGGGCTCCGTATCATCACTTGGGGAGTCAGACTGAAGAGCTTCCATCTTGTATGTGCATTATGTGGAAACACCCTGCTTATTCTCCATTTCAGGTAAAGAAAGAACCTGGAGAAATCTACATGGGTCTTTCATTACCTCTGCCTGGAAGTGATACACATCACTTCCTATCTCATATCACAGCTCACACTGGTCATGTAGACCTGCCCAACTATAAGGGGGGAGCAAAAGGAATATTGGTGAGCTTTACTATATCTGCTCTATTTTTCTGTGACCCCCCAGGAAACGTAATTTCTGACTACTTGGTGAGGTTCCTGGGTACTAATTCATCCCTTCACCTTCTATTTCAGTTGGTTCAAAGGTCTATTGGAATCCATAGACCTAGATAATTTTTTTTTAAGATTTTATTTTTATTTATTTTACAGACAGAGATCACAAGTAGGCAGAGAGGCAGGCAGAGAGAGGCGGGGAGGTAGGCTCCCTGCTGAGCAGAGAGCCCAATGCGGGGCTTGATCCCAGTACCCTGAGATCATGACCTGAGCCTAAGGCAGAGGCTTTAACCCACTGAGCCACCCAGGTGTCCCAGACCTAGGTAATTCTTAAATGAGGTCTATGTCCCACCATGTACCTGGAGTGCAGGTTTTCTCTTGGAAGATTTTTTTTTTTTTTTTTTGAAAAACACTAATTTTAGCCCTTGGCTGCTGGTGCAGACACAATAAAGCTCATCAGTCTGTAGTGTTTAATGGGGATTGGGCCTTCCCTGAGGTCATCTCCTCATAGGCTTACACTTAATTGCTTTATAGTTAGGAGCCAGGAGCAGCCAATTATGTATGGTGTTAAGAAGATAAAAGGAGGGCGCCTGGGTGGCTCAGCGGGTTGAAGCCTCTGCCTTCGGCTCAGGTCATGATCTCAGGGTCTTGGGATCGAGTCCGGCATCGGGCTCTCTGCTC
>NW_019154089.1:42150178-42288458 GCF_002288905.1 Enhydra lutris kenyoni | reverse complement strand
AGCAGGGAGCCTGCTTCCCTCTCTCTGTCTCTCTGCCTGCCTCTCTGTCTACTTGTGATCTCTCTCTGTCAAATAAATAAATAAAATATTAAAAAAAAAAAAAAGAAGAAGATAAAAGGATTCTCACTTGATGACTTCCATTCTTTCTTAAAGAAGGTAGAGGAGTAGAAATTAAGAAAGTTGGAATAGCCACTGTGATTTTTTTTTTTTCCGTGGGGTCCGGCTGTGTGATCGGGTCCCAAAGCGAAGGTGGCAGAAGCCGTTTTGGGGGCCACGAGTGTGCCTCAGTGAGTGTGTGCACAGCACTGAGCGTGACAGTGAAATGAGAGAAGCATGTGCACGTGTGTGTGGGGGTCGGGGTTCCAGTGGCCAAGGGCAGGGAGAGGCTTCTGTGAGGAGGCTGAGGCTAGAGGCGAGAGCTGGCCATGGAGCTGGGGGTTCTGGGGGCCCCAGGGCAGAGGGAAGTGAGGGGAGACAGGGCGGGGCTGGGAGGGTGGATCCTGGGGAGCCATGCGCAGCCGCAGTGGAGTGAGTCACACAAAAGGGATGAGGGGTGTGTTGTGCTTTGGGACGTGTCTGAGGGGCCCTGGCATGGACCGCAAGAAGAACACGGTGCTGGCCTCCGGGGCCCCCAGGTGCGGCCGCAGGCTTTGCACACAGATGATGTGAATATTGTGGGCCATGAACTTTGTGTTGCGCACACCTGTGTTGGTGTCTGTGCATGTCTGTGTGTGTTCATGGGGGCAGCAAGTGTGCAAATGCATGTGTGTGCGATGCCTGACCCCTGGGGTCAAAGCACCGGGACTCTGCCACAGGTAGCACCTCTCCCAGTCTACTTTCCTGCTGCCCGCGCAGGCTGTGCTTCCTCAGACTTCTGGTCCCCTGGGTGCTCCTATATGTCCCCTCTCCGGATGGAGAAGGGAGAAGAGATGCCCAGTGCTTTCTTTTCCATCCTGTGTGGAATCTTTGGCTTTTGTAAAGCTGACCATTTTGCTGTATCACCATCTTTACCCTCCTGCCGGTTTGTACCACATGTCTGGTCATTTGCCCTCCTTTCCAGAAGACTGATACATGGTTTGCCATTTTCCAATCTGCCCCAAATTCAGCCAGCACATGAGTGACTCCCAAAGATTTCCAACTATGACCTATTTGATATCCACAGGCCTCCTAAATCTTTGACTATCTCAACGCTAGTGTTTCCATATCCCACCGTGTTAACCTCATAGTCACACACTGGATTTGCCGTCTCCTGGAACTGCTTGAACTCTTGGTGTATTTAACACACATAACTCATTCTCTGACACTGGGGGTGTTCCATCTTTCCTGCTCTCATGTTATTACTACTGCTTAGTTGAGACCTTTAATCTCATGGTTCACTTTTAGTTTCTTTATATTAACTTCCTCCTACTAATTTCCCCCCTTCCCTTTTTAGTCGTGTTTCATCATTTCTAAAGACCTATTTGGCAATATCCTTTCAACTTCCTTGTCTTTTTGTCTATGGGACCTGTCTAACTGAACTACACCTAAAGACCCATCTACCTTCTTACTTCACTCCCATGCCTGGGCTGATAAACATTTCTTCAGGTAGAGACTCAGGAGTGGTGATGAATGTATGATCTCCAGCCTTACTGGTCCCTCACATGTCAAATACTGCATGAATCCTTGAAAGAATGTTGAATAGTGAGAAACAAGCATGGTCTGTTTTCCTGTTTAGCTTTTCCTGTTTTCCGTGGTAGTTCCTCTTCCTCTTCTCTCTGCTCTTCTCAAAGCTCTTATTCCTCCACCTCCTTCCAGAACACATCCCATCAAACTTCACATGAAAATCAGTAACCAAAAGGTAGCAACTCTTTTTACTTCTTGCCACGTGTCTACAGCCCAACCCGACTGCATTCTAGAGCATCCTTTCCTCTGTCATTCATCCTCACTGGAAGAAGCCTGTGGCTAATGTGCTAACATCTGCCACGCGGCTCTGGAACACATCAGTTCCATGATTTATCCTCCTTTCACTCATTTTCTCACTGGCTCATTTCTGTCTTTTTTTTTTTTTTTTTCCATTTCTGTCTTTAAAAAAAAAAAGTTTACAAATAAAAACTTGTTTACTTTCTATTGTCTTTTTGCTCCTGCCTTCCTCCCACCCAAAGGCAATTTTCTGACAAATGTTTGGTTCTTTTCTTTACAACCTCACTTAGCTCACTCAGCTTTCAGCCTCACAGCAGTGTGTGTTGATGGACACTATTCCTTGACTTGTGCAACTGTGGCCTTCGCCAGGGTTAATCATGCTTTCCATTTGGAAATGCTCTCCGGTCCAGGCCTCTGTGATGGACTCCTGGTTTTGCCCCCCTCTGACGGTTGCATCCTTCTAGGGACTCTTCTTTCTATTTCAGTTCCTTAAATGTCAGTGTAACTTAATGTTTCCCTCCTGTTCTCCCACCTTTACCTACTCGAGACATTCTGGGAAATCTCTGCCAACCTCCTTGTCTTAATATCTATATTTACATGTCCCAGATCTTCAAATCCTTGACCTTTCATTTTTAATGTTCTTACACTGTGGTCTGTTTTTTGGCTCAGATCTATCTTCCCTATGTCCCCCTGTCTACATGGCATCACAACTTGGACATTTTAAGAATCTCCAAGTTAGGGGCGCCTGGCTGGTTCAGTGGGTTAAGGCCTCTGCTTTCGACTCAGGTCATGATCCCAGGGTGCTAGGATCGAGCCCCACGTCGGGCTCTCTGCTCAGTGGGAAGCCTGCTCCCCATCCCACCCCCTGTCTGCCTTTCTGCCTACCTGTGATCTTTCTCTCTGTCAAATAAATAAATAAAATCTTTAAAAAAAAAAAAAGAATCTCCAAGTTAAGTACATAAAAAAAGAGTCTCACCGCCCACCACCTCGCAAGTTCCTGTGCCATTCATTGGATGACTCCACCACTCATCCGTATTCTCCCCAGTGAAGCACTGGGGAGATATCGAAGATGCCTTTGTCTTCCATACAGACTACATCTATAACTAATCACTATGTCTGCATTGATTTCTAACTCCTTAACACCCATCAAACAGCTGATATTGAAAGGCGGCTGCTTTCTTTCTTTCTTTTTTTTTTTTTTAAAGACTTTATTTATTTATTTGACAGACAGAGATCACAAGTAGGCAGACAGGCAGGCAGAGAGAGAGGAGGAAGCAGGCTCCCCGCCGAGCAGAGAGCCTGATGCGGGGCTGGATCCCAGGACCCTGAGATCATGACCTGAGCCAAAGGCAGAGGCTTAACCCATTGAGCCACCCAGGCGCCCCAAGGCGGCTGCTTTCTATCGCAACTTCTATTTTAGTTGTGACCACCGCCACCAGTCCTCACTTTCATTATTCCAGAAGCCTTTTCCAAATTAATCTTTCTTCCTCCACTCTTGCTCTATTCCATTCCATTACACCCGTAGCAAAATAATCTTTCTGAGTTATAAATCGGATCATGTGACTTCCTTCTCTTAAAGCCCTTTCTGGTTTCTCCACTGACCACAGAGTGAAACCTATACTCTTCATTGTGGTATAAAAAAGCCCCTTTCTTTGCGCTGAGGCATCTCTTGACTTTCCTCCCCAAAACTCACTCATCCCCACCACTTTACTTATTTTTGATATTTATTTTTATTTTGCATTTTTAAATTTTATTTTTCTGTTTGCTTTGATTTCAATTTAGATGTCATTTCCTCTAAGAAGTGTTCCCTGAGATACTCAAAATTAGATTATATGTCTCTCCTAGATGTTACTGTAGCTTTGGATACTCAGCCACATGGGGATAGTGATCACATAATTAAAATTCTCTGTTTAGGGCACCTGGGTGGCTCAGTGGGTTAAGCCTCTGCCTTCAGCTCAGGTCATGATCTCAAGGTCCTGGGATCAAGTCCCGCATCGGGCTCTCTGCTCAGCAGGGAGCCTGCTTCCCCTCCCCCCCTGCTGGCCTCTCTGCCTCCTTGTGATCTCTCTCCGTCAAATAAATAAATAAAATCTTTAAAAAATAATAAAAAAATAAAATTCTCTGTTTATGACTCTATCTTTATATTCCTTAAGGGCAGGAACAGTTTCTTTTTCACTTAGCCCAAGTGACCCTAGAAAATCAAAACTTCTTTCAGTGAAAGAATGAATGCTATCGGTACATAATTAGGCCAATTGGTGAGAAATGATTACTTTCTCTTAATTCCATAGGAAGTAAGATCATTTGACTAAACCTTACTGTCTTCCAAGATTCAGCTTACCTGGTCACATGTGGTCAGTCCTTGCCGTGTCTTAGAGGCACTTACTCTGCGTGCCCAAGGCACCTTATGCTTGTTTGTTTTAACACTTAAAACCATAATGTATAATTACTGGTTTTCCTGCCTGTGTTCCCTTCTGGACTTTAAATTCTCTGAAGCTTATGTGAAGTTTATGTTGTTCTTATCTGTGTCTCTAAATGACTGGCCCAGGAAAAGAACAGCTCTTAAAATTTTTATTGTAAGGATGTTGGAGACTGCCCTTAGGAATTTTGCATATAAATTAAACCTAGGAGTTCTCAAGATGATTACCAAACCAAAATGCAATGGGTGGATTTTAAACCAGATCCTCAGTTGATAATAAATAAAAGAAGTATTTAAATTTTTTTTTTCCCCTAGCCTTTAATTATTTATTACAACTGACCATACACACCACTGCCAATGGCCACTTGCCAATGGCTCAAATAAAATGTGAATAAGCTGGGGAAGTAGCGAGTAGCTGTTACGGTCCCAGTGTTTTCTCATCTTTTATTAATTCAACACTACAGTTGAAAGTATCCCCAGGCATAGAATGGATTACATGCAGCCAGCATTTTGAAGCTAAGCCTTGTTCTGAAGCCATTAGGAAATTAAGTCTGTCCAGGTGTTCTGATTGTTTCGGCTGTCTCAGGAGGTCAGAACCGGTCTCAGGATAGAATATAACTACACTTAAAGAAGAACACGTTCACAGAGTCTGAGGTAATATTATAGAATGCTAAGCTTATTTGGTTCGTTAGGTTCACATCTATATGGCCCAGGATTTTAGAGTCATGCATATTTAATCTAAAAACCTTGACAATGCAGAAACGTGTGAAAAAGAAAGTAAAATTGCTTATAATTTCAGCACCCAAAGATAATGTATTAACAGTTTGATATATCTCCTTTCAGTGCTTTTTTCTGTACACACATCATGCACACACACCTGTGTGCACACTTGCTCCTCTCATTCTCATTTTTAATTATCTGCAAAGAAGGAGTATCTTAGATTCCTAAGTGGTATTTCGCAAGTCGCCTTTCCCCCTACAATAACCTTAATCATTGTTTATTACCACTTATGTACCATACTTTATGTTTGAGGCGGTATTTTTATTGCTCTCAGTGTCCAGGGGTGAACAAGGATCCTTTGACTTATATTTTCTTGCACTTGTCTGTCTACTCCTAAGATCTTCCTACAGTGAAAATCCTGTCTTTTCATACATGTGAGATTGCCCTCGTGAAAGTGACACCAATTTACACATCAGGCAGCATTCTCGTGACTTAGCTCGTACAAGGATGTTCGAGTCCTTTTTTGTTTTTGCTAGTTACACACACGCAAAGTTGAATCTCATACTTTTAATTTGCATGTATTTAATTGGAAGTGAATATGTTCTCACGGATGGTTGATTCTCCTGGTTTTGATCAAAATCTCCTCAGAGGGTCTCAGAACCACTGTTCCTGTGGAGGGGTTTCAGCTCTGTTTATCGAAGTTTGGTGTTCTTGAGACATTTCCTTAGGATGGCTTCGGGAAACTTACTTTTTACTATGGCAGTACAGCTTGAGATGTCCGCCTTCTGGAAACTGGGACCATGTGTAGACTCCTTATGTAGACTCTGTGGCATGATCAGCAACCCAGGATACAAACGGAGTGTCTTGACAATAACGAATTGTCAGTGCTCAGATAGGCCCAAGCTTTAGGTGTGACCACGCAGACCCCACAAGGCTTAGAAAATGAAAAAAGTAACAACCAGTCCAGATTTACACTCAGTCATTCAGACCTCCAGAAGTATTGAACCTAGGGTTGAATGACTGTTGGAATCTGGCTAGTTTAGCTAATTGAATATTTATTAGACACTTCATAAAAGCAAATGGATAGATTCTATAATCCATACTGATAATGTGCACTAAGTAATTAATGATTATTATTGTCAATAAAAAAGGAGAATATTTCAATAAGCTTTTCTTTTATGGCTCTTTTAAAAATTAATAAAAATAAAAAAAATAAATAAATTTGGTTACTTTTTTCCTTTGGTTAGTGTTCAGTTTTGCTCTTTTTTATATTTGTATCCTTGCTTCACTGTATAATTCGGTAATGGATTATTTCTAAACTCTTTTCCTAATAATAAATTATTTTGATTTAAAAATTACTCATCAGGTATGGGATCATTATTCCCAGAAGCACTACAAGTTGATTTACTTTTGAATATGCAAAATTCAGGCTTTAATGTACTTGAGCAATGTTTTTTTGTGATTTACAGTTGCTATGAGAAATGTAAATTTCAGGAATTTTCACTTGAGTGAATTCTAAATTATTCCCTACCATGGCATTATTTTGATATATTTCCATTGAACATACCATTTATTTTTGAACAAAGATGATTTAGGTGAAAGAAATACATGCTGTTTGTTGTTAGGAATTATGTAAATCTTATAAATTAAGTCTGTACATCAGGACTTAGAGGATGTAATTTGATGCTTCTACAGGGGAGAGGAAAGATTTCATTTTAAATGAGGATAAGAAAAAGTTACTTTGAATTAATTTCAAATAGATAATGTAGCAAAGGAATGAGTAGAATCAAACTATACCATAGTTCCTTCTGTAGGTTAATCTCTATTACTTTATAGTCACTGTTTGAGCTGCCTTACTGAAATAATAATAGAAAAAAAATTAAATCAGAATTCTTTTAAATTTTACTGGGGTGAAAGCTTGAAAGTTTTAAGATTAGCCTAAACTTGGGTAACTGAAAAATTCTCCCAAATTGTAAATTAAATTTGGGTATCTGAGGTACCATATTTGAGTGATTAGCCCATAATCTTCAGTTTGAAAGGATGAAAACTGGAAGGCAGCCATGATTCTATTATCTGAAAACAAAGTAGCGGTCCTTTCTGCCCATTAGATATTTCCCTTTCTCTTTCTCCTTGAAGTAATATATGCTTCTTATTTCCCATTTACTCATCAACCCATTGTTATTTGCCCCCTGCCCTCATTCATCTGCCTCTTTCTGCTTCTGTGTCTTCTTTTTGTAAAGTCTTTTTCATCTTGATTTTACCGACATTACTCCTAGATTTTTTTTTTTTTTCCTTTCTTTATTTTCTTTAATCACTTCTCTGGCTTCAACATTTCTACATTTATACTGCAACTGCTTGCCCCTTTCTTGACTGACTCTATAGTTGTTGGAATTTCTTATGGTATTGCAAACTTAGCTGGCTCTTAGCCACTGAGGACACAGCCTGATTATCTCTGTGCTCTTGGATTTACTGCTGTGGCCTTGGGTGTTCTTATTCTCACTTATGATGGTGACACCCAGCTTGCCACCACAACTGTCACTCAGATAGGACATGAAAAAGAATAGGTCAGATCCTTCTGAGTCAAAAACTCAAGGGTTTTTGGAAAGTTATTATAGCAAATGCCAAAATCTCATCCGGAAATCTGATTTCTTTTATTTGAAATCCTGGCCAACAGTATTTGAAAGAAGAAAATCAGTACTTACTTTGAGACATTAGGAAATTAAAAAGGCTTATTCCAGAAAAAATTTAAAAAATAAAATTTTTGTATCATTTTCTTGATAAATGGATTGGTGGTGATAGTTGCTGAGTTGCTGGTGGATACTCAAAGCTGTATCTTTGTATCTTTTAAGTAAATACTCTCATCTGTTATCCATAATGTAGTTTAGCATGTGGCTTATTAACCATAATTTTACTAATAATGATAATAATCACTGTGTTGGATCAGTGGCTCTGGTTTTCCTTTTTAATTTCCTTTGTATGATTCAGGTCACTGCTTTAAGTATCATACAGGAAAAACCTTTTTTTTTTTTTTTTTTTTTTCCCTCTCTCTCTCTCTAAGTATTCTACTAGAGATTTCTCATTGCATTGCAGTGCAGTTTTACACATTTGTATATGATCATCTGAGCAAAGTTTAATTTCTTTTCTGGACCAGGAACTGTGTAAGGACTCACGGTGTCATGTCTGTGGCTCACCGTTCCTAGGGCCCAGTGCAGTGCCTGGTACACAATAGGTGCTCAGCAGTTATTTCTCCATTAAGTGCATGAGTAAATACATGAAGGGATTAGTGTTTGACGGTTAAATTGGAGATTTAGATAAGAAAACCTCCAAGAACAAAATGTATACAATATTTACTAATTGATTTCCTTATCCACCACTGCAGCAGACATAGGCACCAGGGGAACAAAGATGAATTCAACATGACTCTTGCCTTATAGGTGTCCATACTAATCTAAAGTTTCTCATACTTTCAGGGCTTTCTGGGAATCTTAGAACATGTGTGAGTATTATAATTGAAATATAATTCAAATGAATTACCCTCTAGCAGGCATTCTTCATATCCCTTTCTTACTCCTTAGCATCTTTTCACTCCCTATTACTGTGATAAAATGACCCTTTGCCTTAGATAAAGCCAAAAATTATACCTGAGAGTTTTACATGCAGCAGAATCTTAATAGAAGTGGGATTCATCCCCTCCAGCACTAGAGAGAGTAGGAAGGAGGCCAGAGACCATTCCGCAAAGAATAATCAGTCTCTAATCCTGATGAGATTTTCGCTTTTCCCCCTCTCTCTGAATGGAAGGAAAAGCCATTAGAGGAAATAATAATGAGTACAAAAAAAAAAAAAAATCTGAAAAGAAGCCTGGGTCAGAGGTTTCTTGAAAGGATTTAGAGAAGGAAAAGGAATAGAAGACTAGGTGTTATGTAAGACGTGCTAGCTCCGGTGATCTTTCGCTTGTATCTGTTAAGTTAAAAGTGTACCAAGTAAATCTATTCAAGACATGTCCTCCTGCTAGGAAGACTTAGAACAGGATTTTACTTAGTTTCACAGGGAAAAAGAAAAAAAGTTTCTTTGAAAAACAATTCTCCCAGCTTTGCCTCCTTGGAACTCTAGTGGAAAGATTTTTCCACATCCCTGTGTTCAAGAAATGAGGACACCGGAGTGTTCGTTGGATCTCATGTATGTTGCTGGAAGAGGGTGATAACCTGTTTGGAACCACACAGATAGAGTCAGGTCTGTTTTATTCTCTGCTGATGGTATTCTTACCCACGGCATGGCAGGACGTGGGTAGTGTTGAATAAGCCTGGTTTCCATGGCTGACCAAGTGAATGAAAGATTGAGAAGTGCCTATAATGCTGGAACATGGGGAAGGATTGGTTGTTGACCCTATGGGTTCCTCCCTTGCCAAGCCCATTACCTAAAGAGCATAGATCTTGGCAGAAATGGAATCTTCAGAAGAAAGCACCATACCAATAGTTACTTAAAACTTTCAAAATGTCTGTATATACATTTTCCATGGACTCATTTCCATAGCTGCCTCCCATTTTCCCAGTGGACTTGAGAGCCTCAGTGCAAAGAGTTGTTCAGATCAGAGGAAGCATATGTTTACCCAGCCATCTTCATTATGACAACATCACCTGCTTAGGATTACTCCTGATTTTGGTTCTAGAGAGACCCTTGTAGATCAGCCAAATTACTTATAGTTCCCTCTCCACTATCAGTATGATGAAAAAACCAAAAGTGCTTTGCACTAAATCTTAAACTGGAGTGTCGTAGAAGCTACGTGAGCATCTGTTGAATGTAGATTCAGATTCAGTAGGTCGAGGTGGGCCAAGATGTGATATTTCTAATAGTCTCCTAGATGAACGATGCTGCTGGACTGTGTACAGACCAAATTCTGAGTAAGTTGCCAGGACACTGGAGGTCTTCTGATGCAGCTAAGGGCCCTCATTGTCTTTCTCTGGCCAATACATTCTTGGTAGGTTAACATCACCCATTGAGCAATAAAAGTTCCATAAACAGGCATCAGCGGCTTATGGAAACTTTCTTCATTGAAAATTAGTAATTAAACCAAACTAAATACATACCCACTTCTGAAAGGCCAGCTGTAAGCATTCTGGTGAGAAAAATGAGGCTTTCAGATGTGGTTACTGGTTTAAGGTCAAGAAATGGACTAAGTCTTAAATCCTCAACATGTGTCTTATACCAAGGGCCAGATGTGCTGGAATCAGCTTCCAGAAAAAAAGAATTACACTGTTTAAGAATGAAAAAAGCTGGTATTTTTTATCTTTTGCCATCATGCTGGAAAAATAACTTATCTTTATATGACTTGCCTCCTTAAAGTTCTCTGAGTAAGAAGGTAATGCTTCTTTGCAGTGAAAACCAAGTTTCATTTAACTATTGATTATTCTTTGGATTGCTTCATTCACAGTTGGTAAACGAGGTAAGTTTGCACATAAAAACTTTTTTCCTTGAGAGGCCTGTGGTTTCCAAACATAAATTTTTGTCTTGCTTTTATGTAATGCAGTGAAATTAGAGACTTAATTTGATCCACTGCAAGGAAATAAAATACAACAGGACCTAAATTTACTAAACAACGCTTTAAGGCAAGTATTTAATTAGTAAGAGTTGGAATATATGTTTGTTTTTGTCTTATTTTTAAGAGCGTTTGTAGTCTCTTGACTGTTGCTCATACTTAGTAACTGAATATTTGTGTCAGGGCATCATTTCTCAGAATTATATTTTCCCCCCTATGGATGTGATATTAAATTAATGCAGTAATGCTAATTCAGCTACTGTTTCATTAACTTCCATGTCTTTTTATAATTTAGCAAAAGCCTTCTTTCAGGATAATCATTATACTTAGCAATCCTCCCTCTCCTACCTGAAGTAGTTACTAAACAACCCTCTAAGCAGTACTCCAGATCCAGTGAAGTATTCATCAAAACACTTCCTGATGATATTGGGATTTCTGAATTTTTGTATTTATGAGACAATGGAAATTCCCCAGATGATGCCATGGAGTATTTTTTATATTATAATTGATACCTAAGTCTTACATTGTTTAATTGCATTCATTCTCATTTCCAATGTGGTTTATTTTTACTGACTAACATGAATTCAAGTTACGGACGTAACTTTTGGAGTTCAGTCAACTCAGCTCTGGCCTAGGTTGTTACTCCTTTTCTCACCCATTTTTCTTCCTCAGTAGAATGGTAAGATGGAAAGTGTTTTATATAATTATCTATAATAACGGATGCTGTTAGAGTAGTGGCTATAAGAATGGGGATAAGCGGATGAACAGAAGAGAAACTCAAGGGCAGAATAGTAGGATTGATGTTGATTGGATGTGTTGGGTGGGGTGTGTTGATTAGATGTGAGGGTTATGGATTGAGGGAAGTCATTAAAAGAAACTTCTAAGCACAGTGATTTGCTTATTTGGGGGTAAAACCTTTAATTTTTCTAATAAAAAGAATATGCTTTTTTTTTTTATCTCAGTCCTTTTTATAAATATTAATTTGCTTCCCTTGGCATAGTTTCCACAAATGGCAAATAATATATATGACCTTCTGATTATGTAATTACATTTATAGTTTGAATAATCAGATTTGAAGTGACTTTGGCTAATACGAATGGGTCTTTTGAAGTCTGGAAAATTTATAAGGTTGCTAAAGAGACCGAGTTTGCTTGGAAAGACCATTTAAAGCACGTGTTGATTAGTGACTGCAAAATACACTGTTCATTGTTCTGCATAAATAGGGATACATAGCCACATCTGGGAAGATCTTGCTTGCTCAAAAGGCTATAGATAGTGTACAGATTGAGAATTTTTGTTTTGTTTTTGTTTGGTTACCCAGTTACAAACAGCATTTAGAACTTCTTCCTTTCTTGTTTAGAAACTTGGACCCTTTTTATGTCCTAATTTTATTATTAAAAAAATTAAGTAATTTGATCTTGTTTTTTATAGCTCTGACTCATGAAAATAGTGGATGTAATTGTGGAGCTGTGATTGTTTTAGCCCGTAAACAGAAACTAATACTTTTTTCTTGTTTTGACAGCTGACCTTTTAAATAAAACAGCATTCAGTTTCCTTGAATTTGGGGACGAATTCGCAGAATATATGATTTAAAACCTGATGAAAATGTTTTCAACTTTAGTTGTACAATTTATGTAATTGTTCTTAAATTTGACCCCTTGAGAAATGAAAACATCTTTTAACTTTTAATTAAATCTTACTTAATTTCTCTAAGAAAGGACATTAAGGGTTTTTGAAAAGTACATATTACAGATAATCATGCAACTGCCATAAGTAGACCTAGCCTTTTGTGACAATAAATAACTTGATCTGTGATCACTGATAAGACATCAAAGTAAAATAGTCATTTAACTTGATAAATTCCTACTTTATTTGTAGCGTCTGGAACAATACTACATTTAAAATCCATACCTGCCTGTTGAAATGACAATTGTCAAGACTTATCAGTTTGTTATTTATTTCTGTAACACATTTTTATTTTCTTTTTTTTTTTTTAAGATTTTATTAACTTGACAGAGATCACAAGTAGGCAGAGAGGCAGGCAGAGAGAGAGAGAGAGAGAGAGAGGAGGAAGCAGGCTCCCTGCCGAGCAGAGAGCCCGATGCGGGGCTCGATCCCAGGACCCTGGAATCATGACCCGAGCCGAAGGCGAGGCTTTAACCAACTGAGCCACCCAGGCGCCCCCACATTTTTATTTTCTAAAGAGTATTTTAAACATTCTAAGTCAGAAAACCCTAGTTCATTCCAAACTAAAAATCTAGTAAATGACACCCTTGTTTCTGACCTCTCTTTCCTGTGGTTAAAAAAAAACAAAAACAAAAATTGTATAAAATCTCAAACATCATTGCTATAGTGCTACTCTTCTCCACCCAGTTTCTCTCTCAACTTCATAAGAGTTAGTAGGAAATTTTGTTGTTGTTTATTTTTAGTATAGTGCCAGACATCCTTAAGCCTCCTGTAGAAGTAATTGAAGCCTCAAATAATGCATTTCAGGCCCTGTTCTTGGCTGCAGAGAACACAACTGTCAAATGCCCTGATCTGAGTGAGCTTGCTGTTTGTTCTCCGTTCCTCTGATATATCCCACCTTGGCGACACCTGCCTGAAAGTGTCCTTCTCTCAGAAGCAAGCCTCAAGGGGGAGATGTCCTCGAGTGTGACGTTAGGACAACTCTGACATTTGTATACTTCCTTAGGATTGGGAAAGTGAAACAAAGACATGGTCAGAGAGTAAGATATTGGAATTACTCACTCACCTCTGGCTTCAGAATTTCAACATCTTTCTTCCTATTTTTCTACCTTTCAGAACTTTGCCTGTTTTTTTAATGTTTCCTTTCCTTAGTCTCATACTTAGACTATGAGACGATGGCAGTAGTGACTTTCTTCACTAGGTGGTGGGGATTTTATCAATATGGCAAGTGAGTGCTTACTCAGTCATTTATAGGAATGATTTTTCCTGTGCTGCTCTTCTTTGGATCGAAGTCCCACAATTTGTCATGGGGTCAAAAAGTTTCCCTATCTTTTTTTTTTTCTTTAATTTTATTTATTTATTTGAGAGGAGACAGAATGAGAGATCATGAGAGGGGAGAGGGTCAGAGGGAGAAGCAGACTCCCCATGGAGCTGGGATCCTGATGTGGGACTCGATCCCAGGACTCCGGGATCATGACCTGAGCTGAAGGCAGTTGCTCAACCAACTGAGCCACCCAGGCACCCTGAGTTTGCCGATCTTAAGAACAGACCCAGTCTTACTGTTTCATTTCTGTGGTAGGTGCTTTTTACAAGTGAGGAGCTGCTGAATCTTCAGGAGAGGCTTACCTGCGTGTTCCGTCCATTGATCTAGCAGTTTCTGTGTTGCAAGCCTTTGAGAGGCTTTGTCTTTGTGCCAGACATTAGTGTTTCAATAATAGGCCTTTTCAAGATTGCAATACTGTCTCGTCGAGAAAATATTCATCTGGAGACTTTAGGAGATCTTCTTTTGAAGATTTTATGTCAAATATGTGAGGACATTAATAAATTTTTGTTTATACATTTGCCTAATTAGTTTATATTTATTTGCCTTAAGACTTTTCTTAGTAAAAATTTTATTTTATTTTATTTTTTTGCCCTAAGACTTTGAACTTTCAAAATATTCTTAATGTAGGGATTGAAGTTTGTTTTTAGTTTACTTTTTAAGGAAAAATACTGTCATTTGGGGAGCACTTACTAGAAAAGAATAATGGACTGCGTCTCTACTTTATTGATTCTGTGAGCTTTTATTAGCATCTACTATGTGGCAGACACTTTGCTGGCTGCTGGAATGTAACAGCTAGCACAGTGAATGTGCTAGATTTCATTATGCAATCAGGCAAAAAAGAGCCAATGAAAGATTTCTAGTGCTCTTGTGAAAAATAGGATATAATAATTGTTATGGAGATCCCTGTTTTCAAGAAAACTGTATTGGGGGAGAGTTGATAAAAACTTCGTTTAATGAAGGAATTTGATGTAAGTAAGATGAGTGTTGTGTAATAATGACTTGTATGTACAGTAGTATTTAAAAGGAAAGAGAAACTGCATTGCCTTGAGTAATACCTTAGATTTTTTATAGTGGACTATAATTCAAGAAAGTATCAAGAAAGAGAACAGTGACATTAAAAATGGCTAACATTTATTGGGCATTTATATGTTGCAGACAGTTACACACACATCTCACAAACTTTGAATGAACATTTTCAGTTTTTGAGCTTTAATTCTTTCAACAATTCTGTTATTGTTGGGGCTTCTGGATGGCTCAGTTGGTGAAGTGCGCAGCTCTTGATTTCAGCTCAGGTCATGATCTAAGGTCCTGAGATCAGGCCCTGCATCAGGCTCTGCACTGGGCATGGAGCTTGGGATTCTGTCTCTCCCTGTCCTTCTATCCCACCCCTGCTTGCTCATGTGTTCTCTCTCTTAAAAAGAAAGAAAGAAAGAAAGAAAGAAAGAAAGAAAGAAAGAAATTTGTTATTGTTTATTTAAACTTCGTAGGAAGTACTTTTTCCTTTTATCTTATCACCTCAATTATGCCATAAATGTAATGAAGATGAGAGACTAGGAAACTATATGACATAAACATGACAAAGTCTTGTAGGAACTTTTGTGCAATTAGTGTAATATAAGGAAATCTTAATTTTGTACCTTTTAGTGAAAAGAAAATGAATTTAATAGAATAATTTTTTAAAATGTTTTGGTATTAAATACAGAAGACAAACAGGTGTTTGGAGAGGGGAGATATGGGGGGATGGGTGAAACATGAAGGCGATTAAGAGTACATCTATGATGATGAGCCCTGAGCAATGTACTGAATTACTATACTGTACACCTGAAACTAAGGCAACACTGAAACTGATATTGGAATTAAAAAAAAAAAGAAAAAAAATAAGAGCTTTTGATAGATAATATTCATGCTGTTGGCCTA
Organism: Enhydra lutris kenyoni; assembly: GCF_002288905.1. Classification (NCBI taxonomy): domain Eukaryota; kingdom Metazoa; phylum Chordata; class Mammalia; order Carnivora; family Mustelidae; genus Enhydra; species Enhydra lutris. Next base: position 42,272,963 of record NW_019154089.1, on the reverse strand, counting down.
GATAACCCCTAGATGCCTCGTTGTTCCAAGTGCTAATCCAACTTTTCATTTCTCTCCTTTCTCTTTGAAAGTTTGCAGTGCCTGGGTGGCTCTGTTGGTTAAGCTTCCAACTCTTGGTTTCGGCTTGGGTCATCATCTCAGGGTTGTGGAATCATTATGCTCGGCACTCAGCACAGGGTCTGGGGTTCTGTCTCTCCCTCTGCGGGCGCCACACCCCACCTCAAATAAATAAAATCTTTAAAAAAAAAAATGTTTGCAGTGCTCAAAAGGTAAGGCTTTTATTGCTTTTTCTATTCCAGTTTGTTCTTAGGGAGAAGCCAGAAATGTCCTCGATTCAGTGTCCGAGCTGGAGCACTGTCCGAGACTGAGAGAAAGAACTGATCCCATGTCCTACAGTTAGTGTCCATTCAGGGGCCGCACGTGGTGTGCAAGACACACTTTCTTACTCATTTCGGAACTTTTTTCACATGATTTTGCTTGGCTGGGAAAACAAATCAAAAAGACAAGCCCTTCTCTCCCCCCTTTTAATTTTCAGAAAACGATCTTTTTGCTTACTGTAAATAGCAAGTCTGAATGAATGGGCCAGATTTCTTAATCTTTCATCTTGGAAACCATTAAATGATGGGAGTAAACGAAAATCGTGGTCTGCTGGTGTATAGTCATGGGCTTGGTGAATGTAAAACTATGGCTGTGGCAAGCTATGTGGAGAGCTTAGACTTCACTGCCAGAAGACTAGTGTGGAAAAACTAGTAGAAGCCTAAAATAAGGAAAAGTTTATTTGCTTTTGCATTTCAGCTCAGGATATGTCTTTCTAGGTAATATTGTACTCATTATCTGCTTCCCCAGATTTTATTCTGAAGGTCAAAGCCTATTAACTGCCCAAGCCTTACATTCACAGCACCTCATCGATGGCCATCTGAGTCAAATACACTGTTACCTTGGACAGCGTCTTTGGAATTCCATGTTTTTCAACATCACCTATTTAGACAGGAGGACTTTGTTGGTGGCATTGTCTTCATTCTGCTTGCAGGCATGCTCTTTAGTTTTTGTTTTTTGTTTTTTTGTTTTTTCCAATTACTTTTGTTGTTTCTTACTTTTTTCTACACATCTTACTCGGACCTATTAAAATACTGAAATTTGAGGAAAAAAACAACAACAAACCTAGATCAAGCCATTTGAATTAGTTTGGTTTTTGAGTAAAGTGGGAGTAATGTAGTAGAGGAAGGAAAGTAGAATATCCACTGGCAGTTGGATTAAAAAGGGTCAGATTTGAAGGATATTCTCCAGCAGTGGCTGTGTTATCTTTTAGGAACTCAGCCCGATGGTTGTGTGGGTTTCTCCAGGCACAGTACAGTGTTTGCTAAGATAATATATGCCCAAAAGTTGGTATAGTAAAAACACTTAGGCATTATATGTTAATTAGTTGAACTTAAATTTAAAAATAATGTTTTATTAAAAAAACAAAAACACTTAGGGTTTTCAGCCCCTATTACTGATGTACCCAGTGAGAAATAGCAATGCAGTCATGATAAGAGTAAATTTAAATACACTTGCAATCCATTTTCAGTAATAAATAACAAATTTGCAGTGAGTTTGTCGATGTCCATGGATTGATGCTTCCGTAGCTTGCAACTTCTGCTTTTCTTGTATAAAAGATTCTGTGTTAGATCCTTAAGGCTCCTCCAGGCCCCTCATTTTATAATAGTCTGAACATTCATTCTTTGCCCTTATTTTTTTTTTTAAAGATTTATTTATTTATTTGACAGAGAGATCACAAGTAGGCAGAGAGGCAGGCAGAGAGAGAGGGGGAAACAGGGTCCCCCCTGAGCAGAGAGCCCAATGCGGGGTGGATCCCAGGACCCTGAGCCATCCAGGCGCCTCTGCTTTTTTTTTTTTTTTTTTTTTTTAAGTAAACTCCACCCAACATGGGGCTGGAACTCAACAACCCTGAGATCAAGAGCCCCACGCTCTGCCAATTGAGGCAGACAGGAGCCCCATAACATTCGTACTTTGAACATTAATTTTCCATATTTAGACATGATCTGTAGGAGACAGTACCACTCCATAAGGCAAAATTTAAGATTTAATTGATTATCGAAATGATTGATTTTGTTGTGATTTTGAGCTTTATTTAACATTTAACTAACCCTCTTTACTCGCATTAAATCTTTGCTGTAGCTGGAAGTTGTCTTATGGGTGCATTCTACAAACAGGGTGTGAAATCTGCCTTAGGCTGAAGAGGCTGGCTCCAAGTCTTCCTTATTCTAGCTGGGAGATGGGCTATTTATTGACTCCAGCGGCTAGCTCTTACATCTATATAGCTCAGTAATTCTCCTTGGCATATGTAGATTTTGATTACAAAGGGTTGAAAAAAGACCAGTTTTTGTTGTTGTTGTTTTAAGATTTTATTTATTTGGATGCCTGGGTGGCTCAGTGGGTTAAAGCCTCTGCCTTCAGCTCAGGTCGCTATCTCAGGGTCCTGGGATAGAGCCCTGCATTGGGCTCTCTGCTTAGCGGGGAGCCTGCTTCCCTCTCTCTCTCTCTGCCTGCCTCTCTGCCTACTTGTGATCTCTGTCTGTCAAATAAATAAAATCGTTAAAAAAAAAAGATTTTATTTATTTGACAGAAATAGACAGCAAGAAAGGGAATGCTAGCACAGGGAATGGAAGAGGGAGAAGCAGGCCTCCCGCTGAGCAAAGAGCCCAATGAGGGACCTGATCCCAGGACCCTGGGATCATGACCCGAGCTGAAGGCAGACGCTTAACAACTGAGCCACCCATGCACCCCGAAAAAGGGCGATTTGAACTGTCTTCTTTCAGCTCATAATCAGAAAACACTGTTTATTTTTCTACCATCTTTGAAAAGCTCTCCTGACCAAAGTACAGGACCCTGGCTGGGATCATGACCTGAGACAAAGGCAGACACTTAACCGACTGAGCCACGCAGGCATCCCTAAAATTGATGTCATCTTTCTATCTTTTTGACGTGACAGTTTAAAATTTCATATGTGGTTTGTGATATATTATTTTTGGACAGTGCTGCTTTAAAATAAACATGAAGAATGGTTTTTTAAAATGTTTTTGGAAGCCTGGATTTGCTAATCTGTGGGTAGAGTTGCAAGATTACTCTAGGGCAGTATAATTTTTTAAATGTGGAATTACTTAATGATTAATGATTTGCTTCCTTAGAGAGGGAGTGAAAGCTTGAGGACTACACACGGGGTGGATATGACATTTACAAACAGGCAGACTCCAAGCTGCCAGCACCAGAGGCTTCATTGCCATTCTGATTATCTCCTGGATACCTAGTGACACTAATGCACACGGTGGAAAATGTTTTGGCGGACATTTTTGTTTTCAACGTTGAAAAACGTGTACTTTAAAGTTGTAATTATTGTCATGACTGGTACTGCAGGAGAACTTCGTGTTGGGTTTGTGTTGTGCTTTGATGAATTTCCAAACTCCAGAGTAAATCAGGGGTTTTTCTACGTGTGAGTGAGATGTAGTTTTTCTGCGTCTACGTGCCTCACTTGATTATAGGAAAGCCACCACGGTAGCTAATTAGCTTGCTTCTCTTTTAATTGCCATTTCCTAATGTGTCACGCAAGTGAGAAAAGAAAAATACTAATTTGATAAAGATGACTGACTTATTTTTAGTTAACTGGGCTCATTTTCTTTTTAAAATCGGAGCGCTGCAATAAAGCATATAAAAATTGGAAACGTAATTACGTAGAGATAAATTATTGAAAATGAAGTTTTTAAAGCAAGTACTTCTATTACTTTCAGAAATAGTTCACTGATTAAGGCAGTTAGTTGCTCTCTGTCAGCATGGCTCAGGAGAACGTGTGATTTTAGAAGTAAAAGAAGTAAAAGAACACTGGTGATACGTTTCGGCCGAACATCTAGGGACTAGTTTCTTGTAATATCTGGCTCAGCTGCGGAGGGTAGTGGGGCGTTGAGTTATTGACAGAAATCGATGGACTAAGAAATGATCTAGGGTTATCATTTCAAGGCACCAAGGTGCAAACCAATTGAAAACTAAAAATAATAGAGTTTCTATAGATACACTGTCAAAATGTGTAGGTAATAAAATAAGATCTAAGTGTTACGGAGATAACTAGCAGAGGAACTAAAAATGTGTATGTTTAAAAAGAGCCTGTGGATCTGGGCTAGGACTTGTCATGGTAAGATACTTTGTCATGTGTTGCCATTTGTCTGCATTTCCTTCATATAGTTTTTGAATCTGGTCTTAGGCAGTGGGTCTTCAAATGTGTTCAGGGCTTGGTTTCATCAGAATTATTAAAGTCTAGACAAAATGTAGATTTCTGAGTTCCATTTCAGAACAGTTGAATCCTGTTTGCTGGGTGTGATACCTGGGAACTTGAATTTTAACGAGAATCCCAGGGGAATCCTGAGGGCATTCAAGTGTGAGAACCTCTCTAAGGTATCAGAGTATTGGTGAACATTTTCGTGACATGTTAAGTATTTTGGCAAAAACGAAAATGAACGTGCGCTATACATTTGTTGGGATTGGTGTAATAAACAACTCTAACCAGCCTTGAGCCCCATAATATTAGGATTTACAAAGTACTTTTTGATAGTAGTGACTGGGGAATCAACAGTTTCTGTATCAACGGTGAGAGGTCAGTGCATTATTTCCCAAGTGTTGGGTCTAAGAATGCTCTGGATTCTCTTCAGATTGTGTTCATCTTTCACCTTTTATCAATTCTTGGGGCTAAATAAGTCTTTTATGGATACAGTATTTTATAATTGCAGCACTGTGGGCAGCATATGGGAAAGTAACCCTAAACGAAGTATGCTCTTGACCTGAGTGGTGTAGTCTGTTGTGATACTGTCAGGGAGGGTATCCTTGTCTCAGCCAGGTTACCTTTGTTACAAAGAAACACCAGACACACAGCTTCTGCTTGATTTATGGTATTTTGACAGTAAATAACAAAACTCTGGGACTCAAACTGGCTTAAATATGAAGGAAATTTATTAAGCAAGATGGGAATTGCCGGAAGCCGTGGGCAGAGGCTAAGTGATGTCATCAAGGAACTGATCCTAAGGTGGGTTTTCCTCCGGCTTTCAGGATGGCTGCCATTAGCAACTGGTATTTTACTTGCTTCCTTGTTCAGATTCAATGGAAGGAGTAACGGGAAGTCCGTCCTGTAAGTCAGGACTTCAAATCCTTTATTTCATTCTTAATTGGGCCAGTTTGGAGCTAAGGATGGGGCCATCTTACTCTAAGTCTTGGAAGCAAGAGAAGTGGATACTTGAAAGAGATTAGGAACTCCCCCCGCCCCAGGAGGAAAGAAAGGATGCTATAGGCGACAAACATTGCCTACTATATAGACATTTTAGTGTATTTCATGACAGGTATTCCTGGCAACTTGTAAAATAAGTAATTCACACTTTATAGGGTTGACAGTCTAAGTGTGATGATATATAATGGTTGATGAACACTTTACGTTCTATATGTTGGCACCGTTCCAAATATTTTTTACGTATTAATTCATTTAATACTTAGAGTAGTCTGTTAAATTAGGTACCGCTGTTTTATCTATTTTATGGATTAGTAAACTGGGACATAGTGAGATTAAGTGACTTGTCCCAGGTAACATAAGTGGGAAGTGAGGGATGGGGATTTGAACTTTCAGACTGGCTCCAGAGCTAACTCTCCTACCTGCTACGATACGACCGGCACAGTAAGTGCTGGATGATGGTTGGTCATCTTGAGTTGGGTATGGTCTTTGAGAGGTGAAGAGTCATACCGTTTGTGAATGGAGGTTATTGTCGTAACTCTTTAGATTGCTGATGGTCAGAACACCTTGCTCATGTGGGTGTTACAGTAATTTCAAATTGAAATAGAGTGATTATTCAAACCAGGTATAATAATGGTAACAACAGTAATAATAATGATGATGATGATAATAATAAATTTACTCACATCCCAATTACAAACCTCCGTGGATGAACTTTTATGATTTCACTATTATCTAGTAAGGCTATTGTTTTCAGTTTCCTTAAACCATGCATTCATCCCTTGCCCCTTTGCATTCATTAAGCATGATACTCAATTACTTAGCCAACATGTGTGTATCTGCCAAGTCCAGTTCTCAAGGTAATGGTGATTTCAAGGATAAGTAGACATAGTGTCTTAGCTTTTAGGTAACGGATGGTTCAGTTAAAGAAAACCAACATGTAAACACATAGCTATAAGGTAGAGTAATAACTACTGAAATAGAAGAATGGAGAAGCTAGCATTGAGACAAGAGGTCTGTAGGTTGCTGGGAAATGGCACAAGTTTGGGAAAGTTCTTGAAGGAGGAAGATTCTGGACAATGAAGTGGGTAGACCCAATCAGGAGATAAAACAATTAGATAAAAACATTTTAGGAAAGAAAAGTGAACAGCATTTACAAAGGCATTGGAAACTAAAGAACTTACGTGTTTGGGAAACATAAGTAAAGTGCTTTGTTAAGTTCTGAAAGGGAATTGGGAGGAAGGTGGTAGGAGTTCAGGTTAGATAGATATTTTTGGAATGTTTAAATTTTTAAGATTCACTGAATTTTAAAACTTCAAGATATACTTAATTGTGGTTTGGGCCCCAAAAGTGTTTTTAACCTTTAACTTCTTGATTTTTAGTTTTGATTTATAATCTTTGTTCTTTCAAGACCCCTGGCATTTGGTAAAACAGATGAGTTTGGGAATGTTAGTCACATTGTGGTGTCTCCAGTGGATATGTGTCAAAGAATTCTTTAATATTGGATGTGTTTCAACATATTGATGAAGTGTGTAATTTGAAGAAAATCGTTAATAAATAATTTTATGTTCAAAATGAAGGTCCTGAATTGTTCACTTTACACACACACACACACACACACACACACACACATATATTTAAAGATTCTATTTATTCATTTGAGACAGAGTCAGAGAGAGAGAGAGCCTGAGCAGGTGGGAGAGGCAGAGGGTGAGGGAGAATCAGACTCCCCACTGAGTTGGGAGCCTGACATGGGGCTAGAGCCAGGACTTGGGATTATTACCCGAGCCCAAGGCAGACTCCCAACCATAGGAACCACCCAGGAACCCCTGCAGACATATTTTGAATACACCATGCCAGAAATACATCTTTTCCATAAAACATGATATATATTCACTTTTAAAACCTTGGATGATCTGATAACAATTTCATTTTAGTAGAATTATTGTATTCCACTATTATGAGGTTATTTCAAGTTAGTATGGTTATTAATTTTATTGAACATCTTTATATGTCTCTTTATATACTTGAACTAGATTCTCTGTTAGGTGTATTTTAGAAGTGGAATTGTTAAAGATAGGCTGGTATTCAAAATTGCTTTCTAAATTATTTGTATCATTTTATATTTCAGGTAGAATGAAAGTCACCATTTCCCCCATTCTTGCCAGTAGTTTATGTTACATTTTAAAGTTCATAGCAATATTATAGTGTTAAATCGTATCTCATTGTTATCTTAATTTGCATCTGATTACTAATGAGTTGGAACATTTTTAAAATTTTTAAAAATTTTTAAAAGTTTAGAACTTTGTTTCTGTGAAGTTTTATATTCTTTTCCTTATCTTTTATTGGGTTTTAAATATTTTCCTTAAATAGTTTTAGAAACTGTATATTCTGAATAGTTGGCTTATGGGATCCAAAACTTTTCATGTCTGGTATCAATTTTCATTTACCTGAAAATCATTTAATCCTCTTCCTCTCCCATTTGGTAACCTGGAGCCTTTTGATTGTAAAATTCTTGTGTTGGTTAATGTCAGAAACAAGTCTGCTTTTAGTGGTTAAGACTGGGGTTTTGAGTCCATAAGTTTTGGTTTGAATCTAGGCCTTTCATGATCTTGGGCCTCTAATCTCTCTAATTTCTACATAGAAATAATAACTTGTTATAGTAAATAAACACAAGCACAAATATTTAATTCAGAGCTTAGAATTGTACCCAGAATAAATGGAAGCAATAATAATATTACTACTACTACTAAGAAAAAGAACAACATCATTACTTTTTGTTTTGTCAAATACCTTATGCTTTCAGAGGGCTTTTATTTAAATAAAATTTGGTTAATCTGAGCATTTCCTACTTTGTATTTTAATAGTTCATTGTGATGCTGGTTGTATGGAGTGATTGATTTCTGCAGTTTCCATATGCTGGAATGCATGTATCTTGCTTATGAAATCATTACTCAAGGGTTTCCTAATTTACTGAAAATCTATATAGCTACTTTTTTATTGGGTACTCTTGTCTTAAGTGTTAGATTTGCATATATGTATGTAGTCCACGAAATCAATATGTTCTTTGTGAACTGATATATAAAATCTTTTTGTACACATTTATAAGAGCGTTTATTGATTCAATAAATCAGACACTTGTCAACCATGCATCAGTGTAAATTGTTTATCTATAACGTAAGCATAGTTCTTTAGAGTACATAATTCATCATTCAATTAACATAAATATATGATTAATCAGTATTTACCTCCCATGGTCCACATCCCGCAGGAACAGAACTTTCTTTGATACATAGAAGTTACAGTTGTTGCTCATTTGCTGATTCTCTTAGGGTGTTTTTGTATTTTGCAGATGTTTTAAATTGAGATTTTTTAATACTCATTTCACAGTAACAATTAAAAAGACCTAACAGCTAGTTAGAATGCATAATTCTTTCTCAAGGACAATGTAGCAATTTCTGAAGGTTTGATTAAAATTCCTGATTACAATTCATCAAGAACTAACCTCTTAATGTCTGAATATAATTTTGAATGATTTTAAGAATTGATTTTTGGAATAGATTCCAAAGAGATATTCCAGGGAGAGGGACAGGGGTTGGTTGATGAGGGGACATGTTCGGCTGCTTTTCAGGGAGAAAATAGCCAAGTGGAGAGACCATACTACTTGCCAAGATTTTCTTTTAAAAACTGAATATATTGACTGTTTCTTTTGGATATGAGTGAATGCCGGTCTTATCCTGCTTTTCTTTGATCATATCTCCTTTTGTTATCAGTGAGTTTTCTTTTTTTAAAGTCTATATTCACTGAAGTAAACACGTGTAATTATAAAATCAGATAGTTTGGGTTTATAATCAGTGTATTTACCATATTTTAAAATAATACATTTTAGCTGCTATTTATTGACTTAACAATTTTAAATAGTTTCTGTTGAATTCATATTAATTCATAATGAATTAATATAATTCATTATATTAGTATTTATCTCTCTTGTGTCTTTTATCCCTAATCTCCCAATAAGCCATTTCACAATTTTTGGTTACATCAGTAGTTAACATTATATTTATAGTGACTGTACCATTATAACTATATATGTTTTTCCTTCTATTTTTTATTTTTCCTAGAGTTAAAAATTGCCTATGGATTTTTTCCATTAGCTTTTATTTGACTATATATCAATTATTTAAAAAAAATATTTTAGAACATTTCTCATGGTTTTCAGTAATTTTCCCAAATAGTCAAACATATCAAATAAATTATCAATGACTTACCCCTTCCCACTTCCTGACCTATCTCGGAGTCTTTTCTTGAGTCTTCTTTTTTTCTTGAGTCTGATCCATATTCTCTGTAGGTTTGATATGTTATCTTTCCTTTTTTTTTTTTTTAAAGACATACACTCTCGTTGCCAAAGAAAAGTTGTGTCGAAAGTCATTTTTTTTTTTTTTGAGGATGAGCATGTCTAAAATACCTTGATTTGATCCTCATTTTAAGTGATAGATTAAGAAAGTATGGAATTCTGAGTTAGAACTCATTGTTCCTCATAATTTTGAAGACATTGCTTGATAGTCTTGTAGTAAACAGTGCTTTTGAGTAATCCAGTATCTTGCTGATTGTAATTCCTTTTTGTCACCTGTCTTTGTATCTCTCTGGAAGCTTTTCAGAGCTTTCTTTATCCTTCAAGTTCTGAAATTTCACAATGATACGGTTAGGAGTAGACTTTATTAAAAGAACTCTTGGATTTGGCATTCATAGCAAATCTTTTTAGTGTAGAGGCTCCCGTCCTTCTAGGGAATTTCCTTGTATTCTATATTTAATAATATATCTATATATATTTAAAGATTTTTATTTATTTATTTGACACAGAGAGAGAGAGGGAGGAAGTGTACAAGCAGGGCAAGCTGCAGGCAGAGGGAGAGGGAGAAGCAGGCTCCCCACAGAGCAGGGAGCCCGATGCGGGACTTGATCCCAGAACCCTGGGATCATGACCTGAGCCGAAGGCAGATGCTTAACCGACTGAGCTACCCAGGTGCCCCTATATTTAATAATATTTGTTCACCTCCTTTAACTCCTTTTTTGGGGTCTACTCTTTAACTTCCTATAACAATCCTCTATGTTTCTTATGTCCCTTTTCATATTTTCCATATCTTTATCTCTTTATTCTTTTTCAAGTTTTTCTCGATTTTATCTTCCAACTCCCTTGTTGAATTTTTAATTGCCAGTGTATTTTTTATTTCCAGGGTTTTTTCTTATCTTTTTTTCCTTTTGAAAATACTTGAAATAGTTCTTGTTTTATGCACAGATCATACTTAGTTTACAGTGGGAGTATATCTTAGTAAATCCATCACAAAATGAAAATATTGTTCAATTGAAAACGCATTTAAGGGGTGCTGGGGTGGCTCAGTCAGTTAACCATCTGCCTTCCACTCAGGTCATGATGCCAAGCTTCTGGAATTGAGCCCTGCATTGGGCTTCCTGCTTAGGGGCAAGACTGCTTCTCCCTCTCCCTCTGCCCACTCATATTCTTTATCGCTCACTCTCTTTCTCAAATAAATAAAGCCTTTAACAAAGGAATAAAGAAAATGCATTTAATATACATAACCTGCTGAACATCATTAACTTAGCCTAGGCCACCTTACGTGTGCTCAGATACTTACACTAGCCTACAGTTGGGCAAAGTCAATCTAACACAAAGCTCTATTTTATAGTAAAGTTTCGAATATTTTCTGTAATTTATTGGATCCATTTTCAAAATTCCACGTATGGTTTCTACCGAATGCTTATTGCTTTTGCACCATTTTTGCACCATTGTAAAGTAAAAAAAAAAAAAAAATTATAAGTAGAACCATTCTAAGTTGGAAACCATCTGTATTCAATATCTATCTGTGTTTCTTTGTATCAACTTAGTTTCCTCTACTTCCTTCATTGTTTCTGTTTTCTCCAGATGTCCTTTTTTGTTTGTTTTAGTCTCCTACCTTAGTGCTGGAGGCTTTTCTCAAATGTCTAGTGATCTTTCCCTGCCTGTTGATGTTTAAGAGCAAGGCAGTGGGTCAAGTACACTGATCGTACAAGCAGGCATCATAGCAGGAGGGCAGTAGTGACCCCTGAAACTGCAGAGTGTAGTCACCACACGGCTGGGAGGACTGTTTCATCTCAGGACTCATCCTGAAATTTACTCCTCCCAGAGGAAATCCCAGTGTCATTAAACCCTACTATGGCTGCAAAATATAAAAGAAAGAAAGGGGAAAATGAGAGAGATAGGAAGACCAAGAGACTAAAAGAGAAAAATGTAGACAGACCAAGAGTCAAAGACGAGTGGATGGATTGGTAAGGAAGGGTGTGTGTACGAATGTGTATGCAGAAGAGGGGAAGAAGGAGAGAGCGAGAATACACGATAATGATAATATATATTCAGGGATGTTGGTGACATGAACTTAATGACCCTTCAACAGAGTCAAGCTGTGTGCAGATTTTGGCTAGGAAAAAAAAAATGGCAGTGAGGGAAAAGTCCACATTAATAATTTCCTGGGGTTCATTATTATGTTTTCATTTCATTACATCAGTACTCCTAAAATAATCCTTTCTCAGTGATTGGAAGGTGAGAAAAGGAGCACCTTCCATCACATCACTTACGTGCGCATTTCTGCTACTGTTATCAAAGGGAGACCTATTTGCAGGTTTGGTTCAACCTGAAGTATGAATTGAAAAAAATTGTTTTGTGATTACATGAATCCTTTGCTTAGATTCTGCCTTCTACTGACTTTTATCTATTTTGGGATGATTTATGAGGCAGTGGTTGTTGGTGCCTTGGAACTTTATCAGCAGTAGTGATAGAGAAGTACTCACGTGATGCTTATCTATATCTTTATAAAAAGAACATCTTTCTGTTTAGAAGAATCAGAGATTAAAATGGGTTCAACACCCAGTGGTATCCAGGTCTTAGCGAGTCCTGCTAATTCTCATTTTTGTAACTGCTGTTTTGTTCTGGTAGGAAGCTTTTTAGAGAAAGATAAGGAACAGCTTGTGTGTGTGTGTGTGTGTGTGTGCGCGCGTGCGCGTGTGTGCACGTGTGTGTGTGTGCGTGTTGTGTGCTCCATTATGGTGCAAATATTCTTGGATTTCATCTTTTTCAGAGTGTCAGTATTTAGGTGTAATAGATTTAGCAGTGTAACTCTGCTGTTGACTTTTGAAACAGAACATAGTTTTGTTTCCATGTCTGTAGCCTTACATATCTGATGACAAATTATTATACCCAAGAGGTTCTGGTTTGAATGACTCCCTCCCTAGCTTTGGTGTATCTGTCTCTTTCTATCTCTCTGTTATATATTCATATACACACATTCATATATTTATTTTTTTATTATTTTTAAGATTTTATTTATTTATTTGACAGAGAGATCACAAGTAAGCAGAGAGGCAGGCAGAAAGAGACAGGGGGAAGCAGGCTCCCCGCTGAGCAGAGAGCCCAATGTGGGGCTCGATCCCAGGACCCTGAGATCAGGAGCCGAAGGCAGAGCCACTGAGCCACTGAGCCACGTAGGCGCCCCATATATGTGTTTATATACACGCAAATATTTGAATGTTTCCTAGCATCAGCATATGTTAGTATGTTCAGCTACTTTTTAGAAAGCGAATGGTTTCTTGTATTGATCATCTGTAAAATGGCTTGTTAATTCTTTCTCTTGTGAACACAGCTGTATTTATGTGTATATGAACCTTGGCTCCCTTACACTACATCCTCAGAACTTGCTACTTTGACGTATAATAGCGCTGACTCTTCTGACACCATTTGTTTCTCATGTTTCAAACATTATTGTCTATACGACATCGATTCCTACCTCTTTCTCCATGCAAAGAGAAAACCAGTTTTGTTCGTGAAATGACCCTTAGTGAAAATAAGTGACCCCCTTCCCAGGCCAGGGGAAAAAGCAAATTAGTTTAACCGAATCGTGTGCCTTGTTTGTCATGCCCACCTTCCCCTTCCTCCTCGTCCTGATCGATTCAGGGCTGGCTGTGGGACACACACCTAGCCTCTAAAACACAAGTTTGCTCCTGTGAGCTGTGAGGCTTCTGGAGCCAACTCCCATGCTGTTCAAGAAGGAAGCACACATGGGAAGCCTCTTCTACTTTAGACATTCTCGTGTCTGGATGTCATGCTGGGACTGCAGCAGTCACCCTGTGGGCCACACGGGAAGTTAACCCAGAGCTGAAAAAGGATATATCCTAAGAGAGCAAAGATGGGAAAAATCTGAGTGCTTGATGACATTGTTGAGCTGCTGAATTCAACAATTCAACAATCGTGGACCACCTCATTCCTACTCCCCCACCCACAACAACTATACTTTGACATACATTTCCGTACTTCTAATCCAGGTCTTATTTTTAAAGTCCAGTCAGTTTGGATTTTTGACGGAGCCAAAAGCATCTTGGTGAAACATGTTACTAATTTACCTTTATTAATACACTTGCTAACCCTCTTTTGGCATTAAAGCCAGTGGAGTAAATGATAACCAGGTTATTTTTCTAGCATCATTGCAATAATGATAAATGTTTGGAGAAATAAAAATCTAAAGGGTTTTTCTGCAAAATTGATTTATCTAGTTCTCGAAGGATCTCATTATTTCTTCCATCTCTGACAAATATTTATGGTACAATATGATTTTCTTCTTTATCAGTTTAAAGTTGTATTAATCTTCACTTTGTTTAAGATGGTTTGAAGTAGATTACAAAGCGGAATGGCAAAAACTAAATTATGTTATGTCCAAAGCAATAAGAACAAACAACGTATGCTGACCTTTGGCTATTGATTAACATTTTGTAGACTTATCCCTGAGCTATACATTTAGAAATAGACATTTGGCATTTTATTAGAAGAAAAGAACTTTTGGAAAAGGTTTTCTGTTTCTCCACAGTGAATATATACTGACTTGAGAAGCACCCATAAAACAACAAAATGTTCATGTTTTTCGTTCTCTGATTATTGTTGATTGCAGAAACAAAATAAACAAGAACATTTTGGAATCTATCTAACTTCATATTGATTTTATGTTAATATACGGAGATATTTTAAGAAGCGTGCAGAATGGTAGCATTCATTAAAGATTCTTGGCAAAACAACCTACTAGGTTTTTTAGACACTGCGGCTTATTATTTCTTCACTCATGCATTCAACAAGCCCTGACGACCAGGCTCTCTGGGCCACCATGACTATGGAGAAGTCCCAGCCCTCTAGACGCTCACAGGTCATGGGCCAGAGAAAGAGGCAGATGTTAGAGTATATTCTGATGTTACAACTGATAGTACAGACACGTGCAGGGAGCTATGGGAGCGTATGGGATAGGAACCACATATAGACCTGGTAGGGAGAGAAGAGAAAAAGTTTTTATGCTGGTGTAAATAATCTTTAGAGGCGCCTGGGTGGCTCAGTTGGTTAAGCATCTGACACTTGATCTCGGCTCAGGTTTTGATTTCAGGGTTGTGAGTTCGAGCCCCATGTTGTGCCTCCTTAAAGAAAAAAGTTAAAGTTGGTAGGAAGAGTATTTAAGGGGCGCCTGGGTGGCTCAATGGGTTAAGCCTCTGCCTTCGGCTCAGGTCATGATCCCAGGGTCCTGGGATCGAGCCCCACATCAGGCTCTCTGCTCAGCGGGGAGCCTGCTTCCCCCTCTCTCTCTGTCTGCCTCTCTGCCTACTTGTGATCTCTGTCTGTCAAATAAATAATTAAAATCTTCAAAAAAAAAAAAACAAACCCAACAGTATTTAAAATGGGAAAGTGGGAAGCACATAAAATGTTTTTAAAGAAGTTTTCATGTTAACATTGGGCTTTATCTTTATTTATTTTTATGTTCATGGCATGAGATGTATGTAATAAATTTGGTGCAGTGATATAATAGTAATAACAACAACTAAAATTTACTCAATGTTTACCAGAGTGGTTCAGTGGATGAGGACTGGATTTTGAATCCCCCTTCGGTCAGATACATGGCATGTGGCTTCAGGTGTAAGCATTGTGCTGTATTTTTCTCATCTGTAAAGTGGGGGTGATGGTAGTTTTTATGTCCTAGGGCTGCTGTGAGGTTGCAGTGAGTTAAATCTCTGAGGCTTTAAGAGATGTCTTGGCATATCTTGAGTGCTCAATAAACTTTAACTATTATCGCTGTTCTATGGGCACTCTCAATCTTTCAGTGATCTGACAAGATCATTTAGTAGACAGAGTAATGGCCACCACATGTCCACATCCTCATCCTTGGACCAGTGAATATGTTCCCTTACATGATACAGAGGCATTTGCCAATATGATTAAATTGAGATTTTGAGATGGGGAGATTATCCTGGATTGCCATAGTGAGCCATAAGAGGCAGGAGAGTCAGAGTAGCAGATGTAATAAAAGCAGCAGATGGAGAGAGTCAGGGATTTGAAGATTCTGTGCTGTTCACTGTGAAGATGGAGGAAAGCCCCATGAGCCAAGGAATGTAGGCAGCCTCTAGAAGCTGGAAAAGCAGAGACCTGGTTTTCCCCCAAGCCTTTGGCGGGAACAGGGCTCTGCTGACAACCTCATTTTGGCTTGGTCACACCCGGGTTGGAACTGTGTCATCCAGACTACAAGATAATAATAAATTTGTTTAAGCCACTGAGTTTGTAGTAATTTGTTATATAGCAGCAATAGAAAATAAATAATAGATTTTTTACAAATGAGGAAATGAGCTCTGGGTAGTGAAGTTTCTGGCAAGGTTATTGGAGATGGTGGGGTATGAGCAGGGTGTGTAGACTGATAGGAGTCACCAGGGAAGGACCCGGGCCTTGGGTTCTGTGTAGTCTCCAGCCCACTGATTTGGGCCTCCATCCAGCTTCTTGCGCCTCACGTTCTGAACCTATCCAATGTCTTAAGGTGGCCAACTGCCTCTGTTCTCCTTGAGATACATTCTTATAGGTAGCCCACCACCAGCGTTTCTACTCTCTTAAATTACTTAACTCTTTCTGGCCCCTTCTCGTTTTTTGAAAGTGTTGGAAACTTTCTTTCCACTGATGGCTCTCCTTTTCTTCCTGTCCTCATGAATTTATGTCCTTCCCCCATCCCCCACCTTTACTCTCATTTTGGTAAGGGTTTATCAGGAAACCAAAGTCAGTGGTCAGCCAGGCACGTTCAACCCAAGCAGCATATTAATTTTTGACCTATGGCAGTGCCTCCTCTCACTTCAGTACCCTCAAAAGACTGCAAACAGTAGCATAAATCCAGCCAAGACTAGAGCAGTAAAATAATGTCTCACGTGGTCTTAATGAAAGCACCCACAGTTTTTATTCTCCCTAGTAATCTTTCCATATAATCTTACTTTTTTTAAATTGAAATAAAATTAACTCCATATTATCTTAATGATGGAGTGTTAGGTAGGAGACAAAATGCTCCTCCACATCCTGCCAAAATAGTCATAATGGATAAATTTCATAATTTTGGACAAGTTTTTATGAATTCTCTTATATTTTTATGTATTTTCTAGGAATACTTCCATGAACACCTACCCCATTTGGGGGTAGGAAAGGAAATTGCAACTCACACTTACTTGGGTGTGTATGTCAGTGCCCTCATATTCATAAAAACCTTTTCCAAAAATGAAATGTTGCAAATAAAGATTACCAAAGTTGGTCATTTAATAAGGAAAAGACAATATGACTAATCGAGGTTTTAAAATGCTTTTTTTTTTTTTAAGTTTTTATTTATTAGAGAGCTTGAGAACTAGCATGGTGTGGGGGAGAGGTAGGGGAAGAGGGAGAAGGAGTCTTAAGCAGACTCTGTGCTGACTGCTGAGCCCCACTGGGCTTGATCTCATGACCCTGAGGTCACGACCTGAGCTGAAACCAAGAGTCAGAAGCTTAACAGAGTGTACCACCCAGGTGCCCCCAAAATGTTTCTTTTTAAACAATTATTCAGACCACTATGTTACAGGCAGCAGTAACAAAGGGAACAAGTAAATGCTAATTAAGATAATATTTTTGAAAAACAAGTACTTAAATTAAAATGCACAGCATGTTTACCTTTTGACTTATATTAGCAAATTCCTGTTCCTGCCTGTAACTGGAAATCTTAACTATTAGGTCTTCACCACACAGATAGGTACAGAGGTGGCTTCTCATTCTCCTGTAACGTATGAGAGCAAGGCTTTTTTCATCTGTTCTTTAAAGATGAATACTATATTAGGTCTTTATTGTAAGTTTTTGGTTCCCAGCTTTCTGCTTGTAATTCCATTCCTCTTTAACTCCCACTTGCGAAAGTATGTCTGAATGAATGAAACTGACATTATAGCAAGAATCTCAAATTCATTATGCCTTACTAAAATGAGTAATTCTTCCCTGATCTTTGCTGTGCTTCAGAATGGCTATATGAGACTCTCGTGTTTCCACATGGAGGCTGAGAATTGTCAAATCAGAGCCTTTTCTGAAGAAAGGAAGAAGCCGTTATTCCTTACATTAGAATTCTGTCAAATTCCAAAGGAAGCTGGCTCGGTAATAGTGTACGGGGCTTTCTAAGTGAGATAATAATTACATGATGTAGGATAGTTCTGATTTAATAGTTATGTCAATACAATGATATAATATCATTGTTTTTTACTTGCCCATCAAAGAGTTTGATGATTAAGTGAGCTGATGCCTTTGCAACACCAAGATTCTCAAATTAAAGGAATTTAGTTTCTTGCTACTAGTGGATGTAGGGTGTGTTTGAATAGGTATTGTAAGTTTACCATGTGTTTTGTATTTATTACATGTATGGATTCGTTTGGCAGATAGTGATTGCATACTTACTGTGTGTCAGCTACTGTTCTCAGTGCTGTGTTAACAGAGAACAAGGCCTAGTAGGCAGGGTATGATCATGTTGGGCATTTAAGAAATTTGAATTTTATTCTAACTACAAGGGAGGTCATTGGAGGGTTTTGAGCAGGAAAGTTACAGGATTTGTAAATACTTAAATAACTTATATAATTTATACATAGAAAACTTTGGCTTCTCTGCACACAGTGATTACTGAGGAGTAGCAAAGAAGAAGTTGGAAGACGGGATGGAAACATTATTGAAGTTCAGGGGAAAGATGATGGCGGCTTGCCTTGGAGTTATAGACAAAGGAAATGCACAGTAGTGGGTAGCTTCCAAAAGTGGTGTCAGATGTGGGGGCGGGTGAGAAAAGGAAAGGAGTAATCATGATTGCATAGTTTTTGGCCTGAGCAAGTATTTAGATGGTAAAGATAAGAGAAGTCTGGGAAGGAGCAGGTTTGGGAGTAGTAGGGTAGGGAATCAACAGCTAGGTCAGATAGGAAGTTAGATTTTTACCTGGAGTTTAAGTGTGAAGTCAGGGTAGGAAGGAGGGATCTGGGGTTTGTTGAAATAGGGGTGATATTTAAGCCCAGGAACAGATGAGGTAACATTTATGCTGATAGAGAAGAGGTTGCAGGACTGAGCCCTGGAACATTCCATAATTCAGAGGTCAAACAAGATGGTGGGTTCAGCAGTTGAAAGTAGAAGGAGGAGGATAGACGTAGAAACTAAAAGAGAGTACGGTGTCCTGGAAGTCAAGAAAGTATTGCAAGAAAGGGAACGTCATTAACTGTCCAATGCTAATGGCAGTTCAGCTGTGAAAGAGAGAAGTGATCATTGGATTTGGGGTCATGGAGGTTGTTGATTGTATTGACAAGACAGAACCATGGTAGCTTGGAAAAACTACAGGAGGTTATACTAGATTATGTTTGGATGCTGATGCAAATGACTCAAGAGGTAAGGAGAATTTGTTGCTGACAAACAGGCTAATTTCACATGTGAAGTTGTTGAGAAATTGAGAATAGAGTCATTGAAGAATTGTACAGTTGTGACGAATTGAAATTAACTTTAAAATCTGGGAGTTCGACCATCTGTAAGAACTTTGGTAAAACTTCATGAATTTTTGCACAATTTTACAAGGTCACAGTTTCACTGGTAGGGTCTAACTCTGGGTAGTGGTTTGCATTCAGCAGGGATCTAGGCCATGTGTCAAGGGAAGTTTCTTGCCCCTCTGTTTTCAGTTCCTCAGGCTCCAGGGTCTTCACAGAGTAATTTGGCTGCAATTAATAAAAAGCCTATAATACTGTTGGCTTAAGTGAGAAGTTTTCTCCTTGTCATGTAGGTCTTTCAGGCGTGGCCTACTCTGGACCCAGGCCCTTTCCTCTCATCCCTTCCTTATGGGTCAAGGTGTGGTATTCCTGTTCCTGACAAGAGGGAAGAATGGAGAAAGACAGCAGCAAAGGTACATTTACCAGCTGCCTTTTAGAGGAGGATCCCAGAACCTGCTACAGGATACTTTTGTGTATACCATATTGACCAGAACGTGGTCATATCTTAATTCCTATTTGCAGTGGAAACTGTAATACTTAGTCCTGATTTGGGAGAGGCATGTTCCAAGCTAAATAGCAGATGTCTATGAAAAGGGTATGAGTAAATGTTGGATAAATAACCCCTGACACCACAAAGGTCTGTATTTCCATGAAATAGATCATGCATTTGAGATCATCTTTCCTCTTTGCCTTCCCCTCGCTCTAGCTGTTTGACATGGATCTTTGATATTGAGAAAACGGCATCCCTTCCTCCTAGCTGAGCGGTGCTAGTGTGCAAGTCTTATTGGCCAGACTAGATAATGGCTCTCTTGGGAGCCCTTAGCCTGGAGCGCTTTTGCAGTGCGCGATTTGCCCAGCGGTGCATGGCCGTCCTGTTTCCTTGCTCTAACATCTCTTCTGCGGCCTCTGCTGCTTGTTGGGGGGAAGAGCAATCTAATGATCTAACAAAGCGATTCATAAGTGGTAAGAATAATTGGCTTTTTATCTTCCATAAGGGTTATGTATGGAGCATTTTTGAGTTGGTATAAAACCCTTCCAGTCCTTTAATATCTCTGTGTGCAGAACTTTTCAGTAGCAGTTTTCGTGTTCTTGAGAGAAATCGGTCTTACTTACTATAGTTTTTGTTAGGAGACTGCAGCAATGGGTGCCTCCCGGGTTTAGGAAACATGCCATTTAAACACGAGTGGGTGCAGGAGACTTCACTTTTTAAATTTTGTTTATTTATTTATTTTTGGCAGAGGAAGTGTTAAGCTTTTGTCATGTAGTCACGCCCTGATAGATACTTTATTGAAATATGAAAATTGGCCAGCTGTTTCAGAAGCATTAAGCTAATTGTGGCTTGTGCTATGGTCCACTCATTCAGTAATTTATACCAGAGTACAGAACCGACATTTTTTTTTTTTTTTAAAGTAAACTCTGCGCCCAATGTGGGATTTGAGCTCATGACCCCACGATCAAGAGTCGCACGTTCTACTGGCTGAGCCAGCCAGGCGCCACCCCCCGCCGCAAGGAACTGATGTTCTTGAGAGACTGTTCAGTTCACTGAACCCTCCCTCCCATTTTCTCTGAATTCCTGAAGACAAAGACCCGTGACTCTTAACCAGTTGTACTATTCTGTGCCTTCCTTTGTCCGTGGTTGATTAGCTCAGGTGGGTGGGGAATATAGTGGAAAACAGCCTATACTAACAGGGGAATGAGATTGATAATATTTCATGGCTGAATATTTCTCCTCCTTTGGAAACTTTTTAGATTTTTTTTTTTAAACACAATAAGGTCTTATTTAGTGAGAGTGAGTGAATTAATAGAAAATGTTTTCTCTCTCATGAAAAGAAGAGTTGTTACTGGTTGATAAGAAATCATGCCTTTGTATGTGACATGTAATGATGAACCTGAAATTGCTAAAGTTGTGTCCTGGTTTTTCAGTCTTTTTTCCCCCAAGCAGTTCTTACAATATACTCTTTCTTTTTTTACATTTTTTTTTTCTATTTATCTCTATCATGTTCTAAAACTTTGGTAGCTTTGGAATAGTATTAAGGAATGTGACTAAGTAGATGAATCAGCTTTTATTTTTCATGTCCAAGCTGTTCCTTCTTTCATTCTGTCCAATTAAAATATGTTAACAGTTTTCATAATGAATGTTTCAATGTAATATTTGAAGGAGGAAGGACAGCTGGACTGAACAGTTTTTCATGAACGTTTTGGGGATTACTGAAATCTTTAAAAATTCCAGGCATACCTCATTTTATTGTGCTTTGCTTTATTGTGTTTTGCGGGTATTTCATTTTTTGCAAATTGAAGGCTCATGGCAACCCTATGTTGACCAAGGCCATTGGGATCACTTTCCCCAACATCATTTGCTCACTTTGTGTGTCTCTGTCACATTTGGTAATTTTTGGGTAATTTTTGCAATGTTTCAAACTTTTTCATTGTTATTATATTTGTTATGGTGATCTGTGCTTGGTGACCTTTGATGCTACTGTTCTAATTATTTTGGGGAGCCCTGAACTGCGCCCATTAGATGGGGAACCTTGTGGATAAATGTGTATGTTCTGACTGCTCCACTGACTCTCTCCCTCTCCTTGGGCCTCCCTATTCCCTGAGACATGACAATATTGAAATTAGGCCACTTAATAGCCCAGCAATGGCCTCCCAAGTGATTAAGTGAAAGGGAGAGTCATATGTCTCTTACTCTAAATCAAAAGTTGGAAATTACTAAGCTTAGTGAGAAAAGCACGTCAAAAGCTGAGGGGGGGTCAAAAGCTAAGCTTGCCTCTTGCGCCACCAATTAGCTAGGGTGTAAATGCAAAGGAAATGTTCTTAAAGAAAATTACAAGTGATACTCCAGTAAACACACAAATGATAAGAAAGAAAAACAGCTTTATTGCTGATTATAGAGAAAGTTTGAGTGGTCTGGATAGAAGATCAGACCACCCATAGCATGCCCTTAAGCCAAAGCCTAGACCATAGCAAGGACCTAACTCTCTTCAATTCCATGAAGGCTATGGAAGGTGAGGAAGCTGCAGAAGGAGAGTCTGAAGCTAGCAGAGACTGGGGCATGAGGTTTCAGGAAGGAAGCCGTCTTCATAACATCAAAATGCAAGAGGCAGCAGCAGGTGCTGATGTAGAAGTGGCAGAAGGTTACCCAGAAGATCTAGCTGAGGTCATGAATGTGGCTGCCCTAAGTGGTGCATTTTCAATGGACATGAAACAGCCTTATGTTGGAAGAAGATGCCAGTTAGGACTTTCAGAGCTAAACAGAAGTCAGTGCCTGGATTCAAGTTTCCAAGGACAAGCTGACCTTCTTGTTAGGGGATTAAAGCAGCTGGTGACTTCAAGATGGAAGCCAGTGCTCTTTTACCATTCTGAAGACTCTGGGGCCCTTTAGAGTGATGCTGAATTGACTCTGCCTGTGTTCTGTGAACGGAACAATAAAGCCTGGATGACTGCACATGTCTTTTTATAACATGGTTTACTGAATATTTTAAGCCCACTGTTGAGACCTTAGGAAAGAGAAAATGCTTCTTTCAAAATATTACTGCTCATTGACAGGGCACCTGGTCACCCAGGAGCTCCTCTGATGGAGGTGGACAACGAGGTGAGGGCTATTTTCATGCCTGCAAACACAGCATCCATTCTGCAGGAGTCATTTCAACTTTAAATCTTATTATTTCAGAAATACGTTTCGTAAAACTTGAGCTGCCATAAATAGTGACTTCTGTGATGAGACTGGGCAGAGGAGATGGAAAACCTTCTGGAAAGGATTCACCATTGTAGATACCTTGGAGAACATACCTGATTCAAGGGAAGAGGTCAAAAATGACAGTGTGGCCTGAGTCTGGAAGAAGGTGATTCCAGCCCTCATGGATGACTTGAAGGGGTTCAAGACTTCCGTGGAGGAAGTCACTGCAGATGTGGGGGAAACAGCAAGAGAACTAGAATTAGAAGTAGAGCCTGCACATGTGACTGGGTTGCTGCCATCTCATGATAGAACTTTCACAGATGAGGACTTCTTGCTTACAGATGAGCCAAGAAAGTGGTTTCCTGAGATGGAATCCACGCCTGGTGAAGATGCTGTGAAGATTGTTGAAATGACAGCAAAGGATTTAGAATATTATGTAAACGAAGTCTGTAGGTAAATCAGTGGCCCAGTTTGAGAGGATTGATTCCAGTTTCGAAAGAAGTTCTCCTGCTGGCAAAGGGCTATCAAACAGCATCTCATCTACAGAGAAATCATTAGCGGAAGGAAGAAGCCATCAATGCGGCAGACTTCATTGTTGTCTTTATTTTAAGAAATTGCCACAGTCATCTCCGCCTTCAGCAGCCACCACCTGGATCGATCTGCAGCCATTAACATCAAGGCAAGACCCTACATCAGCAAAAAGATTATAGCTCCCTGAAAGCTCAAATGATGGATAGTGTTTTGTAACAACAAAGTATTTTTTAATTAAAGTGTGTACATTGTTCTTTTAGACAATGCTATTGCACACCCAGTAGGCTGCAGTATAGTGTAAATAAAGCTATATGCATTGGGAAACAAAAATTCTTTTGACTCGCTTTATCGTGGTATTTGCTTTATTGCAGTGGTCTGGACCCGAACCTGTAAGATCTCCAAGGCACGCCTGTATGGATATTTGTTTTTCTCTGCCATTAATTTTTAAAGAAAGACATTGGAGAACGGAAGTTCTATAGTTTCAAAGTAATTAAATTTTACAATAAGGGCGCCTGGGTGGCTTAGTGGGTTAAGCCTCTGCCTTCAGCTCAGGTCATGATCTCAGGGTCTTGGGATCGAGTCCCGCATCAGGCTCTCTGCTCGGCAGGGAGCCTGCTTCCTCCTCTCTCTCTGCCTGCCTCTCTGCCTACTTGTGATCTCTGTCTGTCAAATAAATAAATAAAAATTTAAAAAAAATTTTAAAATTTACAATAAGCCAAATGTATTAAAAGTGTTAAAAGATGCTATGGTATAGACTTTTGTATCTTCACCCAATTCCTTTCCTCCTGGGTATACACCTAGACTACATTTTCTAGCCTCCCTGGCACTTAGGTTGAGTTCCAGAGAATGGAGCATGGATGGAGGTGTTATATGTCATTTCAGGGCTTTGCCCATGAAAGTTTTCTTCATGACTTTATTTATTTATTTATTTTAAGATTTTATTTATTTGTTTGACAGAGAGGGAGATCACAAGTAGGCAGAGAGAGAGAAGCAAACAGACTCCCTGCCGAGCAGAAAGCCCGATGCGGGACTCTATCCCAGGACCCTAGGATCATGACCTGAGCCGAAGGCAGAGGCTTTAACCCCCTGAGCCACCCAGGCACCCTTCTTCATGACTTTCATGAGCCTTTGTTTCTTTCACTTGTGGATGGAGTGCAGAGGAGGATGAAGCCTTAGCAGATTGCTGGGCCCAGTAGTTTATTAAGCCTGGGCTCCCACCAACTGGAGCAGGATCTCCTGCTCTTCTCCACATTCTGTGATATGGATGAGACGTCAACATCTGTTGTGTTAAACCACTACTGATGTAAGAATTGATACCAAAAGGTATCAAATGGGACCATCTTGGGACCTTGGAATCCAGCTGTGTCTTCGGGAAGACACAGGATTTAGTGAACACAGGACATTGCCTCTCCCAGCAATCATTTGCCCAAATTTTCAGGCATGGATGTTTTATATACTTAAAGATGTTATGCATCTCATGTTACTCCAGACCTTTCCTAACCCTGTAGAATGATGTGAGTGGTGTACTTACTAGGAATGTGTGGGACAGTCCAGCAGCAAGGAGGCATTTCAGTTCACTCTAAATCATGAATATTTCTGCAGCAGATAATTAACATTGGTAATTGTATTGTTTTATAGCCAGCTTACTGGAATGATCCGTAATGTGGCTTGGCAGCAGTCAACAGCTATCAGATGCCATTTGAAATAATTTACTGATTAGAGATAACTTATTATTTCTTGCCCAGCCTTTTCACTCTATGAATGTTAAAGTATATTTTTGCCTCTTAAATATGGTAATAGCTTTTACTTTGCATGCAAATATTGGCAATAAGCTCAAAATTCCTTTCCCTTGTGAATCAACGTTCAGATGCCTTTAATGGATAATAACTTTTTTAATGTTATCATTTGGTTCTCAGATGCTCGTTTTAAGAACTTACTTCAGAGTCCTGAAAAGTCTGGTGGTAGGAAGCAATGGCTAGCTACTCAATTTCTCCTTCTTGCGCTCTTGCCCCAGGGTTTTGAGTTCAGTGTATTCTCTACTAGGAATAGATTATTCTCTCTCATTTCCTAGATAAAATAGTTGCCTTCTCAAGACTTTGGTGATGATGATATAATCCTGATGACGATGATGCTGTTGATTTAACATCAGTATGGTTAAGTGTATGAGTAGCCAAGTGTTTGGACAGCAAGGGCCTTTCTCTTTGAAAAGCAGTGATGGTTTGTTCTTGGGTGATTTGCATTAAACTTCATTTAAGGAGGTTTGTGTTTGCATGAATACTAGGTTCTTGCGCTAATTCTATCACTTTCTTGCTATACGGTATTAAATAAATCTGTTAACCTCTATTTGTTTTCTTGTTCATTCATACTTGTAATGTGAGAAGAAGCTCTTTAAACTGTGTAATGGTGTGATCCATTAAATTTATGGTTTACCCATGGCAGGTAGTACCTTTATGCTTGGTGGTAGTAATCCTACAATTAGAGGTAAGAATAAGTTCTTGAGAAAGGAAAATAAGAAAAGAGAAAACTGAATGAGAAAAATAAAGGAAACATAAGAAAAAATATGCATTATTGGAGAATATTTCCAGATTTCCCCAAACAGGTTTATTTCTATTCCTTATTAGGGTTAAAAACAAACAAACAAACAAACAAACAGCAACAACAAAAACCTCTTTTAGGAAGAAGGGAGGGAAATTTTAAAAATATTTCTTTTCAGTCAAATGTTTAAGTCCTAGAGACATTGAAATATTTTTAAAAGTTTATTTATGAGGAATTTAGTTTCCCTTTTAAATTTTAAGTAGAGGATTTCAATTTCTCCAGAAGAAATTATTCTCTTTGGGTCAGCCTCCATCTGTGCAATGACATGCCTATAAATATTCTTCAGGACCAACTGTAAAAATGCTCGAAAATATGATTGTCTCTTCAGATTACATGCCTTTCCTTTCTGCTTTTGGAATGAAGAAACAGATATATAGCTTGGTGAAATTGATTGTATGTGAGAAAATGGATTCTTTACTTTTCCTACCTTAATAAACGTGCAGATTGCTAACTTTCCAGTAGATGCATTTAAAATACATCGTAGCTAATCAAATGTTAAAATAAATTATAGCTAATCAAATTTGTTGTTTTCTTTCCTTTTAAATGATATAGTACATGGGCCAGCACAGGAAAGGAAAAAAATCAGTTTAGTTACCCTTTACTGAAAACAGAAGTTGATTGATTCAGAAAGGAATTTGCAGCTACCTGAATTGATTTTGACAATGTGATATGTTAGATGGGTAAGAACCACAGTTGTGTCCCTCTGAAGTGACTGGACATGGTATTCGGTGAAATGTTAGGTATCTTTCCCTCTTCCACTCATCTGCCTACAATTTAACTTTTCATTAACGGGAAATACCATAATCGTGTTATTTGTTTTAAAAATTTTTTGGTAAAAGCAATACATAGGGCAGTTTTGGCTGTATATGATATTCTTCATTTCAACGTTTTCATTGTTATCATTGCAGAATTTTTTGATTGGACTAGTAGCTTACTACCAGTTAAAGGAATGCAGTTGTTCTTTATAAAGCATTTTACATAATATTTATGTTTGTGTGTATTAGCTAGAGGTGAATGCTGGCTGATGTCTAAAGTGAGAACAACCAGAGAATTGTTTACCTAGTTATATACTTTAAAAAAGATTTTATTTATTTATTTGACAGAATGAGAGAGAGAGAGAGAGAGAGAGAGAGAGGAGTGCAAGCAGAGGGAGCATGAGGCTCCCCACCAAACAAGGAGCCCTATGCAGGACTCCATCTGAGGTCCCTAGGATCATGACCTGAGTCGAAGGCAGACGCTTAACCAACTGAGCCACCCAGGCGCCCCTACCTAGTTACATTTTTAGCAGGATACTTACACATAGGCTCAAATAACAATCTTATCTTCGAGTCATCACTATTAGTCTGGGAAATTATTAGCCAAGTAGTGGATCCTGACATGAACGCATACATGTTCAGTCAGGTCATGTTTATGAAATTCAAACATAATTTCATGTGTTTACTGTTAATAATGGCTGTTAATTAAAACAAAACTAGTGGTCTATATAACACAATTACAGATTAATTTATTAATTTACTAATGGTTTTTTCCACAGCAGACCTTTTCAGTTGTTGATACAGTTTTTACAACACCGGTACTTTAAAAAGGGTTTATAGCTAAGTTACAACAACAGTAGAAGATCCCTCAGTCTTTCTGAAACATAACCGGTATGCTCTGTTCTGCGGCTGGCTGTGGTTCGAAATGGCACGGCTGGTGTTGGCCTTCTCAGGTGGTAAGCAGTCCTGCTCCGATAGTTTTTCTAATTCAGTGCCTGTCTGCATTCCTCCGAAGCTTCCCTTAGAGCCCGAGCGGGTGTGGCTGTGCCTTGACACCCTCGGTGTTTCCGAGCCTCTTTTTGGGAAGCTTGATCGCTCTCTATGTGGCGATTTTACTGCTTGCCCTGTTGCTTTTGAGGTACCCCCACTTTTTTTTTTTTTTTAAAGATTCTTTTAGTGATGTGTCAGACAGACCTGGGTTTGAAGCTTCATTGTTTCTCTTGGTAGGGCCTGACCAGGGGAGTGTTTCAAAGCTTGGGAGTCCCTGTTTCCTCAGCTACATAGTAATCGTGAATGTATGGCATTTAAAAAAAAAAAAAAAAAATGATGTCATTAAGTGCGTATTCCATAGAAGGTGTTCAGTAAAAATCTGTCGAATGAAGTGTGTGGAAACTGTTTCGTTAACCTATCTTCAAGCTTTTAGATCTTTTTCCATTTTATGAACATGTTTTTACTGACAGGAGTACCTCAGATATGATTTGAGAATCCGAGAGGGGAGGTTGTTTCTTCACCTTTAACCACATTGATTAGCATCACCAGCCACTTTAAAAGCATGTTGCGTATTGCCAGTGACGTCTCAATTAAAAATTCCCTTGGGAACAAAGCTCCATTTAATAAAGTTGGCTTGGCCACAGAGATGATTCAGAAAGTTCCCTTTTCCCCAATGCAGGAAAACTCACAAGGGAGCTGCTTTGTATGCTGGTCTCACATAGACTTGCTGGCTCTTGAATATTCTCTCAGAAGGGCGGGACCACCAAGGACTGTACAGACAAGTCCTATCCAAGTATGAGAGGCACTGCTCAGGGTTCGTCCCCATAGAGCATCTCTGTGCCCTTGCAGTGGACCTTTCTCCAAGGGCAGAAGCCAGGTACCTCTGTTGGCCCAAAAGGGGCAGGGTAGACATTTACTGGGGAGGGAAGCCACATCTTAGAACAATCCATCACTCTGTGTTTTACATTATTTCTTTTTGTGGATGTAACTGGAAGAGTGGTCATGAGAAACTGCTCTCCCACTAAGGATAAGGCAATCCGACACTATAGGGTAAGGATGGCATTGACAGTTGTAAATTAATCTAATGTGAGATTTCTCAGGGCCTTTTAAGTTGGTAAGAAAAGCACAGGCACTTTCTTTGTACTAGTGTTTTGCGAGTGACAGAGGGTTGCTGCGATACTAGTTTCGGTAATCATTCTGTCCTCGGCTCCTCATCTGTAGGGGGGCTGTCGTATTTTTATGACCAACTCCCCTTCTTTTAAGGAACATCCAAGCCACTTCCTTGTACAAAATGCTGTAGGCTCATTTGGACACGTTGTGAGTCAGCGTTGGCTCTCGCGTGCCAAATCCTCCCTTCTGTTGGAGTTTGCCTGGTGCCTGCACCTACTGCTCGTTTCCAGTGTCCTCTGGAAAAGATGGACACTGATCCTGCCAAGCTGTATCCCTCTTTTCATGATTGTCTTCTGTGCGTAGATACCGTGCTTCGATCAGATTTGTGGCAAGGGTTTTGGTCAAACTTGTGGCAGGGGTAGAGGGGGACTATATTTTATAAAATTTAAATACTCAGGGAGTCCACATTCCTTGTAGGCTTGCTTTCCATTCTTTTCAGCAAAATAGGTTAAAGCAGGTTATGATTTGCACCTTCTAGCGTGCGGGGGGCTACAGATACTGCAGATATCTAGAGGAATAAAAAAAAGTCTCTGCCCTCCACATTTAGTTTGGAAGCTATAAGGCTAGAAAATGAAAATTTTGAAGAACATGGGTGGTGTGTTTAAATTCCTCCACTCCTGGGGCAACTGGGTGGCTCAGGTCATGATCCCAGGGTCCTCGGATCGAGCCCTGCATCAGGCTCTCTGCTCAGCAGGGAGCCTGCCCCCCCCTCCGCCTGCCTCTCTGCCTACTTGTGATCTCCCTACTTAATTTGTCAAATAAATAAATAAAATCTTAAAAAAAAAATTCCTCCACTCCTTTCCTTTTGCTCCTTTACAGATTTCTGTGGGAAACTTCCCGTCCCTGCACCAGCGGCAAGTCTTGTGCCCTTGTTTTATGCTCCCACTTACGGTGTCATCTTTCTTCAGAGCATTTGTCACGGCTGTCGTTTTCATTTATTTGGGCAATATTTTTATTGTATTTTCCTTGGCCATACATGGAACTTCCTGAGTTCAGGGGCTGCGTCTATTTTTAATTCAGCTGTGTTGGCACAAAGTAGGTCTTCAATAATCATTTAATTCTATAACAGGCTGCACGAATGTAAGAGTTCGATTAATGATGGGTGGGAACTAGTCACGGAATATAGTTCCTTAGGACTTCTTTTCACCCTGAGTATGAATGTCATTTTTCTCAAGGGCTTAATATTTGCCATATTTATAAAACCTTCTGTGTGCTTTTAAAAGCTCACAAAAGTTAAAAGTCTTTTGTTTTGTAGTATTTTTAGTCATAATAGCATAATGACTTTGAATCACTTCCTCAGAGGCATTTTTGTAAATGTCAGGGTGGGTTAGGATGGTGCCTGTTTGAGAAGGAAGGTCTTAGGACCAGAGCTGGGCAGATGTGACCATTGCCAGCATTCTTGCTGTGTCGTTTTTCTAGGTGGAAATAATTAAGGCTTAAGTATTCTCCTTTCAGTTGTAACAAATATTTCTAAGCCATTATCTTGTTTCCTCTGTCAAATGACAGCATCAAGGGAAGAAGCTTTATTGATATTTGCAATTTTAGATCTCAGACTGCATATAGGTGATGGGATTACATATACATGATGAAAGGATGCTGTGGTGATTAGACTTACTTCAAAGAATGATCTGAATTTTGAGTTATCTATGAATCACCTCATTAAAAATCGTCAAAATGAATCTGTTGAGTTCTGAGAAACATTTGTCATTTGATACTTCCACATAATCCTTAAATTGACATCATTCTCATATTCTTTTCTTTAATATTCTGAGTGCAATTTAACTGATGGCTGTCTAAGCTTCACTTTTGCTTTTCTGTCAAACTATCTATTTGTGTGTCAGGTTCTTGTTTTTGCAGGAATCACATTTTAAAAATCAACATCCTACAGTTTCCTCAGTTCTTAAAACTACACAGACTTGTTTTTTTGTTTTTTTTTTTTTTCCTTTCCTTCCTCCCTCCCTCCATCTATCTTCCTTCCTTTTTTTTCTTTCTCTTTCTCCCTCCCTCTTTCTTTCTTCCTTTCTTTCTTTCTCTTCCTCCCTTCCCCACCACCCTCCCCACCTTTCTTTTTTGGAACCCACATGAGACTTTTGGCTACTCCCCTCCCAGAATTAGTTGCCTTTCCTTTCCCAAGAATGTCTGATACAAAAATATTTAAAGATAAAAAGTAAAACTAATTCTTTAAAATCAAGGAAATTAAATATTTTTTGAATGGATAGCTTCCCCAACAAAATTTAAAATGCTGCATCACTTACAAAGGATAATTTTTATATCACTCAAAATGAAATTTTATATGGACTATTTTAGTTTTTCCATATCCTTTCATATTGCAGGTATCTCTATGTTAACTTTGAAAAATATTTAATAATGTGATGAGACAAATCAAAGATCTTCATTGAAGTAGAAAAAGGTAACGAAGAGCTCATTTTAAAAATATTGAATGCATATTCAAAACTTTTTTTCCTCAAAAATAAAGTGATTTTGTGGTCCAGTTTTATGGTACATATGTAAGTGTGTGGTTGTTGAACATTGCTCCTCTTCTAAAGTGAAAATCTCATTCATTTAAAAAAATAAAATTAGACATATTTTGCTTTCATTGCTCTTGTAACTATAAACTAAATAAAAGTAGTTTAAACAGTCACCCCATCATTAAAAGAACATTCCTTTGCTAACTAATACTGATTTGCAAAACTTATGCCAAATAGAGTTAGACATGTCTCCATCCACAAACGGTGCTGTGCTAAGGAAAGAAAATATAGAGGAAAAGTAACTTTTTTTTTTTCACATTAGGTTGTTAAGTACATTTCATGATTGGTTTAAATTGATTCATTTCTGACTTGGAGCAAGAGCTGGTGTTCTGCTGTGTATAAATGTTAATAAATATGCTGTACAAATGCAGTTAAATAGGGGCGCCTGGGTGGCTCAGTGGGTTAAAGCCTCTGCCTTCGGCTCAGGTCATGATCCGAGGGTCCTGGGATTGAGCCCCACATCGGGCTCTCTGCTCTGCAGGGAGCCTGCTTCCTCCTCTCTCTCTCTCTGCCTGCCTCTCTGCCTACTTGTGATCTCTGTCTGTCAAATAAATAAATAAAATCTTTTAAAAAATGCAGTTAAATAATCGTGAAAATGGTGAAATTTAATGAAAGGCATTTAGATCCAAGGAGACCTAAATTCTGGACCAAGTGCTTTGTAACCAAAGACAAATTGATAGACCTCTCTGCACCTTAATTTCCTTAACCTATAAAATAAGAGGCCCAGGTAGATGGTCCATTTTTATGACTATAATTTTATGAGTGTTATGGGAATACATTTTATTTCTCATTGCAGTTGAGCAAGGTAACTCTTTTTGAATTATTTGTTTTCAGTTAGGTATGAATATCTCCTGTAGGCATCTTCCATCCATCTCTTCCAGATTAGCTGTCTCAAATGTTTTTCCTTCCCATTCTTACCGATAAATTTGGACTCTTTCTTGACACTGACGACAACTTCAGTATCCTTCTTGTCACCTTGCAGACTTTAAACATAAAAATACACATTGGTTTTAAAAGGAGAAAAAAAGTGTATATTAGGACTATGAAGCCTGACCTTGAAATGTTTCCTATCTTTTATCAAATGTCTGTACCTGAGCAGAATTTATTTGAGGATGGAAAGTAGGAGAAGAAAGGAGCTAGAAGCATTTGAGTATGCATGTATTGTCCTACAAACATTTTAAATACCTTCTTGAAGGGAACACACATGAAACATTTTAACTAAGGTATTAAGAACTGTTACTGTTTGTCTGATACTAATTAGGGCAAGCATCTGGGTATATTTCCTCCTTTGAAATTGAAATATGTTTTTAAAAGACATGAAACTTAAAGTCATCAGTACAGATTGTGTAAGAATTTTAACTGAATTTTGTTTGGTCTTAGTTTCATTTTTTTCTTGTTAGTCTATGTAATTTTATAAATGTCAAACCTATTTTTGTTTCTTGAAAAGCTGATGGGACAGAAGTGAGTGTGTGTGCTGATTATTAACCAGTACTTTAACTGATGGAATATTTATTCATTGCCAAAAAACATTGAGATATTTTTGTTATAGCTTAAGTGTCTTCCTTTGAAAACAGCGCTGTACTTTTAGAATGTGAATCATTTCTTCTGTTAATAATGATGAAAGGTGAAATAGAACAGATGAAGAAATGCCTGTGTAAACTTAAGCATATTAATTACAAGACAAGGTTGTAACCTGTGGAAGGAGGGATGCCTGGTGGCTTTGGATTGCTTTGGGACAGTAACTTTTCTCTGTGCCTTCTATCTTCAGAAATATTTTGAGGAAGAACGATTTGAATCTTCTTGCAAAATAATCAGAAATTTCTTGCCCTAACAAAGCTTGGTTCACAAAATCACAAGACCCAAATGGCTTAGAGGAAAAAGTCAGAAAACCTAGCTCTGCTTCTGGTTCCGCATGGAAATGAGGGAATCCATATAAAATTATGTTTCTTCATCTGCACAGTGAGAGTGTGAGTTAGGTGATTATTGACTTCTGTTTCACTCTGCCACTCTGTGAATAATGTCATAATGTTCTCCCCCCACCCCCATCTCCTGCCATTTCTCAAGCCTTTTATCTTTTGGTCTTTAGAAAGTAAAATCAAAACGAGGTCTTTCCATTTTTAATTTCTTTTTTCAATTGATTGCTCTGTTGCTCTTCTGTCCAAAAGAATGAATGTGTTTGTCTGTTGGACTCAAGTCAAATGAAAATGTAAACTAGGAAAGTCCTAGCATTGTGCCTTTGCTTGTACAGGTGTGGCTCAAGTAAATCCAGGAAGTCCGGTAGAGTTCTTAAATTTATGTATATGCTGAAGAAGAAGATGTCCTTGTTGAACCTTGAGTAAAGGATCACTAGACAACTTTTTGTTCTTTCCATTGTTAAGATACGTTTATCTAATTTTACTGTGATGGGAAATGTTGGTTATCTCCTGCAGCCTTCTCTCTCATTTTTGGGGGGATACGGTCATTAGGAAAGCATAACGTATAGGACTTAATGTTTAGGTGTTTATGTATAGATTTCTTATAATCAATTATGTGTTTCCTTAATTACAGAATGTGGCCTCATGAGTTATCCTTTCAGATATTAAAAGTTAAAATACATATAAGTATGTGTGTGTGTATGTCTATACACAGACACAGTTTATTATCCAGAATTTCTACATCCAAAAAAACCTCTGAAACTTGAAACAAAGTTACTAAGTTTGGCCCATTATTGGCAGACTGACCTGCCATGAGTTTGTTAATAGAGGGAACGTTCATGCCTCTCTCCAGACACATTAATTGTTTTTGATGATAAGGTGTAAAATGTTCACTCTGTTATCTTTCTAAAATATGAAAAACTCTGAATTTCAAAATACATCTGGCCACTGGGGGTTCAGATAAGAGACAGTGATCTTTACCATCTTGGTTTTCCCAGCATGTGAAAACCATCCCAGTTTTATTAGCATGTGAGCTTAAGAATATGGGTTTCTCATTGTTGAAGGCACTGGAAATAATGTGATAAAGAGACAATAATTTAGTGCTTGCCCCTAAGGTTGTAACTAGACTCTGGAAAAATAAACGACATACAATATGGGAGAGAATCTTAACACAAAACATACCATAGGACTTATCCATAAAAATTAGTGCATAGTGCTTGTAATTTTTAAAACCAGTTTTGTGCTTGCTATACATGCAATCAGGGTTTTATACAGATTTGCTAAACATGGTTAAAAAGAAATTCTGAATAGAAATAGTTGATATGCAGACCGATATTTGCATAAAAACTGATTAACAGATGCATGGGAAATGTTCAGTATATTGTTGGGTAATTTGGCTTTGAAAACAAAGTTGTAAAAATTGTTTTTTAATGACAAATGTAAATGACATACAATAGTTTTTACTCAGCAGATAGTAACTTCTTTCTTTTTTGGTAACTATAGGAATTAAACTGAATAAGTCTCACATAACAGTGCCTTTTTCTGTGAGTTATGGTCATAGAAGTCTGATTTAAAATGGACAAAAAACTTGCTTCTGACATAACAGATGGTGTGTATTAGACTCTCTGGTGGGCAACTTGACTTTTAAAAAGAACTGAAGATTCAAATTGCTAATATCAATACTTTATGGAAAACATTTGCTTGAAAAAGTCTTTATATTTAATAATTCTTGAAGTAGTTTTTAAAAAAGCTTTTAAATGATTCCCTGATTGATTGACTTTAACTTAAAAGCCTTTAAGGATTTCCCTGATTGACTGACTTTCACTTAATATTTTATAATAAGTCAATTTTTGAAAGGTTATATTAAGCTTTAATAGTATTTGTATTTAAATTTTAATTAAACTATATTCAGGGTTAGAAATGATATCAGTTATGGGCTCACACCCTCACAATTTGTTATACCAAAAAAAGGGTATTTTGTCAATATCTATGGTAGAATCTAATGTCTTTCCTATCATTTTCCATCTCTTCTTATCATGTGAGGTTTCATTTTAATATTCATCGTGGTTACTTGTTTCCCTACCAGCTCAGTTTCCCTAGAATCCTCTACAGATCTGGTTCTCACACTTGTTGATCTGTAGAAACCATTGTAACTATCTGTAGTATTTAGTATCTATCTGTAGTATCTATCTGTACTATCTAGTGTATTCTCAAGTATTAGATATAGATAGTGTATCTATAGATATACATAGATATAGATCTAGCTATATATAGATATAGATATAGTTAGATAGATATAGTGTATCTATCTGTAGTATCTAGTGTATTCTCAAGTATTACACACTTACCTCCAAAGTCTTCCTTAAGTGATCTTGTCCCATTTGGACCATTTCCTTACTCTCCTCACACTCTGTACATTAACTGTGTACATTAGAAGAGTTTCTAATGAAGAAAATGATCTTAAGTGTATTTTGTTATGGGAATTGAATTTGGGAAGCATTCAGGAAAGTCTTGAAGGAACATATGATATGATGATATTAAAGGCAAAAATATAAATAAGAGGGGCGCCTGGGCGGCTCAGTCATTAAGGGTCTGCCTTCGGCTCAGGTCATGATCCTAGGGTCCTGGGATCAAGCCCTGCATTAGGCTCCCGGCTTGGCAGGAAGCCTGCTTCTCCCTCTCCCACTGCCCCTGCTTGTGTTCCTGCTCTCTCTGTGTCTCTCTCTGTCAAATAAATAAAATCTTTAAAAAAAAATTACATATATATATATTTATATATATATATACATATATACATATATGTATATATACATATACATATTAAAGCCTTTGTATCTCTCATATATATATATGTATATATACATATACATATAAAAGCCTTTGTATCTCATATATATATAGTATCTATATATATATTGTGTGTGTGTGTGTGTGTGTGTGTGTGTGTATGAGAGATACAAAGGCTTTTAACATTGAACTTTATCTTCCTCCTTTTAAAATGGAGGTTTAATTGAAGATCCTGTATGGATATTTATTTTGCCTTTTTTTTTTTTAATTGCTATATGTGAAATTCATGGTAATTTATGAAGGATTTCTTGAGGGTAGAGAAAGGGGTTGGGAAATCTCATGATAGAAATTTTGCCATTTTCCTTTTTATTGGCCCTCTTAAGAAAAATGAAGGGGAACAGGAGTAAAAAAGATCTTTTTGATGGTGTAGGACTATCCAGTTCTCCGTTTGCTTTGGGGGGCCACTAGATGGTAAAAGTGATGATTATCCTACACTCAGCCTGTATATGATATGATAACAGAGGGCAGCATATGAGTAAATTTTTGCTGAAAATCGCATAATCATTTTAAACAAGTCGCAATTTGTCAGTAATGTATTTATCGTTATATAAAATTGTGTAAAGTTGATTTTTTTTCCTATTTTTATTCCTTAGAAATGTGAATTCTCAACCAAATTGCCAAATGTTCCCAGGATGTTTAGTATTCCTTTTCTTTCTCAGGTTGATTGAACAAAATGGTTAATAATGTTCTCTCCCTTGTTCTCTCTCTTTGCTTTTCTCTGTAGCTTGAGAAATTTCTTCATTGACTTCTCTGAATCTAAGAGGTTTGCTTGCCTATTTTTAGAAATTAGAGAAGTGACTTTCTATGGGTGCTGGAGTTTTCCCATTTTCTTCAGTGAAATTCATGGTGCCAAAATCAAGGATGCCAAGGCACAGATTTAACCATGCATTGCCTAGAAAGGGAAGCTAAAATAGTGTGATATTTATGCCCACCCTAAATCCAGACTATAACGAGATTATATATGCAGAACCAAGTGTTAGACTAACCTGTATTCTAGAGCCTCAGTCTTGTTAGTTATCACTGTAATGTATCACTATAATAGAAACTAATCGTGAACAAAAGGGTTCAAAGTGACTGGAAGAACATCTTTATAAGCCAGATTGGTGGTCGCTTCTCTCATGTGGTAGTGCTGTAATAGGATTCATTGTACATTTGTTTGGTTCCTGGGGAGCGATCTCAACAGAAAATATTCTGTTTATTTGCATGGCCTGCAAATATTGAAATTTCAAGACCTTCAAGTGCCCTTTATTGTTTGTTCAGATTTTATAATCAATGTTGCAAATATCAAATGTAATATTTTCATGATTTTGAGCATGTTGAATTATAGATGAATGTCCTTGAACCCTCTGCATGTAATGTATAGACAGAGTGTGACTCCTTTGTTCTCACTTCACGACATTACACAGTACAATAAAATTCCATTATAGTGATTTGCTTCATACCGATGCATTATAGGCCAAATTATATCCCTTAAAATATTACATATGTAAAAAATCTATTCCCTGAGGAAAAGGCAAGTGTTACTCATCTCTCCTATAATCAGACTTATAAAGAGACTTAAGTTAATTGGATTTAGGTTTGTTTCTCTTTGATAAGACATAAAGTACTTCTTACTCTACCATATATTTTTTAAAGACTTTAAAAAAATTTTTTTTAAAGACTTTATTTACTTATTTGTTAGAGAGAGAGCACAAACATGAGGAGCAGCAGGCAGAGGGAAAAGCAGGGTCCCCACTGAGCAGGGAGTCCGACACGGGACTCCATCCCAGGAGCCTGGGATCCTGACTTGAGCCCAAGGCAGATGCTTAACCGACTGAGCCACTCACGTGTCCCACTCTAACGTATTTTAAGAGTCACTCATATATGAGTGGCAAATATATGGCAAGGGAGCTATATATGTATTTTGAGCACCTCTTAGGATGCAGTATGCATAAGCATCTGGGACACGACAGTGAATAAGATACACAGAGAAATTACATCTAGTGGGGGAAGGAAACATTGATTTGATGTTGACCCCAATTATAGCTATGAAAAGTTTTAAGAGGGGCTTGTAAACGGGCCTGTGGCAGTGTTTAGTGAGAGATCTTAATCTTGTCTGCCTCAGATGGGAACGAGCCAGGTGAAGCTGAGAGGGAGGGCTCTTGAAAGTAAAAATGAGAACTGATGGCTGAAAGAGGTATGGGAGCTACCCAGGAAATATAGAGGTGTTTCCCCCCATTTTATTAATGAATATACTCTTATTTGGATTGGGAAATAAAATTTTTAAATTAATTCTAGTCGTTTTCCTCTAAAGATATATTTGATTAATATTAAAACATTTTATTCCAGAAAAAATTGGAAGCAAACATCATCAGAAATAATAGCCATCAGTGATCCAAGAAGAAACCTCCTCCCAAAAGTAGACCCTTATACTCTTCTCCCCCACAAAAGCCCAATACAACTATACATACATTTTGATAAAGATATGTAAATCCAAATTTTTAATAAAAATGGGGTTACAGTATTACTCAATTGCAGTCCACATCCCTTTTACCGGCCACAGACCTTCACAATAGATACCCCATTCTTTATTTACCCAGTCACTGCTTGTGAACCTTTTAGTTACCTCTAACTTTTTCACAACCCACAAATATTTTTTTTTAAAGATGTTATTTATTTATTTGACAGAGAAAGCAAGAGAGAGGGAACACAAGCAGGGGTCACGGGAGAGGGGAAAGCAGACCTCCCGCGGAGCAGGGAGCCCCATTCGGGACTGAAACCCAGGACCCTGGGATCATGACCTGAACAGAAGGCAGATGCTTAACAACTGAGCTGCGCAGGTGCCCCCACCACCCACAAATATTTTAAACAAAGTCTATTGTATTTATAGATTTGACTTTTGTTCAGCTTAGCATCTAAATCAATCTGAAATAGGGAGGCATTCTTTTGTCCATCCCAGAGCTTTTTTTCTTCGATTTATGTACTAAAGATGGTTCAATGGCAATTAGTGTTATGGACATTTAACTTATCAAGATATATATTCTTTACTGAAAAAACTCATTTGTAGTGCCATTATCAGGAATATTTTGCATTATGATTTTTTTTTTTAACAACTTAGCTTTTATTCCTGCAGGGTTTAAAATAACTGAGTTAATAAAAACACCTCTTAGGATCAGAGAATCTCTGCAGGGTCCAGTGTTTCAGCAGAAAACATTCAGTATCTTTTTTGCTCGTTTTCAAATTTTTGACAGTTTTTCTTTGTAGTCTTTCTCCTGAAAGCATAAGTAATTTACAAAGGTAATTCTTCATCCAAAAAAAAAAAAGAAGTGCTGCAGTGAGAATGTTAATTGGCCATAGAGGCCTCCTTGAGTTTGCAAATCTAGAATCATGAGTTATTGAGGTGATTGAGAAATTAAAAAAAAAAAAAACTTTAGATTGGACTCTTAAAAGCCCCTTGTTACTTACTTTTGTGAGGTTAGGAAAACAAAACCAGGAAACTCTCCAACACATTTCATCTTTAGTACCTGTGTAATTGGGTGAATTTCTGTCTGGTTGAGGCTCCTAGCATTTGCCAGGGTTCCTGTCCTGACTGAAGGTGACCTTTCTCACCATCTCATAACTTTGGGAACCTATCAGCCAAGTGTTAGGCCAGTTTTCTTGGGGGACACTTATAAGCATTACTTCTACATGTAAAGTCAATCCTTGTCCCTCAGTAGTTGCCTGTCGTTCCTGATTAAATGAAAATCATTTTCAAATATATTATAGGGATAGCTTTGGTTACACAATTGATTTGTCCAATAATTTTCTAGTAACAAGAGAGGGAAAATTCTTATTGAACCTATGAAAATAACTGTATGGTCTTGGAAAATAAGGACACTCATTCGTTTCTGAATTCTGGTGAGATCAGGGAGAATTAGATGCTCTCTTTAAATGTTTTGCTTCAATTTGAAAAGCAGTGTCTACCAAATTGAAAGTTAGGTATAGCTTAAGGGGAAAAAAAAGTCTTCCTCATATATCCTTTGAAAATAGAATATTAAGACAGCATCAACAATATCTGAACAAATAACCCATTAATTCAGTCTTCTATATTTCTTCTTTCACTGGATCTAGGGTCAGCAGAGTTTGCCTTGATGAATCTTCTCTTCCCACAGAAAACATCAACATCCTAGTTAGGTATTATACTTGTTACAACTGCCACCTTTCCTTTGCTAAAACATTTGAAGGGCTCCTTTTGTGTTATCTGTTTGTTACTTTGTTGCTACCTTTTAGTTACGTATTCACTGGCTGAATAATGAATTGCATTTGTTAATTGAATATCTAGTAATCAATTAACTTTGTGGTCAAAATATGTCAGATTTAAGTACAGTACCCTTGTTTTCAAAGAATTATATTTTCCACATTAATCTTGTGAGAACAAATCATTTTTCAAAAGCTTAATGAAGAGCGAAAAGCTAATTGATTGTAGCAAGCACTTAGAAATACTGTTCCATAGTCTCAAAGTATTCTCACTCTCCCTTGAGTTGCTGACTTCCCAAAAAAGTCTATAGTCCAGAAACAAACAAAAAAAGCAGTGGCTAGGACTACAGTTTACCAAATTCAACTTTATATACATATATACATAATGAAACAAAATAACGAACTATGAAGGACTTAAAAAAAAATCATTTAACCACAAAGAAAAAAAAAAATACTACACCCTAAAGAGAATGACCTTATGTTTGGCAGACAGAAAAATAATAAGACCTGTGAACTTGCAACTTTTCTTGTGTAG
This sequence comes from Enhydra lutris kenyoni, assembly GCF_002288905.1. Lineage (NCBI taxonomy): Eukaryota > Metazoa > Chordata > Mammalia > Carnivora > Mustelidae > Enhydra > Enhydra lutris. Next base: position 42,232,100 of record NW_019154089.1, on the reverse strand, counting down.
TATCTGACTTATTACGGTTCATTTTAGGTCACAAGTTCTATAAAATGTGTGAATGTTACTTAAAATCCTAAGTAAATCATGCAAGTAGACACTTTGTAACAAAAAATCATAAAACTAAGGCTATGTGCCTATGAGTTTTTAGTTTAAATAGCTTGTAGATGTTCACATTAAAACATCTCATGCGGCTTAATGGGTCTGTGTACCAGTTAGGATGATTTTGGTTGTAAGAAACACAAAAAAATATGTAAGTCTGGCTTAAAAGAGTAAAAGGGAGCGCCTGGGTGGCTCAGTTGGTTAAGTGTTTGACTCTCGATTGTGGCTCAGGTTGCGATTGCTCAGGTCCTGGGATTGAGCCCTACATGGGGCTTCACGCTGAGTGGGCTGAGTCTGCTGGTTTTTCTCCCTCTGCTCCTTCCCCAACTCACATGCTTTCTCTAAAATAAATAAATAAAATCTTAAAAAAAAAAAGTTATTTGTTCCTTGAAAAGTTCATTGATAGAGAGATTTAGTTTTAGTTTGATCAGGCCTCTGCTTCCATCTCTGAAATTTTCTGGGCTCAACCTTTCTCTGTTTACCGCAGGTGTTAGAAGGCTCCCGGCTGAAGTTAGGCTTATCTGATTGGCTTGCCCATTTGCTCAGCAATTTTCTCCCCTGGGAGAAGGAATTCTCCTGCAAACCCAAGGACTTTCATATTCAGCCCAGAGGGGAAGGAGGGGAATGGATAATGAAGATGTCCTCTACAGAATTATTTTTTATCTTCTCATGCTTGAGTTTTGGGGAATGGGAGGGAGTTAATAAATATGTTCATTGATTTGTCTCCTCCCATTACACAAGCTTCTTTCTTCCACTTATCATCTTCCCTGTGATCCTCTTGACAATCCTGGGAAGGAGATGTTATCTCACTTGCCAAATAAGCAGGAGGAGATTAGCCAATTCTTTTTCTCAGGCTCACAGGGCTTGTGAAGGCATATTCTAAAGTCTGTGTTCTTTCTTCTGTGCTCTTCAGGCTGTAAACTAAATCATAGTTGCTAAGTAATTTTGTGAGGAAGGTTATTCCAATTTAGAAGGTCAAAGGATTTATACATTTATTAATAAATATTCATTCCACAATTAATTACAGTGTTCCTACTATATACTGGATATATGGTAGGGGCTGGGAGGTTAAGGTGAGGAAAACAGAAGTGCCTTCTAATCATATGGATTCAGTGGGGGAAGCAGATGTTAATGTCATGCAAATGAGTGTATAATTACAAACTATGAAATTGCTCTGGAGTAAGATCTAGGTCTGGCAGGAATGATCACAAAGTTTCTTCCTATGAGGTGACTTTTGAGTTGGGATCTGAAGGATGAGAACAAGTTAAGCCAAAAGGGAGGAGAGCATTCCAGGGAGAGAGAATGTGGCATGCTTAGGAAGTGAAGGGGGTCCTTTTTGTTGCAGCCCCGGACAAGATGGGGATGAGACAAGTAGATAGATTACATCCTCCAGGGTCTCCGGGTGGTATTAAGAATTGCTCTTGATACTCCACAAGAAATTATCTTGGAAAGAACTGATCTTACATACTTTAAGGATTTGAGCAAGTTGCTGAGGTAGTATCTTAATATTTATTGCAGTTATCTCTCTGAATATTTATAGTATTTTCTTAAAACACATTTTCTTGCCACAACAAAGCCTTACCTCATTTTTAGAATTATCATATTCAGCTTTCCAGTCCTGGCATGTTGTGTAAATCATTTGTAGCGCTTTTTGTATGACTTGAACCTAGATGTAAAACAGTGATGGGAAAGGCATCTACATTTTAGTGAATATTTATCAAAAAGAGTGTTGAATTAGTTGCAAACTGCACAGAGAAGAAAAGTCCAGACCTTAAACTTTGGGGAGGAAATACGGAAATAATATTTATATATAATAAATTTGATGTTGGTGACTTGGCATGCTCTTTCCATTCGTCAGGTCTTGTTGACATTGAATTTGTGACCTCCTTTTTATTTTTGGTTATAATCAAGGAATAAAAGAGAAACAGAACTTTATTTAAATATGCAGTTGGCTCTTTGCTTTGACTAAGGGCAGTATAAAAGAAAAATTTTGCTCATGCCATATGGCATATTAATATCCCAAAAAGCATGCACCTGGTTACTAATCAAAGTTGAACTTAGGTCCTTCAAGTTCATCTCTGTTGAAAAGATGGTTTACGGGGCACCTGGGTGGCTCAGTGGGTTAAAACCTCTGCCTTCAGCTCAGGTCATGATCCCAGGTTCCTGGGATCGAGCCCCGCATTGGGCTCTCTGCTCAGCGGGGAGCCTGCTTCCCCTCCTCTCTCTCTGCCTGCCTCTCTGCCTATTTGTGATCTCTCTCAAATAAATAAATAAAATCTTTAAAAAAAAGAAAAGAAAAGATGGTTTGCTTAAAATTCTAAGCATTTGACCTATAAAATCTTTAAAAAAAAAAAAAGATGGTTTGCTTAAAATTCTAAGCATTTGACCTATAATATAGTATTTAAGCATTGAGTTGCTGACTCAGCCAGTTTCCTAAAAGTTGCACAAATGAACACCATTACTTTAATCTTGTTACATCACTTACTGAAAATATAACTTTAAAAATTGTCAAAATAAGCTTTGAAAGTAGGAACATATTGAGTAAGTGTTTATCAGGCAAGCATCTTCACCCCTTAAACCTTTGTAAAGGGTAATATCAATTGTCCTGCCTCAACAGTTTATTTCATTGGCGGGAAAGATGTGTCTTCTCTACTGGAATGAGAGCTTAGTTCTCTTGCCTTGATGTTGAATGCTGCATAAGGGAGGCACGGCGGGTGTATATGCATGGTTGTCATTATAGGCCTGTTTCAAGCATGCTTGCTCCCAGCACAGAGTATATGATGTTCCAGTAAGTCCCTGCTCAAACGTTTTCTATATCACTTTCCTCTTCTGCCTAGGAGAACTGACATTTCCTTCTGTACTTTCAAGATAGGAGTAGAGACAGGTTTCAAGATAGGTTAAACAAGGACTTTGCTGTGTAGTGCTCTCTGGACAAGTAAACTAGTACACTAATGACCAGCTGAAATGCTAACACTTCTGCTTGTTTGTATTGAAAATAACTGTGATGCTTCCATTTTTTTGGAGCAAAGATCTTCCCCTCCATTGTGTCACTGAATTTCAACTCATGCCGTCAAGACTGGGAATAATGCAAGTATCACCTTCAGTATGTAGATATGAAAATGAGAAATACAGAGAATACACGTGATCTGGGCATTCAGAACCCACGCTGTTCTGGGTATCAGAAAAAGCCTCTGAAGAGGTGACAGAAGAGCCTGACACTCCCATGCACGGTGGTGTGGACCCACAGGGGAGCTGTTGAGTACCAGCATTTGCTGATTTTCATCAAAGCTTTCAACACTTGCCAAAGCAGTATGTTTTCTGTCAAGGACTGTCATGGTATATCCTCCAGTAATTTTGGGGAAAAAAATGATTTGTTTGTTTATTTGGAAACTTTTTTTTTTTTTTTAAATAAGTTACTGTGTCAAATCCCTGGGGATTTGAGGATGAAAATGTTTGGTCTGTACCTTAAGTCTAGAGATGAAGTTGGACATAGGGGAAGAAAACATCCATCTGCCTGGATTGTTGGAGAAATTTCATAGAAAGTTGTCTTTGAGATTGAGTCTTGAGGGTAGAAGGGTTGGGGGTGTGTTCCAGGAAACTAAGTCTATGTGTAGGAGTAATAATAATGATAAAGATATTTATGGATAAAGCAGCTAATATTTATTGAAAACTTTGGAGTGCTTGGTTTCTTCTTTTTCTTTTCTTCAAAGTGTTTTACATGTATTAACCTGTCTACTCATAGCAACCCTAAAAGACAGAAAACTGTAGATTGGAAACTGAGTCAGAGAGTGTTGTTACCTGGCTCGTAGTCACACAGTTAATAATGGCGGAGCCAGGTTTCACATCCAGAGTCAGGGGCCACTTTCCCTTGTGTGAGTAAAATGACCTGTTTTGGAAATGGTAGAACTTGAAGGGGTTAGAAGCTCAGGTCTCTGGGTAGTTGTCGAGGTTTTGGCTGGTCAGAGAGTTCCATGGGTCAGTCATGAAGAGCCTTGAAGACACACTAAAGAATTAACATTAATTTTGTAGAATCAGTATCTGGTTGTTATTTTTGTTTTTTGTTTTGTTTTGTTTTGTTTTTTGAAAACAAGGTCTAGAGCTTACTTTCCTCAGAACCGCTTGGGGTGGTTTTTAGAAGTGCATAGTCCAGGTCCTGCTTCAAATCAACCACTTCGGACTTTCCATGTTCCAGGAAGTGACCAAGCATTTTGCACTGTGATATGGTCAAATAGAAAGTAGATCTATAGTTCCTAATGGCAGGTGCTGCTATTAGTTGCCCCAAATTTCTTGGTATTTAATTTGTTGAGTTGAAAATTAATGTAAAGAAGGCAGTGAATTTAAAAAAAAAAAAAAAGAAGGCAGTGAATTCTGCTTTGTATGAGTGGGGTTTAATTTGCTTGCAGAATGTCCTATTGAAATGTGGTGGGAAATGAAAAAGCTGCCTACTTGGTTGAGAGGTAGGGAATTTTTGAGCCTTCTGCTCATGGCTGGTAGGAGACTCATGGATATAGTTGAGATTACTCATGTGAAAAAATAGAGCAGTCAGCATGACTGGAAAGCATTGAAATAGGAAAACAGCATGAAATGTGAAATATCAAAAGTCAAGATCTTGACTCAGAAGAGCATCTTAAAAAAATAAGAGAGGACCTAGGGAGGCAGGGGATTCAGGAGCCACGAAAGGAGGGTTTCATGATGTCTCTGTTTTTATTAAATGCATCTGGGAATTTATGTAAGAAAAGGACTAGGAAAAAAAAAGACCAGTGCTCTCGTGAAGAAGCAGAATTTTGGTGGGGTCCTAGGAGTGGAGGCCAGGTTGGAATGTGCAGGTGCAAGTGGACAGGTGGCAAAAAGGGCTTAGATGACTCTTGGCAAAATTTTGATTTTAAGAAGGCAGGTGGAGTGATAATTAGAAAAGGTTACAAGGTGAAGGGAGAGCTTAAACATTACTAGCTTCCTCCCCCTCCTGTTACATTTCATACTTATTACAAAGATTAAAAAAATACAGATACAAAAAATAAAGTTTCCCTTCACCAAATAAACAAGAGATAACAAATGTTGAAATTTATCTATATTTTTCTAGCCATGCTTCTATCAGTATGTATTTGTAGCAAGTAAATACGTATTTATATATTTTTAATGCAAATATGTTGTAGCTGTCTAATTTTTTGTATGTACCTTAATGTATCAGAAACACGTGTCTCTTTAGTTACAATATTATTTTACGCCATTACTTTTTCACAGTTACCTGGTGTTACGTCCTACAGACACACACACACACACACACACACACACACACACGTATATGTATATAAAGTAGTGTATGTAATCCTATTATTGGCATTTTTGTTTTTCTGGGTACTTCTTCATTTTAATAGTGCTACCATTAATATCTTTGCAAGTGAATCTTTTCATACTTCCATAATTACACTTTTTTTTAAAATTAATTTCAAATTGTGGAACAAGTTCCCAAATGGAGGCTTCATTTATGGCATCTGTAAATCAACTAGATGGGTTAGTCTTAGATAAAAGAACAGACATTTCCATCTTCCTGGGTGTAAGGAGAAAAGTGTTAACTTACAGGTGGTTGGTGGGCGAAAGAAATGATAGAATGCCTAGACAGAGTAGCCATATGATGACCTGTTTTATCTTAATACGGATATTGAAAGGGCGAATTGTTACAGGATGCTAGGAAGTTGTGAAGGGTTGAAAAGTCTACCAAGAAGAAGATGCAGAAGAGGTTATGAGGGCTTATTGAGCAAGGCTGTTGGAGCTGGCCTGGGGCACCATATGTCTATAGTGGGTTCAGATGTTTTAGATCCATTGTCCTCTCCAGCAGCATTCAAAGCCCAGATTGGGAGGGAGTTGAGACATGTCCTCTCCAAAGCCTGGTGGTTCTAGGTCTGGCAGATAGTCTGCACGGGCAAAATAGGGGTACACAATGAAGGAGTTGAAGATGGTGTGGGGAGAGCGGTTAAGGCTCCTCAGTCACATAAAGAAGGAAATGAAGCTGGAAGAGACTATGAAGAACACAGAGATTGGAAAAAAAAAAAGCATGGGGATTGGTGGGTGTCAGGGAGTAGGAATAAAGGAGTGAGGGCTGAAAAGTTATAAAATTGTGGCTAAAAAGTGGGACACTGGGTTGAGATTTTAGAAGGAAACCGCTATGCTTCAAGCCAAGGTCCAAGGGGTATCCTTGGATTTCGTGAGCTAAAATTAAGGGAAAATGAGGTCATGGAACCATATGCAGCTTAACGTTGTCCATATGGATGTGGGAGATGTGAGGATTTTTAAGTGAAGAGAAAGAGAGTGCCCTAGAAATTCCTAATCCTGGATAAATGACAGAACAATTGGTAGCGAATGATGGTAAATGAGCTCGTTGACTTGGATATTTAGAAAATGTTTATGCAAGATAAAAATGATAATGAGTGTGATAGTGAATATTTTGGGAAGTAAATGGCATCAAAACAGCAAATGGGAGCTGCTAGCATGCCAAGTCACCTTTTGCCTTGAGATACAAGAGTTGGTTGTGGAAATGGATAGTTGGACAGTGTCTTTTTCACCCTGTAACACTGAACACTGGCAAAGAGGTGCCGGAGGGAATTGTCTTCTGGTAAGTTCCCAGGGGATCTGGGAATAGGCTAGGGAACACATATCGTCAGGTCTAAGCTGTTGTCTTGCAAGCAAATGCGAACGTACAGAGTTGAGGCCTGTAGCCATAAGCGTATAGCTTGGGTGGAGAACTCTGGGCCAGGAGCTGCCCTGTTTGGTTAGTTTCTGCATTTTGCTTTTTCTTATGTAAATTTTAAAAGTGATCTAACTGGGAAAGAAAAGCTCTGTAAGGATAGGTTTATCAGAGAAATTGTTCTAGAGAGTAAAGTAAAAGACAGAATGAAATATTGGGTTTTGCTTGCTGGGTGTAGATGAAAAAGTATGAGCTCAGAATCCAGGACTCTTGAGTTTGAGGGGACAGAAACATTTTGGGACCCACTTGTAAAATACAGCTACTGAATCCGGTACTGCCAAGAGGTCTAAATCTAAAACAATTTCCTCCTCAGATCCGAGTTCCCTCCCCTATTATGTTAAAACTGCCATTTTCCTGAGCTCTCTACTATTCCTAAAAAAATTTTTTGGGGGCGCCTGGATGGCTCAGTCGTTAAACTTCTGCCTTTGGGTCAGGTCATGATCCTGGGGTCCGGCGTTGGGCTCCCTGCTCAACGGGAAGCCTGTTTCTCCCTCTCTCACTCCCCCTGCTTGTGTTTCCTCTCTCACTGTCTCTGTCATATAAATAAACAAAATCTTTTAAGGTTTCTTTAAAAAATTTTGTTTTTCTTCTATTTGTGAACTTGGAAACTAGCTCTAAACTCCATTTATTCATACTTTGCAGGCATTTTGGAAGAAATAGGATGGTAATGGGGTGAGCGGTGAGGTTAGGTATAAGAATGAACTTATGAATGCTTTTAATTACACAAGAAAACAAATGTAGAAACATAATAGAGGATCTGGTAGATAACTGAACATCTGAGGATATCCACCCCACCCCCCGCCCCTGGCGCTGCCCCCACCCCCGAACTCCTTCAGAAGCTCTTGACAGTAGAGCTAGAGGTCTTTGGTAGGGACAGTTGCTTTCAGAGGAATAACAAGTGGAAGCAGCTATTTATTTAAGAAATGACTGAAGTTATAGAAATAGTTTAAAGATTCCAGTCTTAAATGTATGATATTAAGAACCCAGCATGGGGGAAAAAGGGACGCCAGGGTGGCTCAGTCGGTTAAGCGGCTGCCTTTGGCTCAGGTCGTGATCCCAGGGTCCCAGGATTGAGTCCTGCATCAGACTCCTTTCTCGAGGGGGAGTCTGCTTCCTCCTCTGCCTGCTGCTCCCCCGCTTGTTCTCTCTCTCTTTCTCTCTCTGACAAATAAATAAATAAAATCTCAAAAACCCAAACCAAACCCCAGCACTGTGCAGTACATGCAGTATATAACGAACACGGAGTGACTGACTAACTTCCTCTACAAAGCACCTCAGTATAATTGTGGTTTAGAAGCCTCCTCTAAAATTTTGCAAGCATCTTTTTTCCTGAATCAGAATTCAGAGCTTGCTTCAGCTTTCTCTTCCTTCTCTCGTTCACGTTCTTTTCTGTTCACTTCCTCACGATAATTTCGCCAGCTTTAGTATTTAATATGTACGGTCCATGCTACCCTTACTCCTGTACCTGTTCAGCTTGGTTCTTTGCTTCCCGCCCCCCTCCCTGTGCTGCCCTCCACACCCCGCCCTACCTGTTAGGTCTTTAGCTTAATCATCCATGTCTGCTTGTACTAGATTGTTGCCCTAAGAACTCTGTAAGCCCCAGAGTGAAACTGATTTGGATTTTATAGCCCTGGTGATTTTCCTTCTGGTGTACTACCAAGAAAATGCTATATAGCACAGGAGCTGATGAGTCATTTTGTAGGGCTTTTGCTTTCTATTTTGTGTTTGAAAAATTAGGTATGATCCCGAACCTGGAAATGTTTCTTAAAATCAGGAGAATAATAGAACCGTAATATAAAATCATCAGTGTTAGTTTTGGTCTCTGATTAATGTAATATATTGTGATTTTTGAGTAACTTGAGTTCCCCAATAAGCATTCATTCATGTGAAATTTCATTTTTGTACATTTTCATTGCTTGTACTGGAAGCTGACTAGAATTACTTGGCACCTGCTGCTCTGTGTCTGGCGTTGTTCTGGGGACCTTACACCTGTTAAACCATTAAATCATCACAGCAGGCTTGTACTGTAGGTCTGGATTCTCCCATTTTACTGAAAAGAGATCGAAGCCGAGCATATTGAAGTAACTTTTCATAATGCCTCTCAGCTAGTAAGGCTCAAAGCTGGAATCTGATCTCTGTTTGTGTGGCCCCAATTACAACAGGCTCCCCAGTTGGAGATAAACATGGGGACATATTAAGGCTTCCTTTTGGATTTGGACAGTCATATAGATGAGAAATGAAGCCAACTCCTATTGGTTGAGATGGTAGGCTGTTGGGAATTAATTCAGCTTAGTATTGAGTGCAGTCTCTGGCAAGATTCCAGGCTTCTATCACATAGTTCTGCTGGATGAAGGGTTGCCTTGATCATCAATAATTTCATTTCTATAGTATAGTTCCGTTGCCTAAGGGGTTGACTTGTGAGAAAATAAATTCATTGAGATCATAGTGTGTGTCTCCCCCAGTTTATCTGAAGCATTGCTGGCATGGTTATTTTATCTTCTAATTCCTGGCGTTTGATTCAGGGCCATGATTTCCAAAGCTGGTCCCTTGGCTGGCCTCCACCATCTGCCATTTGTTGCTGCCTTCTCCTCCCTGTTACAAACTCCCCCCGCACTGATAGTGGCTTCTGAATCCAATCTCCTGCTTCTTCAGTCAATCCTAAATATTGTCAATCCTAGTGATTTTTTCACAATACTAACTTTGCGTCCAAATGGTATTGTGCTTCATGTCATACTCTGTGATTCCCTTTATATAATGTTCTTGAAATGATAAAATTATAGAGATGGAGAATTGATTAGTGTCTGCCTGGGGTTAAAGATGTTGGGATGAAGGGTGACAGGTTTGACTCTAACGAGGATAGCATGAGGAAAATCCTTGAATGATCAAATAGTTCCATATTTTGATGTATGATAGTGAGTACATGATGCAAACGTGATAAAATAACGTAGAACTATATGCAAACTTTATCTAATGTCGATTTCCTGATTTTGTTATTGTAGTATTGGTATATAACATGTAATTAATGGGGGAACCTGGATAAAGGCTGCATGAGACCTCTCTATCTGTGCAATTTCATGTGAACCTTTAATTATATAAAAATAAAAAGTAAAAAAAAATACTATTGTGCTTTAAAATGTTTAAGTTCCTATGTCTATCATATTGGTTATGTTTTATATTCTTTGCTTCCTCTTACATTAATCATACAAAATCATCTCCTAATTTTTTTTCTATCTAAATCATAGTTAAACATTGACACAATATTTGTCTTTTATCGGGTTACCAAGAAATGCTTTTTGAGTTAATTAAACAATGAATTATACTTGATGAAAGAACAGTATATCAGTACTTGGTCTCATTACTAACCATCTTGTTTTCCTATTCACTTCCTTATTCATTCTTGCCTTTGTGTCATTTCTTTCCATGGACTAAGCAGCATGCCAGGGGTTTGATCTGAGGAGTCTGGAAGACTTGGGGTTGCCTGAAGGGGTTGTACAGCCTGTGGCCACAGTCACATAGCCCTAAGTCCACTCACAAATTCTAAAATTAGTCCTAAATTCTAAAAATAAGTCCTCCTTGAGGCCTCAAGACTTAGTGTTATAAGACCAGATGAGCCAGGAAACCAGGATATGAACTATGGTGAAACACAACCGTCCACCCACTCATATTTACTAAGACTAGTTTTATAGTGCAGTGTACGATCTTTCTTGGTGAATGTTCCATTCATGCGTACCTGAAAAGAAAAGGATACTCTGCAGTTATAGTTTTTTTTTTTTTAAATGAAAATCTGTTTCAGATCTTCCATGTCTTTAATGATTTTTGAGGGGGTTGTCTTGTTGTATTAATTACTCAAACTATGATTGTGGAGTTGTCCCTTTCTCCCTTTATCTGTCAGGTTTTGCCTCATGTTTTTTGAAACTCTGTTGTTAGGTGCATACACATTTTTTATTGTTGTGCCTTCATCCCGACAATTCACCCTTTTATCATTATGATCTCTTTTTATCTTTATCTTGAAGTTTTTGTTATTAATTTAAACACTTGAGTCTTATGCTTACCCTTTGCATGGTATAAATTTTCCCCCTTTACTTCCAATTATATTTAATGTGGATCTCTGAAAGACAGCCTAGAATTGGATCTTGTTATTATTTTTTTTTAATCCATTCTGGCCATCTTTGCCTTTTTATTCAGTGTAATTCATCCATTAACGTTAAAAGCAATCCTTGTCAGGCACCATTTACTGTTTGTTTTTTATTTGTTCCTTCTGTGTTTTGTTCTTCTGTTCTTGCTGTCTTCTGGATTAAACATTCCAAAATGATTTTAGAGTTCTTTCATCTAGTTATTGTTTTTTAAGGTTTTTTTGTGCTTGTTCTAGGGAATACAGTGTATCCTTAATTTTTCTTAGGGTTATTGTTTAGGGTTAGTATTACAATGTTTTATTTAAGATGTAAGAATCTGGAAACTATATATGACCATTTAACCCCTCCCTGACATCATGCTATAATTGTCATGCGTATTACATTTATATGTTTTATAAATCCCACAGTGAAGTGTTAGAATCTTTAAACAGTCATATATTTTTAAAACATTAAGAGAAAAATTACAACTTCTGGTGCTCTCCATTCCTTCTGGACCTTTGATTTTCTGATATCATTCACCTGGAGAACTTTGGGATTTTTTTCTACTTTAGGTTTGCTAGGACAAATACCCACAATTTTCTTTTATGTATAATTTTTAAAATTTATCTTCATTTTTAAAGATCTATGGCCTGGATATAGAATTCTGGGTTCATAGTTGTCAGCCCTACCTTCCCTCCCCAGCTCTTCATCATTGTACTGTCCTCGGTCGTCCGTTTCTTATGAAAACATTGATTCTTACTGTTTCCTGTATGTAATGTGTCAAGTTTTTCTCCTCTTTTAAAAATGTTTCCTTATATTTGATTTTCAGCGGTTTGACTCTCTGTAGCTGGATGCAGCTTTCTTTGCACTTACTCTGTTCAGTGTTTTCTGGGCTTCTTTAGTTTGTACATTGGTCTTTCACCCAAATTGGGAAATTTTCAGCTCTTTTTATCCCCTGTATTTTTCTCTCTCTATTCACCTCCTGAAACTTTAGTAATACAAAATGTTTGCTCTTTTGCTACTGTCCCACAAGACCCTGATCATCTGTTTCTTCTTCTTCGGATTGGATTTTCCTTTCTTGTTTCCTTAAGCATATTTATATTAACTGTTTTAACATCACTGTGGGCTAATTCCAGCACTTGGGTCAAATTTCCACTTGACTATAGGTTAGATTTTCCTGCTTGTTCATATGTCAAGTAATTTGGGTTGTATTGAATTCACTTTGTGAATGATACTTTGCATCGACTCTATTTTGTATGTTCCTTCAAAGAGAATTGAATTTTTTTTTTTTTTTTGGTCTTAACAGCCAGTTAATTTGGCTGAACTTAAACTAAATTTTGACTTTTCTCTGGCAGCAAGAGTTCCCCTGATCCATTCAGAAAGCTAATATTGAATAAGTGCTGAGAGTCATGTATCATAATAGGTGACTGTGTTAAAAATAAAAATAGACATGGACCCTTACCTCAAGAGACTTACAGTCTAGCTGATCGAGATAGGAAAGTGAACTTATAGATAAGCATGGTAACTTTTAATACGTCACTGAGATAATATCTGGAAGCAGTCAGGTTACTGAGAAAGGAGTTGTGAAATTGTTAAAGTGTAATTTAAAAACTATTTTTAAAGCAACCCAATCCTTCTGAGAACAGGAGATCATGTATTTATTACATATCATGATGTGGCTGATGAATAACTATTAGTTCCACTGGCATCCTGTTGTTAATTCTTTGAAGGAAAGGACACAGGGAATGTTTCAAAAGCAGAGCATATTGTGGGGAAGCAGTGTTAAAAATAAATGCTTAAATTCTGAACTGCTGTACCAAATAGGAGGAATACTTTATGTTTGGTTAAAAAAAAAAAAAAAGAGAGATTTGATAAAATCTGAGCGAATGACACATATGGTCATAGCTTAGGAATATTTGATATTGCTGAGATTAAAAAGACCTATCTATACTAAAGGTACCACTGTTGGGAGAAAGATATTTCAAAAACCGTTTATACTCATGGAAAATATATCTTAAAATCCTGTCAGTTTCCTGTGTCAAATACCAAGGAGGTTTTTTGGTTTATACTTATATTTGTACTCATATCTGTAAAAATGAATGTCTATACTATATCTGTAAAAATGAATGGGTAATGTGAGGTTGGTTTTTATTTTGTAAAAACATTTACCTTAGTGGTAATTTGAGCCTTTCTTTTCTCTTTTTCCCCCCTGTTTTAACAGTGTATCCTATTCAGTACATGTGTCTGAAGATTACCCAGGTATGCTTTTCTTCTTTCTATTATTACAAATACTCGTGTCATGATTTCTTTGAATGTTTCTTTCTATTGGAGATGGGGAATGTATATAAATATATCTAAGAGTGAAACGTTCACAGGAAGACTTGCAGATCTAGAAGAATTCTGTTGGATGCCTGTGAGATGCATGTCTTATCCTGCGATGCAGTCCAAAATCAAAATAGTTTCCTGATGAAAAGTCATGTACTTGAGCCCGTGCGATAGCTTCCGCCTGTGTATGTTTATGTCATTATAAGTAAAACAAAGAGTCCTGAACCGGTTTAGTTGTTGGATTTGCAACATCATTTGGCTTTTTATAATGTAAATAGAACAGGTAAGAAGAGCAGCTAAACTAATAGCTAAAAATAACAATAGCTAAGAATAAGCCTGTCTTCATTTTTCTAAGTATATAAATGATTACACATTTCTCATAATAATCCTATGAGATTGTTACCATAATATCACCATTTTCCTTCTGAATGGTGACACACCTGGTAAGAGGAAGAGTTGAGACTTGAACCCAGTAGTCCAGAACCTACGGACTATACCGCTGGACTAGACTGGGTATCTGGTATATACACGGCTATTCTCACTGTGTGTCTGTCTCCTGAAATGGATTAGAAGGCCTACAGATACTTGTCCCTAGAAGACAGAATGTAAGAACACTGCAGATGTTAATCCTTTTTCTGTAAATCAGACAAGTGTTTTTCTTCTAGGCCTTGGTCAGTCCTATTTTCTAGACGCATGTCATCTCATAGAGCCCAGGCTGTGGATGCTAACATTTCAGTCACAACAATGTGAAGAGACAAACAAGATGTTCCTCTTTAGTATTTTCCTCACAAGTGATATCTATAATTATATTTTGAATAAGAGCATAAGGATTACAGACATAGTGCCGAAAAAATACACCTTGATTAGTTTACCCTCAGAGCAAAGAGTATAATGCAGAAATCTATTGTTTATTGTATTTTGTGGCAAAGAACAGCAACTCTCTCTCCAACACTCTGACTTACTCAAATCAGACGGTCACCAAATTATACAGTTGTGATCTGCAAGTATCATAAATTAGAATCAATTCTTATTCAAATCTAGCCATTTTATTCACATACTATGCATGATTTGGATCATATTTTTCTATGTAAAATTACTACATTGCTATAAGTAACTTTGATTATATGTACTTGGAGTATTTTTAAAAAATAATTAGTTCATAAGGTAGTATGAAGATCTCCCTTCTTTAACATTTAGGCTAGGATTTTTTGTGGCAGTTTGCATCATGCATTTAATCATGCATTTTTTAATAATGTCAAATGTTACATTTAAAAATAATTTCGTAGGGACGCCCGGGTGGCTCAGTTGGTTAGGTGTCTGCCTTTGGCTCAGGTCATGATCCTGGGGCCCCATGTGAGGCTCTCTGCTCAGGGGGACGTCCATTTCTCCTCCTCCCTCTGCCCCTCCCCCTGCTCATGCTCTCTCTCTTTTCACTCTCACTCTCTCAAATAAATAAATAAATCTTTTTTAAAAAGTACCATGGCTAACATTATCAAAAATAAATAAAAATAATTTTATAAATCATAAACTCCCTTACAATTATTTTGCTATGATCACCACACGTGTTAAGCATAGTATTCTTTAAGACTATCGTATAGTTTTCCAAGGGTTATTCATTATTAAAGAGATGCTTATTTTTTGATAATAGTATATAAAGTGTTCTAGGCAGATTTCATTGGAAGTAGCAAGACAAAATAAAATATTTATGAAGAAAAATTTTTTGTAGTTGGTTTTGCAGTCAACTCTCGCCCTTGTGATATTTTTGATGCTGAGTGTTTGCCAAATAAGTACGTTAGGAAAATAAAAGTTAATCTCACTATCATACATAATTATAATTATTGTACTTCTGATCTGAGGCAGCTCCTAGAGATGTCAATCATGAGAGGACTTTAGTTAGGGTGATAGAAATAATGCCACAAATCAAAACCCATCTTGATGACAGTGAATCATTCTGTAACACAAGAAATAGGGCAGAAGATGCCTTTGGTAAACCAAGTGAACAAAATGTTTAGCTCCCTCTTGTGGCCAAGAGGTATCACGGACTTTTTCTCGCCTTGGCGTGAGGGAGCCCCTCTAAAAATGCAATGTACAAAAATTGAAACTTGCTAAAAATTGGTTATTATTTGTGCTTTTTTTTTCCCTTTTAAACAAATTCCCATCCTGGAGAAAGTCTGTAGTAAATCTGCAATATAATTTCATTTCTAAATATAAAAGGAGTGTAGATAAAACACAACTATGAGTGAGAGAGATTTGTACATTTGGGGGTAGGATTTTGAATTGGTTGATGTGACGAACCAGTACACTGTGTACCGAGTATTTCCATATACATAATTGAATTGACTTTAAATGCCAGTTTGTGTATAAGCAGAACAGAGGCTAT
The DNA here is from genome assembly GCF_002288905.1 of Enhydra lutris kenyoni. NCBI lineage: Eukaryota > Metazoa > Chordata > Mammalia > Carnivora > Mustelidae > Enhydra > Enhydra lutris. Next base: position 42,216,448 of record NW_019154089.1, on the reverse strand, counting down.
AATGACATTTTGTACTTGAAGAAATATGCCAAGAGAGGTTAAATAGTATTATCCAAGGACATGTAGTTTAGTGGTAAAAACCAATTCTATGTATTTTTATGGAGCTTCCTTCAAAGTGAATATTACCATGATAATATTTCCCCATGATTAAATTTTAATCTACATTTATTTGTACCAACAGCTCAGTTAATATGCTTGATTTCTCAGGTAGATAATATTGTATAAAAATTACCTGTTTGCTCGCCCTTTCCAATAATCATCCTTGTGTTTTTTTGTCCCATTACCCTGCTAGAACTTCCAGAATATTTTTAATAATTGATATGAAAGTTGGCAGCTTTGTCCTCTTTTTTCAAAATTAGTGATCATACTTCCATCTGCTTTTAGAAAACTACTTTTCTCATTTACCAAGCTTTTTTTTTTTGAATGACTATTAAGTCTTTATCAAATTCTTGTTTAACATCTGTTGAGTTATCATACATGATTTCTCCTTTGAACAACAAGGTAACGAGTTATATTATTAGTATATATCTTAATGTTGATCTCTAAGAATTACATGTATTTTGTCATACACTTTGTCATTAAGGACTTGACATTGTACCTGTTCTTTGTCATTTGACAGAACATGCAAGCCAATCTCTCTGAGCCTGGTATTTTTGTTTTTTTTTTAGGGAAAGTTCTGGGATTAATAATTATTTTTCTGCCATGGTTATTATCTGTTCTGATTTTCTGTTTCTTAGTCATTTCTAAGCATGTGTTCTTCTTTAAGGCTCACTATGTTGGTGAAATGTGCAACTTTTTCAGGAAGAAGTTTGCTTATAGTATTCAGTATATATCAGTATATACTTCTGAAAATTTTGTGCATCTCTATGGCTATTTTTCCTTTCTTCTTTCTGTTGTTTTACATTTGTTCTTGCCTTTTCTCCCTTCGATTTTTCTTCTCCAGAGTTTTACCTACTGTAAAATCCTTTCAAACAAATAGCTTTTTACTTCATTTTTAATTTCTGAATGCAGTAATCTTGATAGTACTTTTGTTAATTCTTTCTGCTATTGTTCCTCAGCCTTTTTTTTTTTTTTTTCTCCCTTCCTACTTTTCCTGGATTATATGGTTGACTGATTAGTTCATCCTCCAAGTTTGAAAATTTGGAACTTTCTTTGTCCTGTGGAAATGTATGAGAATAATTCTTCAAATTCAGGATTATGTCACTCTGTTTCTCTCCTTAGGAACGAATTTATCATTTTATAATTTTAATCATTTACTAACCTCTGTCATCTTTTGAAATCACAGTTTTGTTTTTTGTGAACAAAGAGGGTCTTTGTTGAGTGTTAAGTATACCTTAAATAACATGGATATAAATGCAATGCTAAATGATATGTTGGTTCTTTAAAATAAAGTGAAGAAATAGTCATTCTAGTTTACTTGTATTTCCTTATGTCATTTATGCTGCAGACAGATTTTTGCTTTTTGAAAGTAAGTATATTACAAGTCACAGATAATTGGCTCTCCTGTAATAGAACAGCAGAGTTTTTTCTCATCAATTCCCACCTTTAATTAGGAGGCTCGCCTTACTGGTGGGTGTGACTCTCTCATCCCTTTTACATGCTTTACAACATCCTGCAGCTGTTGAGTGATAATTTTTTGACATTAAAAAAACATAGCAAAGCATTGATGTTTGGAGTCAGATGGTTTCACTACTTACGAGTCATGTGTAATTTTAATTACTTAAATAATTTGGGCCAATGGCTTAATTTCTCTGAGCCTTGGTCTCCCCATCTTTAAAACAGGGATGATAAATGAGTGGCTTGAAGGTTGATAAGAAGCACTTGAATAGTATACACAACATTCAGGGGAGACATCCAGATTTTATTATAAAACCAATATAATTATAATTATATAAATTACATAGTAATGAATCCTGGAATGACTTGGCTTAAATTATGTTGCATTTGAAATGGAGTGAAAACAATAGTTCAGGAGATGCTTTCTCATAGCTTTCTACCCATTTCTCACTGGTTGTCCATGAGCGTTCTGCTGATGCTTGCAGAGTCTGGTAGGACAGGGAAGAGAAAATAGTCATACTGTTAACAGCCTATAATAAAGATCTTGAGGGCCTCTGCAAAACTTACACATTAAAGAACCTAACGGTCCCCAGAAGTTTCAAAAAAAAGAAAAAAAAAATTGGCAGCTCTGGAGTTAAGTGGGAGAATTCCAGAGAAGGAATTTGAGTTTGAAAACATTCTATTCTGTCACTGACTCATTCTGTTACCTTAAGTGCATTCTTTATTCTTTTTATGTCCTACTTTCTCATGTCTAAACAAAGATGATGTTATTATTACAGATGTCAAAATAGTTTGAGGAAGGTTTAGAAATGATTATTTAAACAACAACAAAAAGAGAAAACATAGAATTCATTCATACGGCTGGGACGATCCTCAGAACACATCAGCAAACCTTCATTTTTAGAACTGAGCCAACCGTGGCTTAGTTAGAAAGGACTGATAGCTAGTTGGTAGCTGGGTCTAGACTTTATGTGCTTTGTCTGCTTTCTTGTATTTCTGTTCTTCACTTGGGTATATACCCCTTTGATCTGGCCTATTATGTTGTAATGATGATTTAATAGATATTGTCTTGAAACCTGAAAACATTTTGGCTTGGGTAAATTAAGCCGGAAACAGAAGTTGGAAGTGTTCTAATGCCTAAATACTGATCAAAATACAAGCTGGGAGAAAATCTCGTAGAAAATGATATGTTTGACTGCATAATCCTGTCTTTGAGCATTATGCAACATGTATTCACCAAATTATATTCTCTTGAGTCAAAGCTGACTGCCTTCCAGTATCAACACTATGTAAACCATTTCTTTAAACTGAGTTATTCACTTCCCCATTTTCGTAAACAGAAAGCCCTAATTTACTTGCATCTTGAAGCGTAGTAAAATCCTCCTTGTTCCATGACCTTGAGATACTGTGTGATACTGTGTCCATTTTATGGATTTTTCTGGATTTCCCTTTCTAGTTGGTGGTCAGCTATTAATTCTGTTGCTCTAATCCACACTTCTAATACCCCTTTTCTCCATAAGTTTGCTTCACGGAATCCACTGTACACGAGGAGAATCTAGTTCAGTTGATTCTGTAGCAGATAACTTGGAATCAGTGAGACTTTCAATGAGGCTTTAAGAAATTTAAATACTGGCTTGGATAGAGGGTTTTTTTTTTTTTTTAAAGATTTTATTTATTTATTTGACAGACAGAGATCACAAGTAGGCAGAGAAGCAGGCAGAGAGAGAGGAGGAAGAAGGCTCCCTGCTGAGCAGAGAGCCCTATGCGGGGCTCAATCCCAGAACTCTGAAATCATGACCTGAGCCGAAGGCAGAGGCTTTAACCCACTGAGCCACCCAGGCGCCCCGGATAGAGGGGTTTTGATCCCTACCTCAGAGTATGAGGTTACTGAAAGAAGAGACTCCAGATAAACGGTTGAAGTCTCAATCAATGTGACAATAATTAAAATAAGTTTAATTAAAATAAATAAATAAAATAATTAAAATAATTTAAAATTAATTAATTAATTAAGTTTAATTAAAATAAGTTTATCTTAAATCCGTTTCTTAATCTGTGGTCTCGCTTGATCAACACAAAAATCTCACACCCACCTTGATGCCATTTGAAAAGAAAACAAGGCAAAATTTGCAATTAAAACAAAGTAATGGGGCAAACCTGTTGTGTTTCAAATCTAATCTACGCTCATGTCCTGTTATCTTCCAGAATAACTATGAAAGCCTTGTGTCTGTTGAACATCTTTTGTGGCTTCGCTGTGACTACATATAGCTCTCACTGACTCACTACCCTAGGTCTAAAAACAGTGCAGATGTTTTTTTGGAAATAAAGTAATGACTTTGATATCTATCAATTAAAGATGATGTTCTGACTGTGCTGACACAATATTATGAAAACTTAGCTCAAGATCTTTTGTCGTGTACTCATTTCCTTTTGCAGAAACTGATACAGGTTTCTCTTGTTTGTTGGGAATATTTTATGCTTTTTATTTTTATATTCTGTGCATTTTATACAACACGGATGAGAGTATTATAGGACCACTATTAATGACTTGGTGTTTGTTAAAACAGCTCTCTCCCTGTACTTCTCAAGGAACCAACTAGAATAAGTGGCTGTGTGTTATATTATATTATATTACCACATGTATGAAAGTTGATATTTATTAGGGGAAAATCCTAAATGTATCAAATAAATAATGAATAAAAACATTAAGTAAGCTGTGGAATAATTTAATGTCCTATGACTGCAACTCGTATAGTATTATTTAATGAAAATTCATTCATGGAGGAAGAGTTGTGAGACTTTATACCAATTTAAAAATGTGCATTAGAGTAATATGGAGGTATGGTTTTCAACACAAACTTTAGTTCAAATTCTTTAGTGACATGATATTGAATTTGTTGCGCCAAATGTGCTAGTTTAGCTCTCTCTTTCCAACTACTAGCCTGCTTCCTGTAGCAGCTACTGATCCTGGGAAGGACCTTGTTCAGTGAGTTAGGGTAACCTCCAGCATCCCAATGATCTATTGCCCCATGGAATAGGAGAGATACATTTGGGTTATATTCTCTATCCAAAGTCTGTATTTCTCTAGGAGATGCAAGCATCTTTAGAGAGGCCATTTAAAATTAAATCACACATATATCTGAAATACACTTATTTTTTTTCTGATATTAATCAGAGCAGTAGTATGTGCTTCACGAGTGGTAAAAGTGATATGGATCTAACCTCATTTTTTTAAATAAAGTGTCTTTTTTCAAGTTACTATACCTTTAATTGTCCACATTTCTTTGCAGATAATACGTACGTATCAAGTTCAGAAAATGATGAAGATGTATTAGTCACCACAGAGCCAATTCCAATAATTTTTCATCGAATAGCAACAGGTAATAGGAATATACTATTTTTCAAAATTCTGGGTAATTTTTCTTGAATATAGGTAGCTTTATTTTTTTGTTTCTTTTAGCCCATGTAACAGAAGAGGCAAACTGAATACTTAAAAAGCTTGCTCAGGACAATGTAGATCCCATGAAATATATAATGAGAACTGAAGGAGTCTATGTAGTGGCACTTTGGTTTGACCATATTTTTATGACCATATTTCATATTTTATGAAAAATGAGAATAGCATGTATATCATGAAACTTCCTGACATAATATAATTTCAAAATATTCCTTAATTTTCTTGTGAAGAGAGAATCTGAGGAGTGGTTTTTATACTGAAACTTATGAATGTTCGGTAAATAGTATACTGAAAACTGAAATGATGTTTTATAACTTTCAGAATTAAGGAAGACAAATGACACTAACTGTTGCTTATCCATAAAATCCAAATTACAGAAGGAGAATGGAGAGGTATGGATATTGCATTTCATGTTTTATATTTATTAAAAAAGTAATAATATTTTAAATTTACCTTGTATTTATAGTTAATATTTAATATCATCACTGTTTTTGAGGTTAAGATCTCATCTAGCGGATGAAACACAAGCTCGTGGCTGAGAGACTTAATGTGTGGGGAGGGTAGTGACTTAGAATTAATTCAGAGAAGGATGCTCCCTTTAAAATAATAGAATGTCTGGTTTAAATCTAGATCAAATACATACGAAGCTTTACTTACTCTTCACATGTTCGTCAAATACATAAGTGACCTAGGAGCACTTATGTAACTTACAGTTCTAACAACTATATGTGGCTATCCATTGTTTCGATGGCACCCTTACAATTTCACTTGTAAAGGGCGATCTCTTTAGCTAAGGTAGCAAAGAACATGGGTATGTAGAGTCATTATTATGGACCAGTGTTAAAACAACAACAAACTCATACCCCTTTCCTTACCTTTAAAATGTTTGCTTGAATCAGTCGATAAATACTGGGACATTAAGCAAACAAAATGAGTGTAACAGGACCAACAATTCTTTGCTCTTAACACTCTGCACCCAGTACAACCCCCCCTTTCCCTTAGTGTTATTTCACTCCCTCTACTCTTTCTTTATTCTCAGTGAGAACCACAGATTTGGCAGTACTTCTGCTAAAACCCAAAACCCAAATTCCCTTTCTGTAGGTTTTTCTTTTTCCTTAAGAAGTTGAAATTTGTTCTAGAAATTTGGGAATGATTCCAAAACGTTGAATTAATAGATTCCTGTGTCTAATGGAATTTGCCTTTCTCCTAATTATTCTAACAGAGCCAGGGATAGGAATATCATCATTAGTTGTTTTAGATGAGTTTTCATTGTTTGCACTTTAGACACATCACAGCTGTGGTTCAGTTAATTAGAAACTCAAACTTCAAGTTCAAGCATATTTAATTAAATATCCTTTTGACATCTGAAATCTAAAGCAAATAACTTCTATATGCGGAAATTCTCTTCATAATGTAATTCATATTTATTTTCGTAATTTGATTTTTTCATTATTGGAGTTTGAGTGCCTTTTATTTCATACCATTGTGTAGAGTTGGCAGTGGAAATGAGGACAGTCAAGGATAAATAGTGCTGTGGAACTTTTTAATAAAAAAGTTGAATCCGTACGAACTTGTCAGAAGTTCTAACAGAACAAAGCCAAAGTTGTAGTTGATTATACATGGTTTTTTATATACATATCAAATGGTAAATGGTACAACACAAAATCGATGAAATAGAACTTGTAAAAAAGACGTACTTAGAGCTTAATGCACTGACAAAACTGTCTCTTATACTACCTTTTGTTTTTGGTTTGTACTGTACCAAGAATGTTTTTTATATAAAATCCAGGTGATAAGCACAAGATTTCTCTATTATGGCCATTTGCGACTTTCTTTTTCAAAAGAAGGCAAGATGGTTTGACCACTAAAACTTTCTTCTTCTCTTATTTTAAAGGAGTCAAGACAAAATAGTACAGTGGAAGAAGATTCTGAAGGTGATAATGATTCTGAAGAATTTTATTATGGAGGACAGGTGAGTACATCAGACCTCCCAGCTCTCCGCTCTCAGAGTCATCAGTAGCCATCTGTGTCCTAGAGGTTTCCCGTGCTTGTGATCTGAGAGACCTCCGTGTTCGTTCTGTAACTGACTTGGAAATATGCATCATTTCTGTTTCTTATTTGTACATATATTCAGAAACTGAGGTTACTTTGGCGATTCTTTGACTGTCATCGCTCACTTACATTGAATTTATCTTACTTGGTTGCAGAGATTTTGCAGATGGCATTGTATTATGTTTTTGACTTTTACATTTCTTAGGCATGTTGGGCTCCATCAGTGTTTCGAAATGATGACCCTTCTAAAGAAAGCATGGATGGTTAGTTTTAAGTAGTACATGATTAACCTTTATAAAAATTGATGGTCCCTAATTACTGAGCATCCTCAATATTTATATTCATTTTCTCTTCCTCTTTCACTGATGTAAATTGTTTGTTGGAAAATGGTGATGTATATGAAAATGGCATAGCCACATATGCATATTTATAAAAGAATTCACTATTTTTCCAGGATAGCGTTGAAATTTCAAACTGTGCTATAGATTTTAGGATATGGCTGTATAAAGCATCTTGTTCTGGTTCTGTAAACTTCTTAATCAAACATGTTTTGTAACTTGCGTAATGGGAAGGTAGTAGATTAAAGTGGTGCTTTTTTGGGTGTCTGTTGTTAGAGAACGTGTGCATACGCTTGCACACAAGGTGGGGGGAGCAGAGAGAGAGAGAGAATCTTAAGCAGACTCTACACACAGCATGGAGCCCTACACGGGGCTTGATCTCACGACCCGAGCCGAAATCAACAATTGGATGCTTAACTGACTGAGTGACCCAGGAGCCCCTAAAGTCATACTTTAAAGCCAAAATCGTAATTGTGTAAAAGAATGTAAGTCAGTTTACTTTTTTGGAGTAAAAAATCAGTAATTAATCAAGCATAAGAAAGACAGTAGAGATATGGACATATAAATAAAAGTAGGCTGCTTCTCTCCAAGAGTGCCTTTCTTTTTTTTTTTTTTTTAAGTTTTATTTTTTTAAAACATATAATATCTTTTTATCCCCAGGGGTACAGGTCTGTGAATCGCCAGGTTTACACACTTCACAGCACTCACCATAGCACATACCCTCCCCAATGTCCATAATCCCACCCCCCCCACCCCCCCCCCCCATTAACCCTCAGTTTGTTCAAGAGTGCCTTTCTAGCCGTGATGTATTTTCCTAACAATTCTCTAACCAGTGTTGCACTTTAAACTTTAATCATGCAAAAAAATTCTAGTTTTGATTTTTGTTTACACAGCTAATATTTGCAGAGGGGAAGTAAATTTTTTTTTTTTTTTCCAGGACAGATACTCAGTCTAGAAGTTTTCAGGTTATCTGCCAGCCCCTTACTTTAGTCTCTTTTAACATTTGCCTTTTTCTCACATCAAAGTAGTCTAATTTTTTTTTTAACATTTTAATTTATTTATTTGACAGAGAGAGTGAGAAAGCACAAGCAGGGGAAGTAGCAGAAGGGGTGGGAGAAGCAGGCTCCCCGCTGAGCAGGAAGCCCTAGACGGGACTTGATCCCGGGATCTGGGATCATGACCTGAGCCGAAGGCAGATGGCTAACCGACTGTAGCTACCCAGGCACCCCTCTAATTTTACTTTTCAAACATAATAAATTATACAAGACATAGGACATAAGCGAACCTACGATCTTTAGTGAATATACTGCTGTATTCTCTGTATTTTTCAATGAAGATGACAGAGACGATGTCCATGGCAGAACCTGCAGGGGGACCTGCTCAAGAGACAGTTTGCATTTGATTCTTTTGATTCTCTTCACCCCTAAGTCATTTCTGAACCATCTCTTTTCGCCAGGTGAACTATGACGGGGAACTGCACAAGCACCCCCAGCTTGAGGCTGATTTGTCGGCAGTGAGAGAGATATACGGGCCGCACGCAGTTTCTCTCAGGTAAATCAATATCTCTCTGGAATAAAAATTAAAATGATTTGGTAAGTCATTGGGAATTTTCTGTTAAGCAATTTAAGTGGAAATATTCTTGGGCTTAGCTATATTTGAAATTTTTTGAGTCATTCTGCTGTGTTTTTCCTTAGGCAAAATGGTGTATCTCTGGCTGTGTCAATTTTTTTGGTTTTGTTTTTGGTACATGTGGTTTAAGAGTACATTGATGCATGAAAGAAATTAGTTATTTTGGAGAGTTAGTTTGATAAAATATCAGTCTTAAGTAGTGTCGTAATCAATTCCTTAATACACTTGGCTAGCTGGGCCCATGCAGTCAGTCATAAATCATGGACACATCGTGTGAACAATGAAAGTAAATAATGCATAACCACTGGTCTCCAGATCACATTGGGATGTGATTTGACCCCCAAAAAAGAAAGGGAACAAAAGACATAAATTTGCAGTGTTTGTTTGATTGATACTGTATTTTATCTTGCAGTCACTTCATATATAATTTGGTGTTAAATTTAAAGACCATTCTGTATCATTTTTAATTATTCAGAAAACCCCAGTATCCTTACCTACCATTTTCTCTCCTTAATTTAAAAAAGATACTCTTTCCTGTCACTATCCTCGTCTCCCTCCATGAGTCCGATCTGATTATTTCAGATTCTTTTTCTTTGCCTAAAGGGCAGCCTCCACGTTGCCTTGGAATTCCAGACCCCAACCCCAGCCTGACATCGGTTCCCGCCTCATCCACCCAAACCACAACTGTCCCCTTTCTCCAGACGCGCTCTGTTCTCTCTTGACTTTGGGCGTTTGCACAAGCTGTTTGCTTACCAGTGAGGGCTTCACTCATAACCCCGTTGGTGTCTTTATTCAAGCCAAAGTCCAAAGGCCAGCTTCTCCAGCGCCGCCTCTGAATTTCCAGTGCAGACTGGTGGTTCTGCCCTCAGACTCCCATCGCATTTGGCTTTCACCTCATTGGTTATGCTTCTCAACTTCTCCTGTCTTATCATTATTGGTTTAGTTCTCCCCATCTAGACCCTAAATTCTGTGAATGCAGGGACCGTGTGCTTTTTTGTCGGTTTGCTTTATTTTGTTCTGTTTTGGTTTTTTATCATGCTTATATTTTGGTACTTAATACAGCACAGGGAGTATATGAAATATGGGCTGATGGATTCTGGATCGTTTATAGTGGCATCCATGAAAGATGTTCACATTATCTGGTTACTTTCTCTTCCATGGACGTTCTTCAGAGAGCCAACCAATCTAGATTTTCAGAGATTTTCAGAGAGCCAACAAATATTTAAAGTTGGGAAATACAATACAGCTATAATTGATCATTATCAACGGTTTCATTTTAACTTCAGAAACAAACTCACCACCACCTGCCCCCTCAGTAATTTGGGGCTAGAGACACAGATCTTGTCTGTCCTACTCATGGTGCTCTGGTGGGCTGCTGTGGACTGAGAGTGATTGGGATTATACTTGGAAAAGCAAATCTTTGCAATTTTCAAGGTTTTAGCAGATTGGCTGCAATTATTTCTCAGTTGATCTCTACTGTGGCTCCTGGGTAGAGGATATGGTATTCAATAAGTGTGTTAGAATGAATAAATGAAGAAGGCAGTAGGGACTTATCCATAAGTGGTCCAAAACAATGATTAATTTTTTAACTTGAGACAAAATTTGTTTGACCACTTGAAACTTTGATCACAGTAATTTAATCCCCTCCCCTGCTTTAAAAAAAAAAAAGACTGGGATAAAGTTAATCATATAATATAGTAAGTTCAATTTCTTTTAATTTGCACTACCTATTGTTTTGGGGATTGACTTAGCACATGTTGATTGCTTTTATAAGCATTTATAAGGATTTTTCTTAAACACATATTTCCATGTTAAGCTGTAATTACATTGCCATATATATATATATATATATATATATATATGCAATTTTTTTGTTTCTTCAGCAAGAATTTAAGTACCAGTGATCATCTCTATTAGTGTTTTCCATTATTAATAAAATTATTGATAATTTATCTCCTCTTAAAATTAGATAAATATTTGTAAGTTCATTCAACTGAAATATTGAAAGTCATAAATGGCTTTGATTTTTTTTCTCCTTTCCTATTTCACTTATAAGTTTTGATTCACTTTAAATCTTTTTGAATATGAGCCATGTTCTTGCCTGCTCTAGACTTTCTATAGCTACAGAGGATGTTTCCAGAATAAAGAATCTCCCAGAGGCCTCATGATGTGAAGTATGAATCACAGTAAGACTAGTCTGATTTACTTGAAATAAATACAAATGAATTTACTGTCTAGTATCAAATACTGAAGCTTGGGCACATGGCAAGAGAAGTAGTTAGGCAGAAGGTCTTGGACTCTTCTTCCTTACAAAGTTATAAGCCTGTTGAAAACAGACTGTTGTAATTAGCTGTTCTTTTACTTAATTGAAGTTTATAAGAACTTAATGGAGTTTGAAGAACAAAAGTACCTCAATATGCATAGTAGGCTATTTGGTGTCTTTTTTTTTTTTTTTAATGTGATGTCTAATGAGAAGGGCAGCTAACCACATCTAAGTTCTCTGTAAGAGATGAAAATAATTGGCATTGCCCCACTTGAGACAGAACCTCTTAAAGTAGGTTGAAGGAGGAGATAGAAATGGGGACTTATGGCCAGTTCATTACTGAAGGAGGTAATTTCAGCTCTATGTGGCCATATCATTCAAAAGCAGAATCCTGGCTGTGTTGAGCCATACTTATAAACACTGATGAGAATTCCAGTTCATACGCTTTTGTATTGAAGTGAGTTAGGTATCTGGAGAAACAGGATAAACTATCAGTTTATCAGTCTGAATGAACATGTCTCGCCTTGAATCATGCAGCAAAGTGAGGGTGTTTTATGTGTTTCATTATAAATTTTCTCCTCTAGTCATTACTTTAAAAAAAAATGATCAGTGCCATCTGAAAACAATTTGAGGTTAATAGTTTTAGAAAGGTGTGGGGAATTATAAGTCACAAAATTCTCACGTGGTCAGGAATGAAATGATTCTGACAGTTTGCTTGTAGTATTTCAAACGTCTAGCCCATGTGAAATAACCTTTGCTTTATGATCATACCACCTTCTGTTTTAAAAGTCAAAGCTACTGAGTAATATTCTAGCCTTTTTATGGTGACTAAGGCTTAATGAAGGTTGGAAGTTTGCAAGATTGTAAGTCTTTTGTACTTGTTAAAAAGATTTTATTTATTTGAGAGAGAGAGTGAGAGAGAGAAAGGGTGTGCATGCGCACGTGAGTAGGGGGGAGGGGCAGAGGGAGTGGGAGAAACAGACTCCCTGCTTAGCATGGGGGCTTGATTCCCAGACTCTGGGTTCATGACCTGAGTCAAAGGCAGATGCTTAACCAACTGAGCCACCCAGGCACCCCATCTTTTGCATTTTGATCACCTTTTATGGATGGACAATTGTAATAGGGCCTTTTGGAGTGTATGTTCTGGAGGATAGGGAATACTGAGGAGTTTTTAAGGTTGAGGAGGTTATGCTACTATATTCAGGCCCCCATACTTCCTTGAGAGAGGGAAGAGGGGAGAGAAAGATAAAGAAAGGAGAGGAGAGGGGAGGGAAGGGGAAAAAAGCCACACAAATCAGGATTTCTGCATTTCCATTTGTGGTGACCAGTAGGCTTACTTACAGATCTTCTGGTTCCTGCCTTCTGGTATTTGGCAGCATTTTATTTCCCTGCCCCTTTTAATGTGATGAGTGGACACAGCTACCTCTGGCCAGTGAAATGTGAGCGTGAGCTCTGGTGCAGGAGCTCCCGTTTCCCCCGGACTCTGTCACTCCGGGCCCCTGAGTGACCACAGTGAGTAGCAACTCCCCTTCCTCCCTCCAAGTCCATGGTAAACGTGTAGCGTTACGGAGATACAAATCTTTCTTGTGTGTTCAACCACTGAGAGTTGAAGAAGTTTGTCACTGCAACATAATTTAACCTACGTTGAAGTACGTCATTCCTCAAAAGTTCTGGTGTTGGATATTTGTAGTGTTCTTTCCAGCTATGGATTCTCCCACTCCTGCTTCTGGAGCCTCCAGAATAATGGTCTGACTGAAAACCAGGAAGCACCTAGAAGAAAGAAAGGGGGGGGGAGAGTATTTTCTGAAAATACTGGCTCATAACCTAGGCGAAAGCGTCAGAATGTCAGATCCCAGACAGTCACCCCTATTCCCAACGCCTTTAATTTCCTGAAGCCAAACCAAGGATTTGTCAGCGGAGGGGGAATTGTAGCAACTGTATCTCTTATACAGTGTAATTTTTATCTCGGCTTCCTTTTTTTATCTGGATCTAGTTTTTAAATTCTTCTCAGTCCTGTTGCCTTTTAGAGAAACTTCAGAGCACTTTGGATACAGTCTTGCAAATGCTTTAATCTACCAAGGTTTATTTCTGACTACTGAGTTTGCATATTTCTTGGCCCATTCACAAACATCTCTCCCACACTGAGCAAAAAACACACATTGAGTAGGCATGCACAGACAGGGAATGCTGTGGAGTTTCAGATGTCATAGAAGGTGTGTGTTTCCTCACAAAATCTATTTCTTCTCAAAATGTAACTGACCAGTCACTGAATGCGAGAAATAACTAAATAGCAATAATTTTATTTCCCAAGAACCTGTGGTAGAATTTCATGTATGTGTGTATAATGTTTAATTTCCTTGACAGTTAATAAGGGAAGGCTAGATATCTAATAATGTTTTTATAACCAGCACAATCACTGCTAATTCTGATCAGGTGGTGTTATAAAACATCACGACAGTATAATGAATAAGCTGTAGTTTTATAGAGCAAGGAGGACCAGCAGGGATGGTCTAACATTTACTATATTGTGAACAAGGATGTTGTGTCTCCCTAATGAGCGTGTTATCTTGATTAGTTCCATTAAAAGTTAGGAGAAAAAATTGCCAAGAATTCTAATACATGGTGCCCTCAAAAATACACGTTCGTAGAAAAATACATTTCATACGTATGTTCTTAAATGAACTAGGTTACGTATAAATATCCAAAATCAAATGACCAGATTTCAAGATGCATTAATTCAAAGAGTAGCTCACATGTCTGGAGAAAAATTTGTGAAGCGATCTTTTCTCAGTTCCAGGGTGTAACAACTACATCAGATCATTTCTATGTTGTTCTCCTTATCTTGAAAAAGCATTCAGGTTCAGTTTGATGCAATCTTTTCACAGTGAATAAATATAGGCAGTGCATGAAATTATTTTGAGTTATTACAAACCTGATACAGCATTCAGGACACAATCAGATATCTGGCTTCACAATTCAAGTTGCATTCATATTTCAGGCTTTTGACTTGATTCTGCATTTGCTATTCATGAGATCCAGGGCAACTGAAAGTTATTCAGATATAGAAGCAATCCTGATGACTGGGTCACTGCATCTGGACAAACTGTAATCACGCTTTGTAATCTCGCAGTGGGAAATGTGAAATTACGGGCATTATATAAAAAGGGCATCACAACGGAAATTGGTTTGCATATACGCAGCGCTGTTGTGAATTCTTTGAAGTGTGGCATAAAAACAAAAAGTGTAACTATTTACAGATCTACACCTGCAGAATCCAGTTAATTGCAAACCTTTAATGCCTCTGCCTCCTTAAAATTCTGTTTGTGTTCTGTCTTTGTGCTCTGCTGTGGCGGGGAAGAGCACTTATAAACCTTAATTTCCTTCTTTCTGTTGTTGTTGAAATAAATTGACGGTGTTAGAAATTGGGAAAACACTAACCACAAAAATGTTGAAGAAATCATATAAAGAAGACTTAAAAATTCTCATATTAAACTTTTTAAAAGAATACATGTCATTTTAAAAGAATACATTCTGATCATAACTTTATAATAAATTCTGCTGAAGTGGTCTGGAGATCTCTGAAGAAAATAGCTGTGGGTAAGGTTCTTACTGATTTTTCTTGTCTCTGATTCCCTTCTTTCTGCCTCTGATTGCATCACACTCTGGCTATTGTAACTAAATCCAAACCTGAGTTATTCTCCCTTGGGAAACTGGCAGTGACTGACCAGAGCAAACGAACACCTGGTGATGATGACAATGTGGGGAGTTGTCACTGTGATAACCTGGCTGGTGTGATTAGAAATGGTTATAACCTTTTAAAATAGTAATTAGATGACATATATCAAGACTCCCAAATATAATTATATTATTTATTTTGTGCAGTAATTCTAGAAATTATTCTTTAAGAAGACAGATGCACATAAATTTTTATCCAGAGGACTTTTTATCAATATTTACAGTGTTAAAAAAAAAAAAAATCAATAGCAGCCCCATAATTTATCATTGTTTTATTATAGAATTGTATTTATACAAATACAACCATTTAATTCGATGATTTGGAAGAATATTTAATAGAGAAAAACGCTCATTTTAGAAGAAGTGAAAGAAAGAGGAGGACAAATTTTTATATATAAAAATATGGCATGAGATAAAAGCAAATACATGGAATGAGATATAAGCAAAGATAATTATCTCTGAGTGGTAGTATTATAAGTTGCTTTTGTATGTTTTTCTGACATTTTACAAAATGAGCTTATATTACCTTTGTAGTCAGAAAAAGGAGATATGTTTTTAGAAAACCCATTAATTTTTTATAAAATTTTATTTATTTATTTGAGAGAGAGAGATAGAGATAGTGAGAGAGAGCATGAGCATGGAAGAGAGAGAGAAGCGGTCTCCCCACTAAGCAGGGAGCCCCATGTGGGGTTTGATCCCAAGACCGTGGGGTTTTTTTTATAAAATAAATTTTACCCACAATCTACAGTTAATAAATAAATACTTTCTTCTTTTTTTTTTTTAAACATTTTTGGTTTTTCTATTTCTATTTAATTTAAAAAAGAGCATTTCAGTTTCCATACATTTTTGGTAATCTACTTGCTCCAAATAGTATATTTTGGAACATATCCCTCTGGATAGTACATATTTTTATATCAATTTCTTTAGTAATGGATAAAAAATTTTTCTGATGTATCAGTGTCCTATATTTTATTTAAGTGTTCCCTTGTTATTTAATATTCATTTCTGTCCCCAATTTCTGCACTCACAAACATCTTTCTAGGCAGAAGTTTACACATACTTGTTACAGGTTCACCCCACTGGAATGTCTACTGAACATCATTTGTAATTGGTCTTCATCACCACATTTAGTGGTTCTTTCTTTAAATTTGCCTACACAAAACATGTTTGACTTTTATATTTATGAATAATTTGCTGATGTTCCAGATTGACAAATTATGACCACTGGGTCATGGGGCCCATTTTTGAAAAGGCTGTGAGATACAGATAGTGTTTGCTTTTTAAAAAGGGTTTAAAGAAAAACGAAAACAGAGGAATATGTGACAGAGACCAGAAAAGGCCTGAAAAGGCTAAAATACTTACTTTCTTGACTTTTACAGGAAAAAGTTACTGACCCCTGAACCAGAGGCATTAAAGAGAGATTTATTTGCTTGGTCCTTATTCTTGGCATAGTATTTGTATAATTTCGTAAATAAATTGGTGTATTTAAAATCTAATTGGCATATCATATCATGTGTAAATTTGCACAAGGTTATAAGTGTTCTTATCCTTTGTAATAACAGATGTTTTAAGCCATGCAATGTTTTTTAGAAATCCATTCCTATGTGAATAGTTTTTATCCCTTTTCCTTATGTAATCTAAAAATATTACCGTCAAAGAATAAAAAATACAATTTCATAAATAGTAAAAATGTGGTCAGTGTTTTGATATATATTAACTTTCTAATTTTTTAAAAAGATTTTTATCTATTTGTTTGAAAGAGAGGGAGAGAGCACAAGCAAGGGGGGGAGGGAAAAGCAGACTCCCCGCTGAGCAGGAAGCCTAACTGGGCCATATCCCAGGGTCCTGGGATCATGAGCTGAGCCGGAGGCAGATGCTTAACTGACTGAGCCACTGAGGCCCCCCTCTAAATTTTTTTTATTTTTTATTTTTTTAAAGATTTTTATCTATTCATTTGAGAGAGAAAGCTCACGAGCAGAGGGGTGGGGCAGAGGAAGAGGGACAACCTGAACAGGGACCCCTTTTTTGATATATTTTTAAGGGGATGATGGAGAAAGCACAGAGGCTGAGTTCTTACATTCTAATATGCTGTTTTTTGTGTATCATAGACATAAAGAATAAAAAAAAATACCTTTCACTTTCTTCATTCATCAAATTACATAAAACCATTTAATCATTAAAGGTGTCCTCTCTGAACCCTAGACAATTGCCACAGTTTTGTATTATGTTAGCATTATTTGATACATAATGCACAGAAATTGTCATTGAGGACTAACTGTGTGCCAGTTACTGTCCTACACACAGTTTTGAAATTGAACATGAGTTCAATGCCTGACTCCCCCACTGACATTGACTTTTTGGCATCTGATTTCAATTCTCTAAACCTCAGTTTCCTTGTTTGCAAATGAGGATAGCAATAGTATCCTCGTCATAAGACTATGATGAGGACCCCGCAAATTGCTAGTTGATTGAATACTGAACGGATTAATCACCTGCATAAATAAAGAGGATGTATGTCTTTAAATCTTGGCTCTGCTACAGAGTGATGATGGGTAAGTTACTTTGTTACTCTGGGTCTCAGTGTGTATATAAATTAAAGGTAGTAGTGGTACGTGTAGTGGACTGTGGTCCCATGGATGTAAAATTCTTAGAATAATTTCTGGCACATGGGTGCTTAATAAATATTGGCAGCTACCTGGTATCATTTCACTTATCTGTATAGTTTTATTTCTCACTGTATATAGCATTTGTAACTTCATACTCTCATAAAAATATTAAAAAATACAGACATGTGTATTTAGAGAATATGGGAAAACTATTGTTTTTACGCTCTTTCATGTATGCTGGTTTATGGCACTCCCAGGGCTGGAGAAAAGTTGGTTTCTAGAATGTCTTCCTGTGGCACATAACTGTTGTTACTTGTTTTAATTTTGATATATCAGATTTCTAGAACTGCCTCTCAAAACACAATGACATTTAAGTGGCAAAGCCCATGGATCCAGTCAGAGCTGGTGATGTTTAACACGGGAGGGAAAATCATGGGCACATCATTGTCATGGTGAATTCTTTCTCCACCCTTTCCCCCATAAGAAACTCCTTTTTTGCCTTTGAAGCAGCTCTTCCTCTCAGAGAGCACACTGCACACCAAGTGGTCCTATGAGAGGATGGTTGAATTTGCCACAGAGAACTGGGGATGTTTGAAACTACGAAGCAAACAGTTCTTGAATTTATGTATGCAAAAGCATGTTCGTAAAAATAGATGTCTAGACGGCATAAATAGTCACAAAAGATGACAGTCCAACTACATGAAATTAGTTAATTCATGTCCCCATTCACTTCTGAGCTCTCTGTAGAGATCAGGGAAAAGAGAGATTGAATTTTGACTTAAACGAGCACACATTATCTTTTAAGGAAAATGGAAAAATAAGTGTTAATCTTTGCTTTCAGGGAATACGGAGCCATTGATGATGTAGATATTGATCTGCATATTGATGTTAGCTTTCTGGATGTAAGTATCAATTTATACAGTATGATTGATACATTCAAAAACATTTATTGTTTTCCAACAGTATTGTTGGAAAAAATTAAATATTCGTTTCTCATATTATTAGTATATGCTGATTTTGTTAAAGTGATTGTAAAGAAATACAATGACTGGTTGAAGAAACGCATGATATATATATTTTTACATTGGTTCTTTTAATATATTCTGAAATTTATGGGCTCTTATTATAGTACTTCATTATTTCTTAAATTTTCACTTCAATTTTCCTATGTAGAAGGCAAAAATTAAGAATACTTTGACATTCTTCTCCAAACCATTAGGTCTTGAGGTAATTTGTGAGACTTATTGATTTTTGTATTTCTTCAAAGTAAATTAAAAAAAAAAGAAACAGTTTCATTTTGGAAAAAAAAGAAATCAAGAATTCCATAAAATTAATTCATCTTTTAATATATTTGCACAGGAGGAGATTGCTGTGGCTTGGGAAGTGATTCGAACAGAACCTATAATTGTCCGACTACACTGTTCACTTACACAGTATTTAAATGGCCCAGGTTAGTTTTATTTCTGTGTTTATTATTTTGAATATGAATTAGTTGTGCATTGTGCATTCAACAGAATATTCATTTGGTAATCCTGAGCATAATTGCAGCTATCTTGATAATGGTATTTAAATATACTTGCATCCTAACAAAGATGGTTTATTGCCAGTATAACTTTTTTTTTAAGATTTTATTTATTTATTTTACAGTCAGAGAGACAGTAAGAGAGGGAACACAAGCAGGGAGAGTAGGAGCGGGAGAAGCAGGCTTCCTGCCTAGCAGAAAGCCCAATGTGGGGCTCCATCCCAGGACCCTGGGATCATGACCTGAGCCGAAGGCATCTAGACACTCAACCGACTGAGCCACTAAGGCGCCCCTGCCAGTCTAACTTTTGGAAACAGAAACATACAACATTTAGTTGTATAGATTTCAGAAGTTGACAAGTTGCTGTGAAACAAGCAAATAAAACCTAAAAGAGAACTTTGCTTATAGTAGGGGCTCAGAGGGTGTATTTTGGGTTACCCTTAGATTTAATTATTTATGTTTCTGATTCTGGGATTCAGTTTTAATGTTTACTTATCCCACCTTTGATTACTGATGAATTTAGCCTAACTATAAATACAACATATTTCTATTTTTGAAAATGGAAATCTTAGTAATACTTTTGTTTTCCACTATCTTAAAGGATGATTTTGTTATATCTCAAGTGATAGTTTTTACAGCAAAGGACATGATTATTAGATCTTGCCAAGACTTACTGAATTACAGTATTTTCCCCTACCAGATACACATGTGTGTGGGCCCACGTGCACACACACACATACACTGTATCTACTCATTTTGCTCCAGTTGCATACTGCTGAATAACAAACCACCCCTAGACTTAGTGGCTTAAAACCACCACTTACCATCTCTAACTGTTCTTCGAGCTCAGATGAGCAGTTTTTGCTTGGAGTCGCCCATGCCTTTGAAGTCAGATGGTAGGTAGAGCTTATGTCGACTAAAGGCTCTGCTAGGTCTGATGCTCAAGGTGCAGAACTTTGGGGTAGCAGTGGATGTGTGTGTCATCTTGGAGCTCAGCTGCGGCCCCTTAACTTGAGTGTTGACCTTACACATGGCCTTTTCATGTGGCTCGGGTTTCTTGTATCATGGGTACTGGGGTCTGAAAGCAAGTGTTGCAAGAGACAGGCTGTGGATGCCACCTGGAAAAAGGCACAGTGAATCTTCCACTATATTGTATTGTTCAAAGCAGTTGGAAAACCCACCCAGAATCAAGGGATGTGGATATAGATAGCACCTCTTGTAGTCATGGCCATCTTCACACATCCTTTACTGTGATGTTGGCGCATCTTTCTTTAGGCATTTAAGAAACTTATGTCTACTATTAGCTTTTACATGAGAAAAATCCCTGACCTTCCAAGCTGATGAAATACATAGAAAGGGTGCCTGGGTGGCTCAGTTGGTTAATCGACTGCCTTCGGCTGAGGTCATGATCTTAGAGTCCTGGGATCGAGTCCCACATCGGGCTCCCTGCTTAGCAGGGAGTCTGCTTCTCCCGCTGACCTCTCTTCCTCTCATGTTCTCTCTCTCTCATTCACTCTCTCTCTCTCAAATAAATAAAATTTAAAAAAAAAAGAAAAAGAAATACTTAGGAAAATTTCTCATTTTGAAAAAGTTTCTGTTGAGTCACCTCTTTTCTATTTTTGTATAATGATTTCTACTTAAATAATCAACTCTTAATATAAAAGCCTATGATTTAATGCCAGGCAAAGACAACTAGATGTTACATATTTTTATTGTGATTATTTCAAATGTATAGAAATGCAATAAAAAAGAAAAAGAATTACTCAAAATCCCTCTATAGTGAGAAACCTGCAAATAGTTTGGTGTTTCTCTTTTCTGTGCACGCTTGGCTCATTTTCATAAAGTTGACACTGAACTGCGTAGTTTATGCACCTTATTATTATGTCATGAGACTGTTCTCAAGTCATTAAATATTCAGAAATTGAATAAATTTAATATCTGCACAATATTCCAGCTTATAGTTATATGTGTTTTTGCTGTTCCCCCAAATACTGTGCTGTATGGTTAATTATTTTTCTTTCTTTAGGGATTTGATACGTGACCATTTGGTTTTATTCTGTTTGTGGTTAAAAGAAAGAGCAGCTCTTATGTTTGAACTTTTTTTTTTTTTTTAAATTATCAGGGTTAGGAACAAAATTGGGTCAGTTCATTTCTACTCACACTACTCCATCTGTGTGAGATGAGAATGTGGCATGCTTTTATGTAATCTTACCACTGTTACTCATTTTTTAAATATAATCTTGAATTTTAGGCAGAGATTTTCCTTCTCAGTGTCTCTAAAGATTTGCTATATTTGCATGGTTTTGTAAATTTTTTTTGTAAATGTTCTAATAACTATATTCTAATTCACATTTAGATGATTTTATTATTTGGTACACTTTCTTTGGTATTACAACTCATCCATAATTTAGTCCTTCTGTTTTCATTTCTATTGGTTGATTTGCCTACCTAATAGTTTATAAACCAAGGAAACATGAGGATTCTTCTTTTTTTCAAACCTCAGAATGACTCTGATTTTGTGAATGAGACAAACTTGACCAACTATAAGTTTATGGGGTCATAATAGTTCCCCCCCAAAAAGGTAAAAATACTTTAGAAACCTCTGCTAGCTTGTGTCTGACGTGTTTTAATTTTGTTCATTTGTAAGACATCTACTTTGGTGTTGCTTGTGCTTTGTTATGTGTACTTATTGGGCTATTTTTTCCCTCTTTTTCCTTAATATTATTTTTTATGTATATATTTTCAATGGGTACACTTTGGTCTTAATTCACCTCAAGCAAGTTTTATGAAGAATCCAAGGTTGAAACTGACCTAGTTAACATCTGTTTTTGAAAAAATTCATTGCTAGGTTTTGGAAATGTATGAATAATACTTATTTGAGCTATAATATTTGATCAGGGCTAATCTGACAAAATATCTGTAAGTGAACAGGAATGATAAGAATTAAAGAAATACACCTCCTTATCCACTTTAATATTAAAGATAAGGACTATTTTCCTTGTATATGAGGAAATACATTTTAAATAAAAAGACATGATTATTCTTATTATGTATTTTTTCAGAATTGCTCTTGTATAAGCCTAGTTTCTGATTTGAAGGGCAAGGCTGCTTTTGGTTTAATGCGATAAATAACCAACATTATTAAAAATGTTTTTCTGTACAAATCATCTCATCATTGGTACCTGTACATGTATGTGATCAGTGTTAGAATCATTTCCATGTATCTTAAGCATCCCTCACTTACTGCCTTCCCAACCTATGTTATATGAAAGACTAGGAAAAATCGAATAACTTTCATCTTTTTTTAAAACACGAAAATGTTTCTGTAGCACATTCTGTCAAGTTCTTCCTCAGTCTCTTGTCCCTAAAAAATGAACCCTCTTGGGGAATTATTTGGTTATTTTAAGGTAACTTTTAAATAAATTTAGGAAGAATAGATATTTTTATATTCACTTTTCCTTTAAAGGAAGACTTGTTTGTTGTTTTTAGTTTTAGGTATCAGTACTGTTCTGTGTTTTTTGTTTTCTGTTTTTCTGCATGAGGTCAGTATAGCTAAATTTATTCATGAGTACTTGTTTGTTTAATGGGACTTTTATATTCCAGTTTATTTTCTAACTGATCATTAGTTATCAGAAAGCTATTACTTGAGGAAATTTTTATAAAAATTGGGTGCCTGGTGGCTTAGTTGGTTAAGCGTCGGACTCAATTTCCGCTCAGGTCATGGTCTCAGGGTTATGAGATTGATCCCCACATCAGGCTCTGCACTGAGTGTGGAGTCTGCTTAAGATTCTCTCTCTGCCCCTTCTTCCTGCTCACACACATACACACACACACACACACACACACACACACACACACACACACGCTCTCTCACTCTATCTCTCAAAAAAAAATTATACAAATTAATCTAAAACATTTTTAGATTTACAGAAAAATTGCCAAGGTAGTACTCCGTGTCCCCATACACTCTGCATCCAGTTTCACTGATTATTAACATCTTCTGAATACATTCAAGTTAATTAATAGTAATAATTAATTTCATTAATTTAATGATAAGTTTTATCACTTGAATCTTGGAACATTTTTGGAAGTACCATCTTGTTAGCTCTTTTAGTATATTCTATAATTTAGGTCATCCAGATTTTATACTACTAGTTGAGTCAGTGTTTGTAACTTACATTTCCCTAGAAGATTTATCCTTTTGGTAAAATATTGATGTTTATTTTCTAGTCATTCACAGTCTGAATGAGTTTTGGTCTTTGTATCATTTATTTCTAGGAATAATTTATATATCCTGGGTAAATATTTGTGTCTATTATATCTCTTTACTCTCCCTCTCTCTCTCTCTCTCTATGCATCTTATACAGTTTCTTCCAGTAATAATTTCAGTTCTTCTAGTGCATTTTGGATTTTTCTGCATTTTTAAAAAAAACAGGTCCCTTTTGTTTCTCTGCTTCCATCTCCCCAGTTATTTTTTTCCATCTACCTGGGAAGAAATTGTGTCTTCTTAAATCTTCCAAGAGAGCATAGCAAGTTCCACTTTTGTCATCTTTCTCTTAAAAAAAAAAAAAAAAAAATCTGCTGAGTTTCCAAGATGTTAGGATTTTTTTATTCATTTTTGAATTTCTGTAGCCCTAGGTTTGGGACAGGAGGGATTTGAGTGATGTCCACTCATTTCCTCAGTCTGTACCTATGGATTGGAATGCTTTTGGAAAAGGAACTGATTGATGATTCCAGCACCAATTTTCTTTGATGAGTGGAGTGTTTGTGTCCCCGAGTAACAGCCAACCCAGGGAGTGAGGAAATTGAGGGTGCCGGTTTGGTTTCCAATATGGGACATGTGTGGTCTGAGAATGTCCTGTTAACAAGACGGTTTACCACCTCCACCGATCCAGACCACAGCATCTCTTGCCAATTACTTTAATAAGTTCCTGAATGATTTTCCCACTTCTCCCCTTGTTTTCTACAGAGATCTTATGCTGCCACACCTGTGGTCCTTCTCAGATCTCCGCTTCTAAAGTGATACCTTGTTCACTGCTCTGTGGCTCCACTGGTCTCTTTGCTGTTCCTAGAATATTGAGGCACATTTCTCCCTCAGGGGCAGTGCCATTGTGATTTCCCCTGGATAGGACACTTTTTTCTTCTGCCATGCTATCAAGTGCTGGAACATATTTTTCCCATGTAACTTTTACTCCAAGACCCTTTCCCTTCTTTATTTTTCCCCAGAACCTTTACCACCATGTGGTAGTCTATCTGTCTGGTTTTTGTTTGTCTCCTTCCACTAGACCAAGGCTTCATGGGGACAGGGATATTTGTGTATGTGGGGTTTTTTTTGTTTTGTTTTGTTTTTTGCCATTCTATCTATAATGATTGGCACAGTGGACACTCAGATAGATATTCTTTAATAAACCCATGAAGAATGAATGGTGAGTGACTTTTTCAGAGATTATTAAATTCATAAACATCATAGTTATTAGCTTACAGAAATGCATGTACCTGATAAAAATACATGACAGGCCCCCTAGTGAAAGGCAAGTCTCTTATATCTCATCATCCATTGTTTTATTGCAAAAAGAAAAAAAAGAGTGTTTTGTTTATACAAACATGCCTCTTCCACTTACAGAATCATGTACAAACTGTCCTACATATTGCTATTTACACTTACATATTTTTGGCGATTCTTCATCATTATACATATGATAATCTTATATGCACATATGTTATATGTTAGTGTATGGTATCTAATGACCAAGAATGATCTCCAAAATATATATATATATATATATATATATATATATATATGAAGCATAAATAGCAATGTATAGGACTGGTGTATGCTATTTTAAAATATGTATGTGTGTATAAATACGTTTTACATACTATATAATATATAAATGTATAATATATTTATGTATGTGTACATAATGTACTGTATCATATATATTCCTTTTTGGTCTTTTCCCTGGCTGATGGTTAAATTTCAGCTCCACATTTCGACTGATTATTTTTTCCTTTGCAGTGCCCACTGTTGATGTCTTTCAGATTTCTACAAAAGAGCGATTTGGACTGGGACATCAGCTGAAAAAGTAAGTTTCCCAAGGGAAAAAAAAATAAATTTCTTTGAAAAAGAATTGATTTCTCATTTTGCTCACTCCTTTCCCCTGTTTCTTATCAAAAGAGCTTTTTGAAGTGAGAGCCTCGGGAGAGGAACTCATCTGAGGCTAAGAGCTGCATCAGTAGTGTAGCGGGCAGAGCTCCCCACTTGAAGCAGCCGCCGTCCTTGTTTGCCTGCCCAGGTCCAGTCTCTTCCCTCCCTGCCCTTGCCTATGGAGATTGATCTGTGTGGGTGCAGGTTCTAATGTGTCGCTGTGGCTATAGGTGACCAACAGAGGAGGAAACAGTGTAAGAAGGGAGTATTTACTGCCTTTGATTTCCACCCTAAGAGGTCACCTTGAGTTGACTAGCCCTTCAAATGAAGCTTTCTTCTCTGCTCTAGGCCATAGCCTATGCATAACTCTCTTTCTTACTGGGTTCCATTACAGTTTACCTCTGCTTGTTCTTGGGGCCTAGAGGTGGTAACAGTCAACAACCACTGGCCCTGCCTGACTGCACTGTGCTTAGCTCCTCTGCTTACACTCTTAAAATGATCATTCCTTTTTTAAATAAACCCTTTATTTCCTCTTTAGACCTTGTCTAATGCAATGAATTAATTTATATTTTATGAGCATAAAATTACTCCAGTCAAAATGACTTTTAAAACATGGTAGCGTATAGTTAAAATTAAATTTAGTAAATCCTATACTATATACATCAGCTATAAAAATTTGTATTACTGGGACTTCTGGGTGGCTCAGTCGGCTAAGTGTCTGCCTTCGTCTCAGGTCACGATCCCGGGGTCCTGAGATTGAGTCCTGCATCGGGCTCCCTGCTCAGCAGGGAGCCTGCTTCTCCCTCTGCCTGCTGCTCCCCCTGCTTGTGCTCTCTCTCTCTGTCTCACAAATAAATAAATAAAATCTTAAAAAAAAAAAAAAAGAATTTGTATTACTGGAGAATTCCTAAAGGATTATTTATCCTTATGAATATACAAATTTTACTTCAATTTAAATTTATCATTAGATTATTATATATTTAAACACATGGTTTACACCCTCCACGATGATTCAGTTCATGCATTCACCTGTATTTTAATGAATTTAAATTAGGCATCAGACATTAGTCTTTATTGAGCAATGTTCTAAGAGAAAGTACTTTGAAATTTTTATTTCATTTACTACATAGAGAATGTATTGCGGTCATTTTACTTGAGATTATTGATGTAAGAGAAAGCTTGTGTGTGTTATAAAGGGTTGTACATATTATGGAGCTCTAGAATTGTCTTAAGTTTTTATGACTTGACATTGTGCAAATGTGAGTTATAGGTGGATCACATTTGAAAGGAAATTAAGATACGGGAGTATTCTTGCAAATTCCCAGTGTTGGGTTTAAATATGAATATATAAAAATTAGATAATAAACCCTTAATGTTCTGAATTGCACATCTCTAAAACTAAATTTACAACATATGTTTAGCACATTGTAGAATGCCATGTGGCTTCTTTATAAGCACTTAAAATTTTTCTTATTTTTCTGCACTAGGATTAAGTGTGCTTTTCCAGTGGAATTGCCCCCCATTAACCCTCAGTTTGTTCAAGAGTGCCTTTCTAGCCGTGATGTATTTTCCTAACAATTCTCTAACCAGTG
The DNA here is from genome assembly GCF_002288905.1 of Enhydra lutris kenyoni. NCBI lineage: Eukaryota > Metazoa > Chordata > Mammalia > Carnivora > Mustelidae > Enhydra > Enhydra lutris. The sequence goes on along the minus strand of NW_019154089.1, from coordinate 42,189,552 downwards.
TTGCACTTTAAACTTTAATCATGCAAAAAAATTCTAGTTTTGATTTTTGTTTACACAGCTAATATTTGCAGAGGGGAAGTAAATTTTTTTTTTTTTTTCCAGGACAGATACTCAGTCTAGAAGTTTTCAGGTTATCTGCCAGCCCCTTACTTTAGTCTCTTTTAACATTTGCCTTTTTCTCACATCAAAGTAGTCTAATTTTTTTTTTAACATTTTAATTTATTTATTTGACAGAGAGAGTGAGAAAGCACAAGCAGGGGAAGTAGCAGAAGGGGTGGGAGAAGCAGGCTCCCCGCTGAGCAGGAAGCCCTAGACGGGACTTGATCCCGGGATCTGGGATCATGACCTGAGCCGAAGGCAGATGGCTAACCGACTGTAGCTACCCAGGCACCCCTCTAATTTTACTTTTCAAACATAATAAATTATACAAGACATAGGACATAAGCGAACCTACGATCTTTAGTGAATATACTGCTGTATTCTCTGTATTTTTCAATGAAGATGACAGAGACGATGTCCATGGCAGAACCTGCAGGGGGACCTGCTCAAGAGACAGTTTGCATTTGATTCTTTTGATTCTCTTCACCCCTAAGTCATTTCTGAACCATCTCTTTTCGCCAGGTGAACTATGACGGGGAACTGCACAAGCACCCCCAGCTTGAGGCTGATTTGTCGGCAGTGAGAGAGATATACGGGCCGCACGCAGTTTCTCTCAGGTAAATCAATATCTCTCTGGAATAAAAATTAAAATGATTTGGTAAGTCATTGGGAATTTTCTGTTAAGCAATTTAAGTGGAAATATTCTTGGGCTTAGCTATATTTGAAATTTTTTGAGTCATTCTGCTGTGTTTTTCCTTAGGCAAAATGGTGTATCTCTGGCTGTGTCAATTTTTTTGGTTTTGTTTTTGGTACATGTGGTTTAAGAGTACATTGATGCATGAAAGAAATTAGTTATTTTGGAGAGTTAGTTTGATAAAATATCAGTCTTAAGTAGTGTCGTAATCAATTCCTTAATACACTTGGCTAGCTGGGCCCATGCAGTCAGTCATAAATCATGGACACATCGTGTGAACAATGAAAGTAAATAATGCATAACCACTGGTCTCCAGATCACATTGGGATGTGATTTGACCCCCAAAAAAGAAAGGGAACAAAAGACATAAATTTGCAGTGTTTGTTTGATTGATACTGTATTTTATCTTGCAGTCACTTCATATATAATTTGGTGTTAAATTTAAAGACCATTCTGTATCATTTTTAATTATTCAGAAAACCCCAGTATCCTTACCTACCATTTTCTCTCCTTAATTTAAAAAAGATACTCTTTCCTGTCACTATCCTCGTCTCCCTCCATGAGTCCGATCTGATTATTTCAGATTCTTTTTCTTTGCCTAAAGGGCAGCCTCCACGTTGCCTTGGAATTCCAGACCCCAACCCCAGCCTGACATCGGTTCCCGCCTCATCCACCCAAACCACAACTGTCCCCTTTCTCCAGACGCGCTCTGTTCTCTCTTGACTTTGGGCGTTTGCACAAGCTGTTTGCTTACCAGTGAGGGCTTCACTCATAACCCCGTTGGTGTCTTTATTCAAGCCAAAGTCCAAAGGCCAGCTTCTCCAGCGCCGCCTCTGAATTTCCAGTGCAGACTGGTGGTTCTGCCCTCAGACTCCCATCGCATTTGGCTTTCACCTCATTGGTTATGCTTCTCAACTTCTCCTGTCTTATCATTATTGGTTTAGTTCTCCCCATCTAGACCCTAAATTCTGTGAATGCAGGGACCGTGTGCTTTTTTGTCGGTTTGCTTTATTTTGTTCTGTTTTGGTTTTTTATCATGCTTATATTTTGGTACTTAATACAGCACAGGGAGTATATGAAATATGGGCTGATGGATTCTGGATCGTTTATAGTGGCATCCATGAAAGATGTTCACATTATCTGGTTACTTTCTCTTCCATGGACGTTCTTCAGAGAGCCAACCAATCTAGATTTTCAGAGATTTTCAGAGAGCCAACAAATATTTAAAGTTGGGAAATACAATACAGCTATAATTGATCATTATCAACGGTTTCATTTTAACTTCAGAAACAAACTCACCACCACCTGCCCCCTCAGTAATTTGGGGCTAGAGACACAGATCTTGTCTGTCCTACTCATGGTGCTCTGGTGGGCTGCTGTGGACTGAGAGTGATTGGGATTATACTTGGAAAAGCAAATCTTTGCAATTTTCAAGGTTTTAGCAGATTGGCTGCAATTATTTCTCAGTTGATCTCTACTGTGGCTCCTGGGTAGAGGATATGGTATTCAATAAGTGTGTTAGAATGAATAAATGAAGAAGGCAGTAGGGACTTATCCATAAGTGGTCCAAAACAATGATTAATTTTTTAACTTGAGACAAAATTTGTTTGACCACTTGAAACTTTGATCACAGTAATTTAATCCCCTCCCCTGCTTTAAAAAAAAAAAAGACTGGGATAAAGTTAATCATATAATATAGTAAGTTCAATTTCTTTTAATTTGCACTACCTATTGTTTTGGGGATTGACTTAGCACATGTTGATTGCTTTTATAAGCATTTATAAGGATTTTTCTTAAACACATATTTCCATGTTAAGCTGTAATTACATTGCCATATATATATATATATATATATATATATGCAATTTTTTTGTTTCTTCAGCAAGAATTTAAGTACCAGTGATCATCTCTATTAGTGTTTTCCATTATTAATAAAATTATTGATAATTTATCTCCTCTTAAAATTAGATAAATATTTGTAAGTTCATTCAACTGAAATATTGAAAGTCATAAATGGCTTTGATTTTTTTTCTCCTTTCCTATTTCACTTATAAGTTTTGATTCACTTTAAATCTTTTTGAATATGAGCCATGTTCTTGCCTGCTCTAGACTTTCTATAGCTACAGAGGATGTTTCCAGAATAAAGAATCTCCCAGAGGCCTCATGATGTGAAGTATGAATCACAGTAAGACTAGTCTGATTTACTTGAAATAAATACAAATGAATTTACTGTCTAGTATCAAATACTGAAGCTTGGGCACATGGCAAGAGAAGTAGTTAGGCAGAAGGTCTTGGACTCTTCTTCCTTACAAAGTTATAAGCCTGTTGAAAACAGACTGTTGTAATTAGCTGTTCTTTTACTTAATTGAAGTTTATAAGAACTTAATGGAGTTTGAAGAACAAAAGTACCTCAATATGCATAGTAGGCTATTTGGTGTCTTTTTTTTTTTTTTTAATGTGATGTCTAATGAGAAGGGCAGCTAACCACATCTAAGTTCTCTGTAAGAGATGAAAATAATTGGCATTGCCCCACTTGAGACAGAACCTCTTAAAGTAGGTTGAAGGAGGAGATAGAAATGGGGACTTATGGCCAGTTCATTACTGAAGGAGGTAATTTCAGCTCTATGTGGCCATATCATTCAAAAGCAGAATCCTGGCTGTGTTGAGCCATACTTATAAACACTGATGAGAATTCCAGTTCATACGCTTTTGTATTGAAGTGAGTTAGGTATCTGGAGAAACAGGATAAACTATCAGTTTATCAGTCTGAATGAACATGTCTCGCCTTGAATCATGCAGCAAAGTGAGGGTGTTTTATGTGTTTCATTATAAATTTTCTCCTCTAGTCATTACTTTAAAAAAAAATGATCAGTGCCATCTGAAAACAATTTGAGGTTAATAGTTTTAGAAAGGTGTGGGGAATTATAAGTCACAAAATTCTCACGTGGTCAGGAATGAAATGATTCTGACAGTTTGCTTGTAGTATTTCAAACGTCTAGCCCATGTGAAATAACCTTTGCTTTATGATCATACCACCTTCTGTTTTAAAAGTCAAAGCTACTGAGTAATATTCTAGCCTTTTTATGGTGACTAAGGCTTAATGAAGGTTGGAAGTTTGCAAGATTGTAAGTCTTTTGTACTTGTTAAAAAGATTTTATTTATTTGAGAGAGAGAGTGAGAGAGAGAAAGGGTGTGCATGCGCACGTGAGTAGGGGGGAGGGGCAGAGGGAGTGGGAGAAACAGACTCCCTGCTTAGCATGGGGGCTTGATTCCCAGACTCTGGGTTCATGACCTGAGTCAAAGGCAGATGCTTAACCAACTGAGCCACCCAGGCACCCCATCTTTTGCATTTTGATCACCTTTTATGGATGGACAATTGTAATAGGGCCTTTTGGAGTGTATGTTCTGGAGGATAGGGAATACTGAGGAGTTTTTAAGGTTGAGGAGGTTATGCTACTATATTCAGGCCCCCATACTTCCTTGAGAGAGGGAAGAGGGGAGAGAAAGATAAAGAAAGGAGAGGAGAGGGGAGGGAAGGGGAAAAAAGCCACACAAATCAGGATTTCTGCATTTCCATTTGTGGTGACCAGTAGGCTTACTTACAGATCTTCTGGTTCCTGCCTTCTGGTATTTGGCAGCATTTTATTTCCCTGCCCCTTTTAATGTGATGAGTGGACACAGCTACCTCTGGCCAGTGAAATGTGAGCGTGAGCTCTGGTGCAGGAGCTCCCGTTTCCCCCGGACTCTGTCACTCCGGGCCCCTGAGTGACCACAGTGAGTAGCAACTCCCCTTCCTCCCTCCAAGTCCATGGTAAACGTGTAGCGTTACGGAGATACAAATCTTTCTTGTGTGTTCAACCACTGAGAGTTGAAGAAGTTTGTCACTGCAACATAATTTAACCTACGTTGAAGTACGTCATTCCTCAAAAGTTCTGGTGTTGGATATTTGTAGTGTTCTTTCCAGCTATGGATTCTCCCACTCCTGCTTCTGGAGCCTCCAGAATAATGGTCTGACTGAAAACCAGGAAGCACCTAGAAGAAAGAAAGGGGGGGGGAGAGTATTTTCTGAAAATACTGGCTCATAACCTAGGCGAAAGCGTCAGAATGTCAGATCCCAGACAGTCACCCCTATTCCCAACGCCTTTAATTTCCTGAAGCCAAACCAAGGATTTGTCAGCGGAGGGGGAATTGTAGCAACTGTATCTCTTATACAGTGTAATTTTTATCTCGGCTTCCTTTTTTTATCTGGATCTAGTTTTTAAATTCTTCTCAGTCCTGTTGCCTTTTAGAGAAACTTCAGAGCACTTTGGATACAGTCTTGCAAATGCTTTAATCTACCAAGGTTTATTTCTGACTACTGAGTTTGCATATTTCTTGGCCCATTCACAAACATCTCTCCCACACTGAGCAAAAAACACACATTGAGTAGGCATGCACAGACAGGGAATGCTGTGGAGTTTCAGATGTCATAGAAGGTGTGTGTTTCCTCACAAAATCTATTTCTTCTCAAAATGTAACTGACCAGTCACTGAATGCGAGAAATAACTAAATAGCAATAATTTTATTTCCCAAGAACCTGTGGTAGAATTTCATGTATGTGTGTATAATGTTTAATTTCCTTGACAGTTAATAAGGGAAGGCTAGATATCTAATAATGTTTTTATAACCAGCACAATCACTGCTAATTCTGATCAGGTGGTGTTATAAAACATCACGACAGTATAATGAATAAGCTGTAGTTTTATAGAGCAAGGAGGACCAGCAGGGATGGTCTAACATTTACTATATTGTGAACAAGGATGTTGTGTCTCCCTAATGAGCGTGTTATCTTGATTAGTTCCATTAAAAGTTAGGAGAAAAAATTGCCAAGAATTCTAATACATGGTGCCCTCAAAAATACACGTTCGTAGAAAAATACATTTCATACGTATGTTCTTAAATGAACTAGGTTACGTATAAATATCCAAAATCAAATGACCAGATTTCAAGATGCATTAATTCAAAGAGTAGCTCACATGTCTGGAGAAAAATTTGTGAAGCGATCTTTTCTCAGTTCCAGGGTGTAACAACTACATCAGATCATTTCTATGTTGTTCTCCTTATCTTGAAAAAGCATTCAGGTTCAGTTTGATGCAATCTTTTCACAGTGAATAAATATAGGCAGTGCATGAAATTATTTTGAGTTATTACAAACCTGATACAGCATTCAGGACACAATCAGATATCTGGCTTCACAATTCAAGTTGCATTCATATTTCAGGCTTTTGACTTGATTCTGCATTTGCTATTCATGAGATCCAGGGCAACTGAAAGTTATTCAGATATAGAAGCAATCCTGATGACTGGGTCACTGCATCTGGACAAACTGTAATCACGCTTTGTAATCTCGCAGTGGGAAATGTGAAATTACGGGCATTATATAAAAAGGGCATCACAACGGAAATTGGTTTGCATATACGCAGCGCTGTTGTGAATTCTTTGAAGTGTGGCATAAAAACAAAAAGTGTAACTATTTACAGATCTACACCTGCAGAATCCAGTTAATTGCAAACCTTTAATGCCTCTGCCTCCTTAAAATTCTGTTTGTGTTCTGTCTTTGTGCTCTGCTGTGGCGGGGAAGAGCACTTATAAACCTTAATTTCCTTCTTTCTGTTGTTGTTGAAATAAATTGACGGTGTTAGAAATTGGGAAAACACTAACCACAAAAATGTTGAAGAAATCATATAAAGAAGACTTAAAAATTCTCATATTAAACTTTTTAAAAGAATACATGTCATTTTAAAAGAATACATTCTGATCATAACTTTATAATAAATTCTGCTGAAGTGGTCTGGAGATCTCTGAAGAAAATAGCTGTGGGTAAGGTTCTTACTGATTTTTCTTGTCTCTGATTCCCTTCTTTCTGCCTCTGATTGCATCACACTCTGGCTATTGTAACTAAATCCAAACCTGAGTTATTCTCCCTTGGGAAACTGGCAGTGACTGACCAGAGCAAACGAACACCTGGTGATGATGACAATGTGGGGAGTTGTCACTGTGATAACCTGGCTGGTGTGATTAGAAATGGTTATAACCTTTTAAAATAGTAATTAGATGACATATATCAAGACTCCCAAATATAATTATATTATTTATTTTGTGCAGTAATTCTAGAAATTATTCTTTAAGAAGACAGATGCACATAAATTTTTATCCAGAGGACTTTTTATCAATATTTACAGTGTTAAAAAAAAAAAAAATCAATAGCAGCCCCATAATTTATCATTGTTTTATTATAGAATTGTATTTATACAAATACAACCATTTAATTCGATGATTTGGAAGAATATTTAATAGAGAAAAACGCTCATTTTAGAAGAAGTGAAAGAAAGAGGAGGACAAATTTTTATATATAAAAATATGGCATGAGATAAAAGCAAATACATGGAATGAGATATAAGCAAAGATAATTATCTCTGAGTGGTAGTATTATAAGTTGCTTTTGTATGTTTTTCTGACATTTTACAAAATGAGCTTATATTACCTTTGTAGTCAGAAAAAGGAGATATGTTTTTAGAAAACCCATTAATTTTTTATAAAATTTTATTTATTTATTTGAGAGAGAGAGATAGAGATAGTGAGAGAGAGCATGAGCATGGAAGAGAGAGAGAAGCGGTCTCCCCACTAAGCAGGGAGCCCCATGTGGGGTTTGATCCCAAGACCGTGGGGTTTTTTTTATAAAATAAATTTTACCCACAATCTACAGTTAATAAATAAATACTTTCTTCTTCTTTTTTTTTAAACATTTTTGGTTTTTCTATTTCTATTTAATTTAAAAAAGAGCATTTCAGTTTCCATACATTTTTGGTAATCTACTTGCTCCAAATAGTATATTTTGGAACATATCCCTCTGGATAGTACATATTTTTATATCAATTTCTTTAGTAATGGATAAAAAATTTTTCTGATGTATCAGTGTCCTATATTTTATTTAAGTGTTCCCTTGTTATTTAATATTCATTTCTGTCCCCAATTTCTGCACTCACAAACATCTTTCTAGGCAGAAGTTTACACATACTTGTTACAGGTTCACCCCACTGGAATGTCTACTGAACATCATTTGTAATTGGTCTTCATCACCACATTTAGTGGTTCTTTCTTTAAATTTGCCTACACAAAACATGTTTGACTTTTATATTTATGAATAATTTGCTGATGTTCCAGATTGACAAATTATGACCACTGGGTCATGGGGCCCATTTTTGAAAAGGCTGTGAGATACAGATAGTGTTTGCTTTTTAAAAAGGGTTTAAAGAAAAACGAAAACAGAGGAATATGTGACAGAGACCAGAAAAGGCCTGAAAAGGCTAAAATACTTACTTTCTTGACTTTTACAGGAAAAAGTTACTGACCCCTGAACCAGAGGCATTAAAGAGAGATTTATTTGCTTGGTCCTTATTCTTGGCATAGTATTTGTATAATTTCGTAAATAAATTGGTGTATTTAAAATCTAATTGGCATATCATATCATGTGTAAATTTGCACAAGGTTATAAGTGTTCTTATCCTTTGTAATAACAGATGTTTTAAGCCATGCAATGTTTTTTAGAAATCCATTCCTATGTGAATAGTTTTTATCCCTTTTCCTTATGTAATCTAAAAATATTACCGTCAAAGAATAAAAAATACAATTTCATAAATAGTAAAAATGTGGTCAGTGTTTTGATATATATTAACTTTCTAATTTTTTAAAAAGATTTTTATCTATTTGTTTGAAAGAGAGGGAGAGAGCACAAGCAAGGGGGGGAGGGAAAAGCAGACTCCCCGCTGAGCAGGAAGCCTAACTGGGCCATATCCCAGGGTCCTGGGATCATGAGCTGAGCCGGAGGCAGATGCTTAACTGACTGAGCCACTGAGGCCCCCCTCTAAATTTTTTTTATTTTTTATTTTTTTAAAGATTTTTATCTATTCATTTGAGAGAGAAAGCTCACGAGCAGAGGGGTGGGGCAGAGGAAGAGGGACAACCTGAACAGGGACCCCTTTTTTGATATATTTTTAAGGGGATGATGGAGAAAGCACAGAGGCTGAGTTCTTACATTCTAATATGCTGTTTTTTGTGTATCATAGACATAAAGAATAAAAAAAAATACCTTTCACTTTCTTCATTCATCAAATTACATAAAACCATTTAATCATTAAAGGTGTCCTCTCTGAACCCTAGACAATTGCCACAGTTTTGTATTATGTTAGCATTATTTGATACATAATGCACAGAAATTGTCATTGAGGACTAACTGTGTGCCAGTTACTGTCCTACACACAGTTTTGAAATTGAACATGAGTTCAATGCCTGACTCCCCCACTGACATTGACTTTTTGGCATCTGATTTCAATTCTCTAAACCTCAGTTTCCTTGTTTGCAAATGAGGATAGCAATAGTATCCTCGTCATAAGACTATGATGAGGACCCCGCAAATTGCTAGTTGATTGAATACTGAACGGATTAATCACCTGCATAAATAAAGAGGATGTATGTCTTTAAATCTTGGCTCTGCTACAGAGTGATGATGGGTAAGTTACTTTGTTACTCTGGGTCTCAGTGTGTATATAAATTAAAGGTAGTAGTGGTACGTGTAGTGGACTGTGGTCCCATGGATGTAAAATTCTTAGAATAATTTCTGGCACATGGGTGCTTAATAAATATTGGCAGCTACCTGGTATCATTTCACTTATCTGTATAGTTTTATTTCTCACTGTATATAGCATTTGTAACTTCATACTCTCATAAAAATATTAAAAAATACAGACATGTGTATTTAGAGAATATGGGAAAACTATTGTTTTTACGCTCTTTCATGTATGCTGGTTTATGGCACTCCCAGGGCTGGAGAAAAGTTGGTTTCTAGAATGTCTTCCTGTGGCACATAACTGTTGTTACTTGTTTTAATTTTGATATATCAGATTTCTAGAACTGCCTCTCAAAACACAATGACATTTAAGTGGCAAAGCCCATGGATCCAGTCAGAGCTGGTGATGTTTAACACGGGAGGGAAAATCATGGGCACATCATTGTCATGGTGAATTCTTTCTCCACCCTTTCCCCCATAAGAAACTCCTTTTTTGCCTTTGAAGCAGCTCTTCCTCTCAGAGAGCACACTGCACACCAAGTGGTCCTATGAGAGGATGGTTGAATTTGCCACAGAGAACTGGGGATGTTTGAAACTACGAAGCAAACAGTTCTTGAATTTATGTATGCAAAAGCATGTTCGTAAAAATAGATGTCTAGACGGCATAAATAGTCACAAAAGATGACAGTCCAACTACATGAAATTAGTTAATTCATGTCCCCATTCACTTCTGAGCTCTCTGTAGAGATCAGGGAAAAGAGAGATTGAATTTTGACTTAAACGAGCACACATTATCTTTTAAGGAAAATGGAAAAATTAGTGTTAATCTTTGCTTTCAGGGAATACGGAGCCATTGATGATGTAGATATTGATCTGCATATTGATGTTAGCTTTCTGGATGTAAGTATCAATTTATACAGTATGATTGATACATTCAAAAACATTTATTGTTTTCCAACAGTATTGTTGGAAAAAATTAAATATTCGTTTCTCATATTATTAGTATATGCTGATTTTGTTAAAGTGATTGTAAAGAAATACAATGACTGGTTGAAGAAACGCATGATATATATATTTTTACATTGGTTCTTTTAATATATTCTGAAATTTATGGGCTCTTATTATAGTACTTCATTATTTCTTAAATTTTCACTTCAATTTTCCTATGTAGAAGGCAAAAATTAAGAATACTTTGACATTCTTCTCCAAACCATTAGGTCTTGAGGTAATTTGTGAGACTTATTGATTTTTGTATTTCTTCAAAGTAAATTAAAAAAAAAAGAAACAGTTTCATTTTGGAAAAAAAAGAAATCAAGAATTCCATAAAATTAATTCATCTTTTAATATATTTGCACAGGAGGAGATTGCTGTGGCTTGGGAAGTGATTCGAACAGAACCTATAATTGTCCGACTACACTGTTCACTTACACAGTATTTAAATGGCCCAGGTTAGTTTTATTTCTGTGTTTATTATTTTGAATATGAATTAGTTGTGCATTGTGCATTCAACAGAATATTCATTTGGTAATCCTGAGCATAATTGCAGCTATCTTGATAATGGTATTTAAATATACTTGCATCCTAACAAAGATGGTTTATTGCCAGTATAACTTTTTTTTTAAGATTTTATTTATTTATTTTACAGTCAGAGAGACAGTAAGAGAGGGAACACAAGCAGGGAGAGTAGGAGCGGGAGAAGCAGGCTTCCTGCCTAGCAGAAAGCCCAATGTGGGGCTCCATCCCAGGACCCTGGGATCATGACCTGAGCCGAAGGCATCTAGACACTCAACCGACTGAGCCACTAAGGCGCCCCTGCCAGTCTAACTTTTGGAAACAGAAACATACAACATTTAGTTGTATAGATTTCAGAAGTTGACAAGTTGCTGTGAAACAAGCAAATAAAACCTAAAAGAGAACTTTGCTTATAGTAGGGGCTCAGAGGGTGTATTTTGGGTTACCCTTAGATTTAATTATTTATGTTTCTGATTCTGGGATTCAGTTTTAATGTTTACTTATCCCACCTTTGATTACTGATGAATTTAGCCTAACTATAAATACAACATATTTCTATTTTTGAAAATGGAAATCTTAGTAATACTTTTGTTTTCCACTATCTTAAAGGATGATTTTGTTATATCTCAAGTGATAGTTTTTACAGCAAAGGACATGATTATTAGATCTTGCCAAGACTTACTGAATTACAGTATTTTCCCCTACCAGATACACATGTGTGTGGGCCCACGTGCACACACACACATACACTGTATCTACTCATTTTGCTCCAGTTGCATACTGCTGAATAACAAACCACCCCTAGACTTAGTGGCTTAAAACCACCACTTACCATCTCTAACTGTTCTTCGAGCTCAGATGAGCAGTTTTTGCTTGGAGTCGCCCATGCCTTTGAAGTCAGATGGTAGGTAGAGCTTATGTCGACTAAAGGCTCTGCTAGGTCTGATGCTCAAGGTGCAGAACTTTGGGGTAGCAGTGGATGTGTGTGTCATCTTGGAGCTCAGCTGCGGCCCCTTAACTTGAGTGTTGACCTTACACATGGCCTTTTCATGTGGCTCGGGTTTCTTGTATCATGGGTACTGGGGTCTGAAAGCAAGTGTTGCAAGAGACAGGCTGTGGATGCCACCTGGAAAAAGGCACAGTGAATCTTCCACTATATTGTATTGTTCAAAGCAGTTGGAAAACCCACCCAGAATCAAGGGATGTGGATATAGATAGCACCTCTTGTAGTCATGGCCATCTTCACACATCCTTTACTGTGATGTTGGCGCATCTTTCTTTAGGCATTTAAGAAACTTATGTCTACTATTAGCTTTTACATGAGAAAAATCCCTGACCTTCCAAGCTGATGAAATACATAGAAAGGGTGCCTGGGTGGCTCAGTTGGTTAATCGACTGCCTTCGGCTGAGGTCATGATCTTAGAGTCCTGGGATCGAGTCCCACATCGGGCTCCCTGCTTAGCAGGGAGTCTGCTTCTCCCGCTGACCTCTCTTCCTCTCATGTTCTCTCTCTCTCATTCACTCTCTCTCTCTCAAATAAATAAAATTTAAAAAAAAAAGAAAAAGAAATACTTAGGAAAATTTCTCATTTTGAAAAAGTTTCTGTTGAGTCACCTCTTTTCTATTTTTGTATAATGATTTCTACTTAAATAATCAACTCTTAATATAAAAGCCTATGATTTAATGCCAGGCAAAGACAACTAGATGTTACATATTTTTATTGTGATTATTTCAAATGTATAGAAATGCAATAAAAAAGAAAAAGAATTACTCAAAATCCCTCTATAGTGAGAAACCTGCAAATAGTTTGGTGTTTCTCTTTTCTGTGCACGCTTGGCTCATTTTCATAAAGTTGACACTGAACTGCGTAGTTTATGCACCTTATTATTATGTCATGAGACTGTTCTCAAGTCATTAAATATTCAGAAATTGAATAAATTTAATATCTGCACAATATTCCAGCTTATAGTTATATGTGTTTTTGCTGTTCCCCCAAATACTGTGCTGTATGGTTAATTATTTTTCTTTCTTTAGGGATTTGATACGTGACCATTTGGTTTTATTCTGTTTGTGGTTAAAAGAAAGAGCAGCTCTTATGTTTGAACTTTTTTTTTTTTTTTTAAATTATCAGGGTTAGGAACAAAATTGGGTCAGTTCATTTCTACTCACACTACTCCATCTGTGTGAGATGAGAATGTGGCATGCTTTTATGTAATCTTACCACTGTTACTCATTTTTTAAATATAATCTTGAATTTTAGGCAGAGATTTTCCTTCTCAGTGTCTCTAAAGATTTGCTATATTTGCATGGTTTTGTAAATTTTTTTTGTAAATGTTCTAATAACTATATTCTAATTCACATTTAGATGATTTTATTATTTGGTACACTTTCTTTGGTATTACAACTCATCCATAATTTAGTCCTTCTGTTTTCATTTCTATTGGTTGATTTGCCTACCTAATAGTTTATAAACCAAGGAAACATGAGGATTCTTCTTTTTTTCAAACCTCAGAATGACTCTGATTTTGTGAATGAGACAAACTTGACCAACTATAAGTTTATGGGGTCATAATAGTTCCCCCCCAAAAAGGTAAAAATACTTTAGAAACCTCTGCTAGCTTGTGTCTGACGTGTTTTAATTTTGTTCATTTGTAAGACATCTACTTTGGTGTTGCTTGTGCTTTGTTATGTGTACTTATTGGGCTATTTTTTCCCTCTTTTTCCTTAATATTATTTTTTATGTATATATTTTCAATGGGTACACTTTGGTCTTAATTCACCTCAAGCAAGTTTTATGAAGAATCCAAGGTTGAAACTGACCTAGTTAACATCTGTTTTTGAAAAAATTCATTGCTAGGTTTTGGAAATGTATGAATAATACTTATTTGAGCTATAATATTTGATCAGGGCTAATCTGACAAAATATCTGTAAGTGAACAGGAATGATAAGAATTAAAGAAATACACCTCCTTATCCACTTTAATATTAAAGATAAGGACTATTTTCCTTGTATATGAGGAAATACATTTTAAATAAAAAGACATGATTATTCTTATTATGTATTTTTTCAGAATTGCTCTTGTATAAGCCTAGTTTCTGATTTGAAGGGCAAGGCTGCTTTTGGTTTAATGCGATAAATAACCAACATTATTAAAAATGTTTTTCTGTACAAATCATCTCATCATTGGTACCTGTACATGTATGTGATCAGTGTTAGAATCATTTCCATGTATCTTAAGCATCCCTCACTTACTGCCTTCCCAACCTATGTTATATGAAAGACTAGGAAAAATCGAATAACTTTCATCTTTTTTTAAAACACGAAAATGTTTCTGTAGCACATTCTGTCAAGTTCTTCCTCAGTCTCTTGTCCCTAAAAAATGAACCCTCTTGGGGAATTATTTGGTTATTTTAAGGTAACTTTTAAATAAATTTAGGAAGAATAGATATTTTTATATTCACTTTTCCTTTAAAGGAAGACTTGTTTGTTGTTTTTAGTTTTAGGTATCAGTACTGTTCTGTGTTTTTTGTTTTCTGTTTTTCTGCATGAGGTCAGTATAGCTAAATTTATTCATGAGTACTTGTTTGTTTAATGGGACTTTTATATTCCAGTTTATTTTCTAACTGATCATTAGTTATCAGAAAGCTATTACTTGAGGAAATTTTTATAAAAATTGGGTGCCTGGTGGCTTAGTTGGTTAAGCGTCGGACTCAATTTCCGCTCAGGTCATGGTCTCAGGGTTATGAGATTGATCCCCACATCAGGCTCTGCACTGAGTGTGGAGTCTGCTTAAGATTCTCTCTCTGCCCCTTCTTCCTGCTCACACACATACACACACACACACACACACACACACACACACACACACACACGCTCTCTCACTCTATCTCTCAAAAAAAAATTATACAAATTAATCTAAAACATTTTTAGATTTACAGAAAAATTGCCAAGGTAGTACTCCGTGTCCCCATACACTCTGCATCCAGTTTCACTGATTATTAACATCTTCTGAATACATTCAAGTTAATTAATAGTAATAATTAATTTCATTAATTTAATGATAAGTTTTATCACTTGAATCTTGGAACATTTTTGGAAGTACCATCTTGTTAGCTCTTTTAGTATATTCTATAATTTAGGTCATCCAGATTTTATACTACTAGTTGAGTCAGTGTTTGTAACTTACATTTCCCTAGAAGATTTATCCTTTTGGTAAAATATTGATGTTTATTTTCTAGTCATTCACAGTCTGAATGAGTTTTGGTCTTTGTATCATTTATTTCTAGGAATAATTTATATATCCTGGGTAAATATTTGTGTCTATTATATCTCTTTACTCTCCCTCTCTCTCTCTCTCTCTATGCATCTTATACAGTTTCTTCCAGTAATAATTTCAGTTCTTCTAGTGCATTTTGGATTTTTCTGCATTTTTAAAAAAAACAGGTCCCTTTTGTTTCTCTGCTTCCATCTCCCCAGTTATTTTTTTCCATCTACCTGGGAAGAAATTGTGTCTTCTTAAATCTTCCAAGAGAGCATAGCAAGTTCCACTTTTGTCATCTTTCTCTTAAAAAAAAAAAAAAAAAAATCTGCTGAGTTTCCAAGATGTTAGGATTTTTTTATTCATTTTTGAATTTCTGTAGCCCTAGGTTTGGGACAGGAGGGATTTGAGTGATGTCCACTCATTTCCTCAGTCTGTACCTATGGATTGGAATGCTTTTGGAAAAGGAACTGATTGATGATTCCAGCACCAATTTTCTTTGATGAGTGGAGTGTTTGTGTCCCCGAGTAACAGCCAACCCAGGGAGTGAGGAAATTGAGGGTGCCGGTTTGGTTTCCAATATGGGACATGTGTGGTCTGAGAATGTCCTGTTAACAAGACGGTTTACCACCTCCACCGATCCAGACCACAGCATCTCTTGCCAATTACTTTAATAAGTTCCTGAATGATTTTCCCACTTCTCCCCTTGTTTTCTACAGAGATCTTATGCTGCCACACCTGTGGTCCTTCTCAGATCTCCGCTTCTAAAGTGATACCTTGTTCACTGCTCTGTGGCTCCACTGGTCTCTTTGCTGTTCCTAGAATATTGAGGCACATTTCTCCCTCAGGGGCAGTGCCATTGTGATTTCCCCTGGATAGGACACTTTTTTCTTCTGCCATGCTATCAAGTGCTGGAACATATTTTTCCCATGTAACTTTTACTCCAAGACCCTTTCCCTTCTTTATTTTTCCCCAGAACCTTTACCACCATGTGGTAGTCTATCTGTCTGGTTTTTGTTTGTCTCCTTCCACTAGACCAAGGCTTCATGGGGACAGGGATATTTGTGTATGTGGGGTTTTTTTTGTTTTGTTTTGTTTTTTGCCATTCTATCTATAATGATTGGCACAGTGGACACTCAGATAGATATTCTTTAATAAACCCATGAAGAATGAATGGTGAGTGACTTTTTCAGAGATTATTAAATTCATAAACATCATAGTTATTAGCTTACAGAAATGCATGTACCTGATAAAAATACATGACAGGCCCCCTAGTGAAAGGCAAGTCTCTTATATCTCATCATCCATTGTTTTATTGCAAAAAGAAAAAAAAGAGTGTTTTGTTTATACAAACATGCCTCTTCCACTTACAGAATCATGTACAAACTGTCCTACATATTGCTATTTACACTTACATATTTTTGGCGATTCTTCATCATTATACATATGATAATCTTATATGCACATATGTTATATGTTAGTGTATGGTATCTAATGACCAAGAATGATCTCCAAAATATATATATATATATATATATATATATATATATATGAAGCATAAATAGCAATGTATAGGACTGGTGTATGCTATTTTAAAATATGTATGTGTGTATAAATACGTTTTACATACTATATAATATATAAATGTATAATATATTTATGTATGTGTACATAATGTACTGTATCATATATATTCCTTTTTGGTCTTTTCCCTGGCTGATGGTTAAATTTCAGCTCCACATTTCGACTGATTATTTTTTCCTTTGCAGTGCCCACTGTTGATGTCTTTCAGATTTCTACAAAAGAGCGATTTGGACTGGGACATCAGCTGAAAAAGTAAGTTTCCCAAGGGAAAAAAAAATAAATTTCTTTGAAAAAGAATTGATTTCTCATTTTGCTCACTCCTTTCCCCTGTTTCTTATCAAAAGAGCTTTTTGAAGTGAGAGCCTCGGGAGAGGAACTCATCTGAGGCTAAGAGCTGCATCAGTAGTGTAGCGGGCAGAGCTCCCCACTTGAAGCAGCCGCCGTCCTTGTTTGCCTGCCCAGGTCCAGTCTCTTCCCTCCCTGCCCTTGCCTATGGAGATTGATCTGTGTGGGTGCAGGTTCTAATGTGTCGCTGTGGCTATAGGTGACCAACAGAGGAGGAAACAGTGTAAGAAGGGAGTATTTACTGCCTTTGATTTCCACCCTAAGAGGTCACCTTGAGTTGACTAGCCCTTCAAATGAAGCTTTCTTCTCTGCTCTAGGCCATAGCCTATGCATAACTCTCTTTCTTACTGGGTTCCATTACAGTTTACCTCTGCTTGTTCTTGGGGCCTAGAGGTGGTAACAGTCAACAACCACTGGCCCTGCCTGACTGCACTGTGCTTAGCTCCTCTGCTTACACTCTTAAAATGATCATTCCTTTTTTAAATAAACCCTTTATTTCCTCTTTAGACCTTGTCTAATGCAATGAATTAATTTATATTTTATGAGCATAAAATTACTCCAGTCAAAATGACTTTTAAAACATGGTAGCGTATAGTTAAAATTAAATTTAGTAAATCCTATACTATATACATCAGCTATAAAAATTTGTATTACTGGGACTTCTGGGTGGCTCAGTCGGCTAAGTGTCTGCCTTCGTCTCAGGTCACGATCCCGGGGTCCTGAGATTGAGTCCTGCATCGGGCTCCCTGCTCAGCAGGGAGCCTGCTTCTCCCTCTGCCTGCTGCTCCCCCTGCTTGTGCTCTCTCTCTCTGTCTCACAAATAAATAAATAAAATCTTAAAAAAAAAAAAAAAGAATTTGTATTACTGGAGAATTCCTAAAGGATTATTTATCCTTATGAATATACAAATTTTACTTCAATTTAAATTTATCATTAGATTATTATATATTTAAACACATGGTTTACACCCTCCACGATGATTCAGTTCATGCATTCACCTGTATTTTAATGAATTTAAATTAGGCATCAGACATTAGTCTTTATTGAGCAATGTTCTAAGAGAAAGTACTTTGAAATTTTTATTTCATTTACTACATAGAGAATGTATTGCGGTCATTTTACTTGAGATTATTGATGTAAGAGAAAGCTTGTGTGTGTTATAAAGGGTTGTACATATTATGGAGCTCTAGAATTGTCTTAAGTTTTTATGACTTGACATTGTGCAAATGTGAGTTATAGGTGGATCACATTTGAAAGGAAATTAAGATACGGGAGTATTCTTGCAAATTCCCAGTGTTGGGTTTAAATATGAATATATAAAAATTAGATAATAAACCCTTAATGTTCTGAATTGCACATCTCTAAAACTAAATTTACAACATATGTTTAGCACATTGTAGAATGCCATGTGGCTTCTTTATAAGCACTTAAAATTTTTCTTATTTTTCTGCACTAGGATTAAGTGTGCTTTTCCAGTGGAATTGGTTTTTTTGTTTGTTTTGTTTTTTGAAGATTTTATTTATTTATTTGAGAGAGAGAGCAGAGTTTTTTTGTTTGTTTTGTTTTTTGAAGATTTTATTTATTTATTTGAGAGAGAGCCTGAGCAGAGTGAGAGGCAGAGGGAGAAGCAGACTCCCCGCTGAGGTGGGAGCCCAACCTGGGGTCTGATCTCAGGATCCAGGGATCATGACATGAGCCAAAGGCAGATGCTTCACTGACTGAGCCCCCCACCCCCCCCAGGTGCTGCTGGTTTTGTTTTTTTAATTGGATTTTGTTTTCTGTGTTGAGCTAGTATCTTACAGATCTTGGAGCTAAGCGTGGAGCCTGCCTCTATGTTACACCATCCAAGTTGATTACCACCATACCTTGGCACATCTTCTGTATTTTTTTCCCCTCCTGTGATGTTTTTTACCCTCACCCAATTTTCTTCCTTGTTTTTAATTTTTTTTCTAATTTAATAACTTAAAAGGGCATTTTTAGGTTCACAGCAAAACTGAGAACAAGATACAGAAATCTTCCATAGACTTCCTGTCCCCACATATGCGTAGGCTTCCAGCTATCAATGTGTCCTACCAGAAAGGTACATTTGTTAGATGATGTTGATGTTGATGAATGTACATTGATACCTATCATCCAAAGTCCATAGTTTTACTTTATGTACTTTATTAGCCACTTAACTTTTTTTTTTAAAGTGAAATGAAGTAGGTCCAAATGAGCCAAGAATGGCGAAAACACAGAAATCTTGGAATACTGTAACTTTCTGCCTTTTAATGATGTCTGACTCAGAAAAAGAAATGATGTGTATAATTCTAACTCTGAGAAATTAAGGAAAGCTGTGTTCTGTATTCATTGTTTAATTGCTTTGTAGAATATGTAACATTTTATTAATATTTCCATCTAAATGTTTAACATTTTAAAAAGGTTAATTACTTCTAAGGGTAAATTTTAGTTCTATGGACAGTTTAGTGTACGGGCTAGAACTTTTTCTTAATGATTCCTGTTAAATTCTAATCTAATTTACTTTTCCTTAAATTATAAATAACTGGGTTTGCTTGTGATCCTTTCTGGTCTAAAATTACATGATTTCCAAAAATATGATCTCATCCTCACAGTAAGTCATAAGAGAAAACTGAAATATAAAGGGATTATTTTCCAGAAACATAGCAAGTTAAGAAGGCAGACTCAAAATCTAGGCCTTTTGTTATCACTACTCTGGTTTGTTTTCAGCAAATAAGAAACACTCATTAAACTTTTCTGTGATTCTTTATCTGGTCTGTTTCTGGCAACTAGACAGGTTTAATAACGATTACAGGAACAAATGCATACACAGTGCTTATTGTATGTGAAGCGCTATTCTAAGCACATTAACTCACTGGATCTTGACCACAGTGCTATCCAGCAGATGCTGTTACTATCCACATTTCCTAGATGATGAAACCGAGACCCAGAGAGATTAAGCAAGGTGCTAAGGTCACAGTGAGAAAGTGGCAGAGCCAGAATCTGACCTCAGATCAATACTTTTGACCCATCCACCAACCTGCTTCTCATATAATCATAGGTATCCCTTTGCTTTATATAAGACTTGGGATATGTTTTTGGCACTGACTGAATATTGGGAGAACATGAAGGCATTAAAAGAGCCTGAAAGAAAAAAATAAGTATTGACCTAAAACAGATGTAGTATAGTGGTCAGCCTCATATAAAGTATCTATCATTCAAAGGCTAAACATGGCATAGGCCATGGAAATATTATTCTTTTTTTTAACAGTGAATAGTTAAGTGCAAGTTTTTTTTAAATTTAATTTAATTTTTTTCAGTGTTCCAAAATTCATTGTTTATGCACCACACCCAGGGTTCTATGCAATACATGCCCTCCTTAATACCCACCACCAGGCTCTTAAACGATATATGACTTGATGCTGAATTTGCATAAATCAAACTTAAGTTGTTTTTAAAAGGAAAAAAACAAAAAGCCTTGCAAATCTCCAGTATTGCCTTAAATACATACAAACATAAAATTAGGTATAAATTCTTCATCTGTTGACTTTGCATTTATGAAATGAAATTCAATGTATAACTGAAGTGCAAATTAAAATAAAAGTCAGATTTCAATTGTCAAATGAGTACGTTCATTTGATTTGATACATGATGCTATCTGGCTGAAGCCGTTAGACCACTACAGGTTGAATATAGTGCTGGCTCCTCCAGTGCATATTCCTTTTGAAATCAGCATGAAGAAAAGCATAGCTTTGCCCACACATACTCCCTTTTCTTTGTTGGAACTACCCTGGGACCTTTGTTGACCCAGCTGACTATGACATCATCTTGTGTAGTTGATCTTTGACAATGGCAACTGTAGTAATTCTTCACAGTGCCGGCATAATAGTAAACACAAACACCTGTGGGAGCATTAAAATCTCTGGGTGGCTCTCAGGTACCTCTCTCACCTCTTGAAGTGACCTTTAGACCACATGTGTTCCTATGTATATTTCACATTACCATGGACGCTGAACACAACATTAACTGTCTTACAGGACAGTTGACTCCACCTTTTGAATCCAAGAACATCTAGGGGTCTAGGGGTCCAAGTCGAGGAACTATTGGTTTCAGATGCTGAGGTCACACTTTGGAATGCTAATGCAATACCAAGTTGGAACAACTTTAGCTATTGTTATTTTTTATTTATTTATTTTTTTGTTCCAGTTCATCTATCAAGAATTAGAAAAGCGCTTGTTAGGTTTCTTAGGGAATGGTACATAGGAATGGCAATTTTTTTTATAGGAGAAAAAGAATCTGAATCTGCTTGGTATGAAGAGTGGAATCACTTGGGGATTTCAGGTTAGGTACAGGGACAAATGAAGACCCTAATATTACTGTTAAACTAAAATCATGCTGAAATCTTGGGTGAAAAAAAAATCTTCAAAAGTAAAGTGTTAAATTAAAAAAAAAAAAAATTCCATTAGCCTGAGCTCAAAGGTGAATTTAATGCAGACTGCATCATTGAGTGCAGTTTTATCCCCTTCTTCCTCACTACCTCTCTAGCTGAAAAGGCCCCCAAATATTCCAGAAATGCCTTTCTTCTGAACTCATCTAAGCTCGCTGACTAAAGGCTGGAGTACTAAGTTTGAGGTTGTACTTTCTAGTTATTGATGATAATTTGATAGAAACTGAGGATCTTGAGAAATTAATAATGGTCTTAGTGCTAAGAATCACACCTGTTTGAGTAGCATATGTTAGCATCAGTCAGTCTGTACTGGATAACATAGGTGTTGTGGTTTTGCCACTTATTATTAGGCTAAATTGGGAAGATTTCCATCTTTAACCTTATTTGTGAAAAGTGTAGAATAATAGCTCCCTGAGGGTGTTGAGAGTTAAAAGAAAAAAAAAATCTGTTATAAGCATTACCCCTTGGTGTATTATAAATGGTAAGTATTGGTACCAGTGGTTTTTTTTGTTTATTTGTTTTGTTTTCTGCTCCAAAAGCAATCTGTGTTAGAAATAACTTGAGAAGAACATGAAAAGCAGACAATGCTGAATTGACTTTTGAAAGAAAATCAGAATGTTTAATTTATTGTATACACAATGCTTAATTATAAAATTTCACACTTGAGTCTCAGCCTTCATGGACACTCTGCCCTTGCCACTTGAATCTGAGGTTCAAGGATCTGAGAAGCTGTCGCATTCAGGGACCCTTCTCAGAAAGCAATGCTGTGACAGAGTCTGCAGATAATGTTCTAGAATTCTTTGCCACAAAAACAGTGATGTGCTGTGGTCTTGACTTAGAAAATACTGAGATCAGGAGTTATCAAATTCCTGCTTTATGATGGTCACTAAAAGCTTTTAAAAGTCACACTATTTATTTTTACTTTTATTTTTTTTAAGATTTATTTATTTGCTGTTTTAGAGAGTGTGAGCATGCATATGCAGGCAGGGGAGGGGCAGAGGGAGAGAGAGAGAGAGAAAATCTCAAGCCAACTCCATGCTTCCACCCCAGGCTCGATCTCAGGACCCTGAGATCATGACCTGAGCTGAAACCAAGAGTTGGTCACTTACCTGACTGAGCCACCCAGGCACCCCAAGACACACAGTTTGTTTTTTTTGTTTGTTTGTTTGCTTTTTTTTTTTTAAACAGTGTATTTTAAAGTGAATGGGCTGTGCAGAGAGAGAAAAGTTGCTGATTTCATATTTCTCCATAGAATCAGTTTTACGTGTTTTCCTTTTACTTAGCGATTTCACGGTTTCATTTTATTTCCCTTTTCATGAAGAAAATTGCGTAAGCAAATCAAGTGAAAAGAAATGGACTTCACTTGTATCTTAAGTGATAAAATCATAATTACTATCAAACATTATTTCAAAACTGTGTTTCTGGCACCAGCAAAATAATTCAGAATTTGCTTTTGGCTAAAGAACTTTGGCTAAAGTTGTTTAAAGGCTGCCGTTCTAAATCTCTTTATAGCCTGTTATTTTATCAATTCTTTTTTTTTTTTTTAAAGAGATATTTATTTATTTATTTGAGAGAGAGAGAGAGAGAGAGCAAGAGAGCCGGAGCACAAGTGGCGGGGGAAGGGGGAGGACAGAAGCAGAAAGAGAAGCAGTCTCCCTGCTGAGCAGGGAGCCCAATGCAGGGCTTGATCCCAGGAACCTGGGACTCTGACCAGAGCCGAAGACAGACGCTTAAGTGACTGAGCCATCCAGGCGCCCCTAATTTTATCACTTCTTTTATCATTTACGTTATTAATTGTATTACAGTAATCAATGAGTTATTAACCAGAATGCAGTAAAGTCAAAGACATTTCCTGCATGGGGCTTTCCTACATATGGGAACATCTCGTATGATTCTAAGTTAGAATCTCACCAATTCCCGTGCATTTATTTTCCTTCGATAAATACCTTCTCTACATACTACGGAAATGGCATATTAAATTCTCTTGGAACTGTGATGACAGACTTCCTTTGGATTGACAGGATCATGCAGACATTCGTTACACAGCAGTGGAAACAGAGCAAAGAAAAATCGAACTGCCTGCACAATAAGAAGCTGTCAGAGAAGAAGGTGAAATCTCCCCTGCATTTATTTTCTACCTTGCGCAGGTGGGTAGCAGATGACTTCTCGGTTGTCTTTCTCGATTGTGAGCACGGGCTACTCCACGGTTAGGTCCTTCAGGGCATTCTTTTAAGATAGTCTCGGCATCCACGCATTTTCTGTGTGACTTCAGAGAACGGACTAGGCCGTGTCGATTCCCTCAAAAGCATGGCTACTCGTTTCCGCATTCGGAGGGTTTGTTTCCGTCCCACGCGGTTTCGATGGCGGTTCGGCGCACGTGCTCACGGTGCGCATGCTCGCACTTTCTCTTTGCGCGGGACGGGCTGTGTCTAAACGAGGTGGGCCTTGTAGCCGAGTGCAGTGGACGGGGCCTCCGCGGTGCTCTCCGCGGTGCTCTCCGCGGTGTGTCGCGCTCCTGGTTCGCCCCGTGTTAACTGCTGTTCCGTTTTCAAGGTCGCCAAGTTACCCTCCCCCCGGTTGTGGTAAAAGCAAATCCAAGCTGAAATCGGAGCAAGATGGGATCTCCAAAACGCACAAGCTGCTGCGGAGGACTTGTTCCAGCGCCGTCAAGACCGACGACGTGTGCGCCACCAAGTCTCACAGGACCTTTGGTCGCTCCCTGTCCAGCGACCCGAGGGCGGAGCAGACCGTGCCGGCAATTAAGTCGCACAAACTCTTGAACCGGCCCTGCCCCGCCGCCGTCAAGCAAGAGGACTGCCTCACTCTCAAGTCGCATAAACTGTTGACTCGGTCTTGTTCCGGAGACCCGCGGTGTGAGCACAACGCCGGCTTGAAGCCCCACAAACTGTTAAGCAGATCTTACTCCAGTAATCTCAGAATGGAAGAGCTGTACGGACTGAAAAGCCACAAGCTGCTCAGCAAGTCCTACTCGAGCGCTCCCAAGTCGTCCAAGACGGAGCTTTTCAAGGAACCTAACGCAGAGGGCAGGAGGCTCTCTCTCACCTCAGGGCTTATCGGTATCTTAACCCCGTCTTCATCGTCATCTTCCCAGCCTGCTGTGCGTAAATACTTTCATCCTGAGTTCCTCAGGTTTTGGGGTGGGGTGGGGGGTTCGTTTGGGCAGGTCTGGTAGAAGAAAGAAACGAGATTTTCGTTTTTGTTTTCGTGTTTTAGAATTTACCGTTTGTTTCTTTTGGGGTGTTACTTAGCACGCCAGGCACTGGCAACCGGTACTGGAACGTGCATTTTGACTCTGAAAAAATAACTCTAGCTATTGATTGACAGTCTAGTCCAAATTCCTTTCGTGGTCGTGAATGCTGCTAAAAATGGAAGGAAGTCGGTTGGATCCACAAAGCTGATCCTTTTAAGCAAGCATGGCATTTTAATGTTTTATCAAGTAGGTTTATCTGGCCTCTAGTGTTCGTACGTCGGTAGTGGAGGACAAAGTTTGTCGAATAATTAAATTCAGAGTAATGTCCTTCCTTTTCTGGATGAGGACATTTGCCTATGAACATCGTAACTTATAGAGAGAATCAACCTCTACTTCTGTATCCCAGAGCTTTGCTTAAAGCTGCTTTCAGTGTCTACTTGATGAAACTGAAGTCACTTTACCCTGAAGCTTTTTGGTGGAGATGGGGCCGGAAGGTAACGGTATTCAAGCTTAAGCCCTCTGGGTGGTATTCACTGGGAGTCAGTCTTAGCTTTTACCTTTGGAGTGATCAGCATTATAGCCGATTTCAGATAAAGAAACAGACCTCCCTTATGTATATTAATTATGCAAAACAATCGATAAAAATGTTGTTTTCTTCCAGTAAATGCGTGTGTGTGCTGGGGTAAGAGTGTACTTGACTCTTAACCATACATATGGATACACCTACAGTAGATGGCATTGAAAAAAAATAAGATACATCTTCAGAAATTTGTGCTACTCTTGTATAGCTTTATTTCTAAAATTACATTGTAAATGATACCATAAAATTATACTTGTGTTAAGAAAATGTATGTAAGTATATTGATAATTTTAGGTGGACCCCTAAAAACCCATTTCCTATCAAAAGTAAGCATTAAGGACACTTAGAAAATAATGTTGAAGTGTTAACATAGAAAGTTTCCCATGAGAGTTTCACGTAAAAAAGAATTTCACGTATTCTGTAAAAGAAAGTATCTTACTGTCTTCTGTATAATTAAGCCTGATACAGTACAGTAGTTTAGTGGTGTACCCCCTCAGTAGCTGTCTCATATGTCCTTGGAGGAATAATTCTCATTGTAAAATAAGATGGAAATAATCTAAATGAGGAGATGGGAGCATTTGACAGTAAGTAGTAGTGGAAACGAGCTTTTGTGATCATTTAAAAATGCCAGTCATTTTTACTAGAAGATCAAAAATTAAGAATGCTGTTGGGTTAGCTTAGACAAGGCTTGTGGTAATAATGGCAGAAAGTATATTATAATAAAGAAACTCTAAAATCTTGATGTCCGATTCAGTGATTTAATTCATATTACCGGTGACCTTCGATCACACACTTGTATTCACTGTTTCAAAAAGTCAAAGGCTGTAATTCATCTGTTCTCTGAGTTAAAAAGTTATTTTCTTCTTTTACTTTGCTTTTTTGTAGCCAAATGGTGCCAAATGCATTCCAATACGAGACCGCGGCTTCCTAGTGCAGGTAAGATCCAAGCAAGCCATCCATTGCAGAAATATGTGAGCTTTTAAAGGGTTTTCAAATTATCTATGAACTTGACTTAATTATTTCTCTTTATTATTTTTTTTCAGACAATTGAGTTTGCTGAACAGCGGATCCCTGTATTGAATGAATACTGTGTGGTTTGTGATGAGCCACATGTGTTTCAAAATGGCCCTATGCTTAGGGTAAGTTCTCATTGATAGAATTTCAGTGTTGATATAGGATATAAAAGGGTTAAGATATAAAAATAAAGAAGTATATAACTTGATTTACAGTGCATACTGTCTAATGAGCAAATTATTCAATACACACAGTGGTGTAATTTTGGCAAATGAATCACTGTTTGTGAAGGAATCTGTGGAAGACAAGTTGTTTCATATTAGGAAATACTTCCTAGCGTATTTCTTATATGTGCATATCTATCATCTCTCTTTCCTTTCATCTATTTATATCTGTATTAATATCAATAGATGTAGATGTAGGTGGATAGAAAGATAAATGTAGCTATAGATGTATATATTTAAACTTATGAACAGTGTTTCTTCAAAACCACACAATTTAAGATGCTTACCAGCAGAGAAAAGAGTAGAAGTCGGAAGAGTTACACAATAGCACACAGAGAATCTGAATTTTAACGATTTCCAAAAAATGCCAGCTCACTGACACTTTTGGGGCATTACTGAGGGAGTATAGAAAGAAGAATCAATGTGTATATGTTCCCACAAAAAATAAATCTTTCCATTTATTTAGATATGTAGTTTGGGAGGAATGACCCGATTTCAAGTTTTTCTATAATTTTAAAATTGAGATAAAATTCATATAACATATGATTCACTCTTTTTAATGTATACAATTCAGTAGTTTTTAGTTTATTCACAGTGTTGTGGAACCATTACCACTGTCTAATTCCAGAACATTTGCATTACCCAGAAATGAAATCCATAACTGTTAGTGGTCATTTCCAATCTTTTCCTCCCCTCATTCTCTGGCAACCATTAATCTATTTTTTGTTTCTATGAATTTGCCTATCCTGGACATTTCATATAAATGGAAGCATACATTATGTGGCCTTTTGCTTTTGGCTTCTCACTTAATGTTTTCAAGGTTCATCCAGGTAGCATGTATCAGTCTGTATTTCTTTCTTTCTTTTTTTGCGGGGGGAGGTATAATAATATTACATTACATGGATATATGACACACATTTTCCATTCATCATTTAATGGAATTGCTGGTACATATGCTAACTTTAAGTGTTTGAGAAACTACCAAACTCTTTTTGACAGTGGCTGTACCACTTTATTTTCCCCACAAGCAGTGGATGATGGTTCTAGTTTCTCCACATCTTCTTCAACACTTGTGATACTTCTTTATATATAGTCTGAGTGTGTGTGAAGTGGTATGTCATTGTGGCTCAGATTTGCACTTCCCAAATGATTAGTGATTTTGAGCATTTTATCGTGTGCTTATTGGCCACTTGTGCATCTACTTTGGATAAATGTCTGTTTATATTCGTTGCTTGTTTTTAACTGGATTATTTCTCTTTTGTTGTTTAGTTGTTAGAGTTCTTTATATATGTATGTGTGTGTGTGTATATATTCTGAATACTAAATTTTATTAGATGTGTGATTTGCAGATATTCTCCTATTTTGTGGTTTTTCTTTTTAACCTCTTGGTAGCATCCTGTGACACACAAAAGTTTTAAATTTTAATGGAGCCCATATTTATCAGTTGATCTGTTGCCTAATCCAAGGTCACAAAGATTCACACCTATATTTTCTTTTATGTTTTATAATTTCTGTCTTACAATTAAGTCATTGATCCTTTTTGAGTTAATTTTTGTGTATGGTGTAAGGTTGGGTTCTAAATTAATTCTTTTGTATGTAGCTATTCAGTTGCCTCAGCACTGTTAGTTGAAAAGAGCTTTCTCCATTGGATGATCATGGCACCCTTGTTGAAAATCATTTGACTGTAGATGTATTGGTTTATTTGGACTCTTAATTTTATTCCACTGACCTGTATGTGTATCCTTCCATCCGTGCTACACTGTCTTGATTACTGCACCTCTGCAGTAAGTTTGGGAAGCAAGAAGTGTGTGTCCTCCAACTTCATTTTCCTTTTATAAGATAGTTTTCACTGTTCGGGCTCCCTTGCATTTCTATATGAATCTTAAAGTCAGCTTGTTCATTTCTGCCAAAAAAAAAAAAAAAAAAAGAAAAGAAAGAAATAAAAGGTAGGGAATTTTATAGGTTTGCATTGGATCCATAGGCCAGTTTGGGAAATATTGCTGTCTTAACAATTTTAACCCTTTTAATCCATGAACACAAGAAGTTTTTCCATTTATTTGGATCTTTAAAAGTTTCTTTCTACACTATGTTGTAGTTTTCATTATTCAGGTCTTACACATACTTTGATAAATTTATTTTTTAGTTAGTTTATTCTTGTCACTCTAATCAACATTGTACTAGAGGACATAGCCAGGGCAATTAGGTAAGAAAAAATAGTAGAAGGTATTCAGATAAGAAAGGAAAAACTAAAATGATCCTCATTTGCGGATGACGTGAGTGCTGTATGCTAGACCCTGTATGGATAGATATTTTGCATATTGCTTCCTTATTTGATTTTCACAAAACTCTTGTGGTTTATGTGTTTTTTCGCTCATTTGCTCGTGCAAATAGGATTAAGATAGAAAAAGATCAAGCAATTTGTTCAGCATCACCCAGCCA
Source organism: Enhydra lutris kenyoni (assembly GCF_002288905.1). NCBI lineage: Eukaryota > Metazoa > Chordata > Mammalia > Carnivora > Mustelidae > Enhydra > Enhydra lutris. The sequence goes on along the minus strand of NW_019154089.1, from coordinate 42,160,542 downwards.
GTATGGGTAGAAGCTGGACTTTGAGCCTATTTCTGCCTGTCTTCAAAACTGCATCATAAATGCTTATTGAAGACTTCCTCAGTATAAGGCACCAAGCTAGATTCTTCTGTACTTTTTAAGAGAAATTTGTCCTGTTCTTGGGGATATATATTTGAAAAGACAAATTATAAAGCCTAGAAAGAGAAAATTTTGTCAGAACTTGTTTGCATTTCAGGATGTATTCTTTAAGAAACATGTAATAACCATTTGTGATCATGATCTTGTGTCAAAGTCTAAGACTTATTTAATTTTACTTGTTTATGGGAAACATATATATAAAAAATTTATCTCACTGCTCGTACACTATTCTTTGTCAGTCAGCTTTTTTTTTCTCAAAGAGATACATACAATGTTACTCTGAAACCCAAATTAACTAAATCAGTGTTTATTTATTAAATATTGGGGCCAGTTTGTTATTTTGATGTGATACATGGAAGCGTGTAGTTACGATGAGAATAAGGAGAATCCTTTGGTCATTTCAGTTTATCCCATCAGAAGGTCCATCTTTATTTTGTTAGTGTTCATCTGTGGATCTTGATCTGTTGCATGATCAGTGGCAATGCGATCTTCACTCCAGAAGGTTATAATAATGTTATTGATGGCACGTGCTTTTTGAGTGCCTTTTATGTGATCATGTGTTCAAAGTGTTTTACATGGATTATTATTTGATTTAGTCCTCTCATGATAACCCTGTGAGATGGGTATTATTATTACCCCTGTTTTACAGATGAGGAGAACAGTAATTTATTTACTATCAACGTGGCTAGTAAGTGATAGAAATGAGACTCAAACCCTGGCAGAATGCACCAAGGCCACAGTTCTTTATCAGGATGCTACTCTTGACTCATGTACTTGAACTGACTACTTTCACATCCTGGATATTTTCTGCACGTGTTGTGGTCCTTGTGGTTCAGTACTGGCAGTTCATTTCTATAGTAAGTGATAGAAGTATCCTGATTGCTATCAGTATTCTCTGTGCCTTGCTTCAATTTTTGTTTTAGTTTAACTGTTTTATTCTGCACCAGAATTTCTTTCTAGAAGTGGAAGTTCTTTTGTAAATAACGATGTTTTCTAAGTAAGTATAGCTAGTTTTCTGCTGGTTTTATGTTGTTGCCATTCAGACTGATATCTAAGAAATCAGAAAACCTACTTGGGTTTCTTAAATAGAAAGATAAGTGACAGCTGAAATTAAATGAGGAAATGGAAGTCAAAGGAAGAGAAGTAAACAAAAAACTGCCTCTTGATTGTCTTAACCAGATATTTAACCTAAATCCGGCATACTCATTTTTTTCTGTATCTCTCTTATATTTACATCATAATATGTTTTACTGTAATTTTAATAGAAATGTATAAAATTCGTGCACATAAAATTTCTTATGGAGTATTAATCACTAAACTGACTCATTGACCATTTATTCAGCACAGATGACACATTACAAACTATAATAACTCCTAGAGATGTAAAGAGGAGACATTATATCCCAGTGAGTGATTAAATAAGTCAGATAAAACTCAGGGTTCCAGAGAATTCTATATCTAATATTCATTATGTTTGTTAGATCTCTTTTATTCAAAATTCAAAGTGTGTCTTACGTTTTTTCTCTTTTGTCTAAGCATGATTATTTATTGAATGACATAAGTTGCCCTTTACTGCTATTTCCCAGAAGTCTTAACATTTTGGTCACTACTTGTACTCTTCTGTCACTTTACTCAGAGGTCTGGGTAAGCGTGCCATACTTTCTGAAACATGGGTACCTACCATGCTTACTGATTTAGAAATACCACAATGATTCACTTATCTCTTTGTTCACAAAGGTTATAAATGTCACTCCCAGGCATGAGGCCTGACATGTAAAACTTTGCAAATGCATAAAACTCACATTAACATCACAAGGATTGTTTTATAGTGTCCTGGATTTCCCATGTGGCAGTGCAGTTCGGATTATGATCAGAAAACCAAACCCAAACCCAGTAGGTGGTTCTCTACATTTTGGAATCAACTAGAGCATTAAGACAGCCAACTGTTGATGCTTTAAAATGTTGATTTTTGTCTTCATCCAGTGTTTTTGGAAGACACAAAAATAAGGATTTATTGCCAGACTCACCACTGTTTTCTAAGCCTCTTCCTTCCTAGTGCCCTTGTCTTTATGTTATACTCACACTGAATACCATGATCAATGCAATTGTTTGTCTTCTTTTTTGAACCCTGCAGAAGGGCTGCTGAACTGGGTTGGAGAAAACCATGCATATGGTTGTAGGGATTAAGATCTCTGTAGTTAGAAATTTATCATTGGTACTTGGCAGTCATTCTGTATGTCCCTGGCTAGTAGACTTTCCCATTTCCCAGATCAACATATGACATGAAAATTATGGACCTCGTTTTCTTCTCCTGTCATGTGAAAATATTCCAGATTGCTTGCTGTGAATAGATTGATCAGGCTTGAGATCCTGGTATCATTCTTCGAGTATAATGCCCAATCCTACTGAGGCAAAATCAGCTGAGACACCTGAGCTGTGGACCTTAGACAAATGTTTGTAACTAAGTTCTTATTTTCAGAATGAAATTAGCAGCGTCCAGTTATAATTTGGTCATAAGCTTAAGGCATAAGCTTAAGGCATTCCCATGATAATTGTTGAAAAACTGAGCATGTAGGTAAACCTGTTGGGTCCGTTATCAAAGGAACGAGACTGAGACAAAGTTACGCAAAGCCTTATTCTATGCCAAGCACTAGAAGTTAGACTGACCGGCCAGGGAAACAAGGCTGAGACAAAGGGAAAGTTATGTAAAGCTTTATTCTATGACAAGCATTAGAAGTCAGACTGACTGGCCAGGGCCGCCTCCGAAGAGAGCGACGCCCCTTGGTCTTACAGGCTAGTTTTTATAGGGCACAATCACAGGCATCTACATATATGGCTTTGGCTGATTGGATGTCTCCTACCTGTGTGTTTTAGTAACGGTTACCTGGAACTGATACTAGGAACCGTTGAGGCATTTATTAAACAACAAAATGGCCTTGTTTTAGGTGTGTGTTTTAGTAACAGTTACCTGGAACTGTTATCAATAACTGTTGAGGCATTTATTAAACAACAAAATGTCTACCTAGGCAACATGGAGTCATTATGGCTAAGTAGGCCCAGGCAGGCCCTAGGGGGTTAACATGTTTTAACATGGAGTCGACCCCAACAAACCTTGATATGTCCCATTTTACTTCTTAAGAATAAAACAGGTAGGTCTTCCTGTATTTAAGTCTGACTTGAATGTTTGAAGAATGGATGGAAAAGCACACCTTGTTGCCTCCTCAACTCTTCTATCCATCCCCCCACCTCATGCCACAGAAGTAAGATTTCCATTTTTGAAATATAGGCTAAATGATAATTATACCAAACACTTTAGTTCAGAAATACGATTTTTTTCAAACCAAGTAGAAATAAATTGGTTTTAAGGCTCAAACAACAACTTAAGTTGAATGAGATAATAGGAAACACTGTGTTGAAGCTTAAATGGGCATGAGCCTATCTTAACTACAAATCTGCCTTGATCTCCATGGGATTCCTGTCTTTCTTTCGGCATGGTGAACTTGCCTCCCCCACCTACCCCCCACCCTGAATGTGTCTCTCTTCCAAACCATGAAAAGAACCTGAAGCATTGACTATAAAATCAGAAATACAAAGAGCTAAATAAAGGCCTGTAGGTTTTGAGTTTTTAGTAGCTATTCTTAATTATTCTTACATGTTTTCAACCCTAGTTTTTTAACTAGGAATTTTATTTACACTGCTTATTTCTTTTTTAACAAGAACAATTTTAACACTAAATTAAGGGTTTTGATAAGCTATGGATATGAAAATAAAAATACTATTTCATAATAAGTTTCAATGAAAATTTTATTGAACACTTACTTTTGTGTATGCATTGGTTTAGAATGAGAAGCATCTGTGGTTATCAGGTTACCTAGTATTTATTGTTAATATTTAAACAGCTCTGTGTACCTCTGGAAGATTTTCTAAGCCCCTTATCTTTTCTTACTTCTTGGTCTTATCAACCTGGTGCACTAGATGTGATTTTTTTATCCCTGTTTTACAGATAGGAGAACTCAGCCTGTGCACATGTGCCCCCATTGGAACAGTCACCACTTTTTGTCTGTTCTGTATATTGGGCTAACATGAAAAATTTTGTTTGAGTGGAAAAAGCATGGCAGAAGAGATTTGAAAACCTCTCACCTACACCGTGCTATATACAAATACATAGATACTCTTGAGTTTTATCATTTCTATTTTTAGTAGGAAGTAATTTGAATTTATTGAAGACACAAACTTTCTAAAACGCAGTTAGGTTCTAAAATATTCTTTAGACTTAACCATTTTTGAAATACATTTTCATTGCTCACATTTTAAATTGTTCTGATTCAACTAAAATTTAAAATGTATTTGTCTTGGCTTTAAAACCTCTAAAATAAATCTTAGGGACATATAAAGTCATCTATGTGTTTAAATGGTGCATAATGAATGTTACATTGCAAAAAAAGAATTATGTATGTGGAATGGCAAGAGGGACTTGTCATGTTTTTACAGTTCAAATTATAGGAACTAATTGCTTGAGGACAATAAAATAACATTAAGAATTGTTAATATTTTAGGAATTGAAACATTGATTGTAAACTCAGAAATGAATTCATAAATGATGTACACATTTGGTTATATTGGGCATATACACTTTGTATTAAATTACGTGCAGTAAGACACATCGTTACACTTACCCAGTAATATTTTTACCCAGTAAAATTTTTTAAATTTTAAATTTTTAAAAATTTTTTACCCAGTAAGAATTTTTAATATTTTCCCCAAAAATGGGGGTGTATGTTTATGTATTTATTTATTTATTTATTAAGTAAGTAATCTCCACACTCAATGTGGGGCTTGAACTCACAACCTCAAGATCAAGAGTTGCATGCTCCACCAACTGAGCCAGCCAGGTGCCCCACCTATGTTCCATTTTTAATTGATGCTAGAGCTTTCTGTGTAAATGGTACAGTCAGAGCAGAATATGTTGGGGGTGGGGGAATAGCTGAGAGTCAGCTAACCCACAATGTAATTACTTATGTTTCATTAGGGAAGAATGATTTGGTTCCTCTCTCTTTTTTTTTTTTTAAAGATTTTATTTATTTATTTGACAGAGATCACAAGTAGGCAGAGAGGCAGGCAGAGAGAGAGAGGGGGAAGCAGGCTCCCTGCTGAGCAGAGAGCCCAATGCAGGGCTCAATCCCAGGACCCCTGGGATCATGACCTGGAGCTGAAGGCAGAGGCTTTAACCCACTGAGCCACCCAGGTGCTCCCTTGGTTCCTCTTTCTTGAATAAAATGTCCTTTCTGTGAGCAATGAGACATCTAATCTTGATTACTTAATATGATTTGAGAACTCTGTTTTAGTGTGCTATCTTATGTTGACATTTTGAACTTCTCAAATAAAATGTGGATAAACATGGGAGCAGGGAAGGTCAAAAGTTTACAAAAACTAGTTAGTAAATGTTTATCTGAAAATTTAACTGATTTATAGCTCTGATACTGTCTTGAACTTTCTAGTAAAAATGAGCAATAGAGGGACACCTGTGTGACTCAGTGGGTTAAGCGTCTACCTTTGGCTCAGACCCTGATCTCCGGGGATTGAGCCCCACATTGGTTTGAGTATTGGGCTCCTTTCTCAGTGGGGAGTCTGCTTCTTCCTCTCCCTCTGCTCCTCCCCACACCTCTTACATTCTCTCTCTCTATTTCTGGCCCTTTCAAATAAATAAATATTTTTTTAAATGAGCAATCGATTGTTATTTTAAAAATTCACTAGTATTTACTTAGTTTGGTGTTAATACAGCATAAATTAATCACCATATTACCTCTATATTTGCTATTTTAAAAAAGGGAAGATAAAATTGTAAGAATATAATGTGTACTTCTAATTTTTTAGTGCAGTAGCAAAAATTGCCCTTTCTCCCCTCAAAGTTTTATATGGTATCTGACTTCCTTCTTCAAACAGTTGCAGGAACCATATATTCCTAAAAGTCAGCCTTATACATTTCAACCAAAAAGATGCAAGAAAGAAGAGAAGTGTTCATAAAGTAATCAAGCCATAGCTTTAGCATTAGGAATGTAGGTTTATAATTTAAAGCGTCTCCCTTCAGCTCGGGTCATGGTCTCTAGGTCCCGGGACCCTCTTCTGGCTCCTGGCTCAGCGGGGAGTTGTCCTTCCCCTCTCCCTCTGCCTCTCTCCCTGCTCATGCTCTCTCTCTCTCTGTATCTCTCTGTGTCAAATGAATAAATAAGATCCTAAAAAAAAAAAAAAAAAGCAATGGGTCAGTTGGCAAGTTCATGTGATGAGAGATTTGAATATTATCAGGTCTGGGAGGGAGATGAAATGGAAATACAGAAGAAAGCTTTGAAATGTTGCTCATTTGTTACCCAAGATTAAAAAAAAAAAAAAAATAGGTCAGGGCGAAATTGGTACAGATTATTTGAAACAAAATCAGGGTGGCACATGAATACCTAGGATTGGTGACAAAGTGTGCGATAGAGATATGTAAAAATAACTACACTGTTTTTCTTCCGTCTTAGACATTTTTCCTACATTAAAATCTTAATATTTTATCCATCCAGTCTAGTGGAGTGTGAGATATTTTATTTCACTTTCACTTCCATTGTTTAAAGCAACAACTTGGTACTGAAAAAGATAGTTTCTATTCTTTTAAAACATTTCCTGGAATCTGTTAATACCATGTACATAGGTACCTACATACATACGTATTTGGATGATCTCAAAGTAAGTGTAATTGATCGCCAAAGTTCAGTTGAAAAAAATGAAACCAACTATTACTTGTATACACTAAATAAGCTTTTTCCTATTATTCCTTTGGGATTGAAGGATTTTATTTAAAAAAAAATGTATGGTTATTAGACAAGAGTAGTATTAAAAAAAAAACCTTCTGTTTCTGTGTCCCCGTTTACTTCCTCAGTGAACATTGTTGGGTGGCTGGTACATGAATAAATTCCTAGGGTCCTTCATGATTTCTATGGTTTATCTTCTCCCCAGATTCTTTTTGTATATACAGGTCCACTATACACCAGTATAATGTTTGGCACTATGGTAAATGGACAATAAATGATTGTTATTATTATTTCAGACCATATTGTGCTCCCAGAAAGTAAACAGAAGAAACAGCCAATGTCCTTGGGGAAAACTGAGGTTGAAACATACATGCATATAGATAAACCCACACAAAAAATAGAAGATTAGAAACTGGTTAAACACTTAAGGAAAAATAAGTCACAGAAATTGAACAGTCTGCTCTAAGTAGGGCCATCTATATATAGCACTGTCTGTATAGCTTGAGTCTGGATGAAGAGTTTTCTCCAGTTAATTTCCTCTCATAGGTAGTTTTACCTGATGTTTCTGAAATGGAATCATTTATCCATTTAAGGTGGATAAAAGAAAGGTATCAATTGATTTTTTTCCTAAAATTCTCTTTGGGGAACGTCACCAGAAGTGTTTGTGATTGGTCATGCTTATGTCTACAAAGCCACCATATGGGTCCATTCCAAACATAAAAGATGGACCGAAAAGGACTGTACTTCCCACTGGTTAAGTGCTCGACCAAGTCGTTCTCAGAAATGAGTGAGCAGAGGAGCAGTGGCACTAACAAAAGCCTTTTGTCTGTTAGGCAGTGGCACCATGGATTGTATCGTGTTAGGCTTCATCAGCTACCTAATGCAATGTAAGTCTGGAGATAAGATAAATCAAACAGACGACACTATATTAGATTTGAAAGATGAGAAGTCTTCCAAAGCAATTGCAGAGTGTATATTTCAGTGCTGTTGACTTCAGGAGGTTATTGAAGTCAAAAGTCTTTGCAACAAAACCAATCTTTCAAGAGCTGGGTAGCGAGTAAGTAGAGTCATGCTTATTTCTTCCAAAGAAAATTACCTAGGAAAAAGTGGAATTCTTTTTTGTATATTTGTTTTACACAGCTGTTAGGTTTAACTTTGTTTTTTTAGTGTATCACCAGCTTAGGTGTCTGCTTTTTTCTTTTCTTTTTTTTTAATACATCTCAGGTACAAAAGTGAATGAAATAGGAGAGATGATTTTTCCATCTGTTGCTAAAAGATTCTAAGTGCAAGTGTCTACAACTATTTGAAATGGATTTCTTATATTTGTTACTCCATATCACTAGATGATTATTTACCAAGTGTTACCCAAATTTAGGAATTTAACTTTTGTTAATTAAGGTCCTGTGATTCCTTTCCTTTTAATATTCTGAAACTTTGCATTTTTTTAAGATACTTAATGGAATGTCATAAAATTACCTTAAGAGTTGGGAAACGGAAAAAAAACAGTATTGTAACTCATTGCCCTTTCTTTTGTAGCCCACTGTGTGTGAGCGAGAGCTGTGTGTGTTTGCTTTTCAAACCCTGGGAGTAATGAATGAAGCTGCTGATGAAATAGCTACCGGAGCTCAGGTAGGAACACACAGTGCTAATTAGTCCTGATTTTGATCTGAAAACTTTATTCTGATCCACTAGTTACCTTCAGTCTGCTCTGCTTTCTTCTTTTGGATACATTTTTGATAGTTTGACGGTAGATTAAAAAGCAGGCTGGCATTTGATTTTTTTTTTTTTTAAGCTTGAAACTGAATCTTGCTATCTGTATCTAGTGAGTGTTTTGTCATTTGGCAATTGCAGAGGGAAGAAATTCAGCCAACTTTCTTGTGTTTGAAAAATAACTATGATTCTGTCATGGCGAAGTTGAAATATTGAAACCCTTGCACATGCATTATGTAAAATTTATTTGTAAAGTTATAGTGCCATAAAATGGAAGCCAATTTATTTTTAAAACGTAGGTGAAAAGATAAAGGGCAGAACATATAAGAAAAAGCATCCAATTTTACAATAGCAGTGTGTATGACATAGGAAGAGAATTATAAAAACAAATGAAGCAACTTGGGAGTAAGAAGCATTCCATGTTTCTGGAAGGAAAAAATAAATTCTAAAGATGCCAGAATTTACTTCATGAATCATGAATTCCAACAAAATTTCAATTGATTTTTAAAAATTTATTTATGCAAACTAACTTCCTCATAAACCTATGAAAATAGATTTACAGATAATATAGGTAAGATAGATTAATAGAAAAATATCAGAGAAAACAAAAAAAATGAGTGTTAATTAATGGAGGCTAGACCAACCATATACAGAAAAATGCAATTCTCTATTTTATAAAAAATGTAGTACTGGAAAGAATAGGATGGCAAATAATCTCCAAAAGAGATATAGTTATAAATATACTTACCATATTTTAAAGGAAGTATCACATCAAATATAAAATTAAAATGTTTTAGTAAGTGAGATGGGAACAAATGACTTCTAACATGGGGGGCAAAACCCCCATGTTTGTAAAAACAAATTTGTAAAAACAAATTCCTAATAGCTGAAAGAAGAGTTTTGTTTAAAAATACTACATACAAACTAGAAGAGAGTAATACTAAGCATGCACAGCGTGGACAGTGTCTCAGGTTTGTGCATTTAAGCAGTGTCAAGAAATCGTAAAAAATACCAACAGATTTGAGTCCATCCATACTTTGTTTTTTACTTGAAAGAATAGTGAATGATAAGAGCTACCTATGAGAAAATTTGTCTTGCCTCAAACATAATTGTATAAAAGCACTTAAACTTGAAAAAAGAAACATGAAGACTGTAACAGATTAATAGAGGAAATGAACACTCAATTCACAAATATAGTTAGTAAAGAAACGTAAGAAAATATTCAGCTTTACTGAAATCAGCACGAAGCTAAATGTGAAGAGAATTACCAATCTGTCACTTAAAAAATTTGCAAGATGGGTGGGGGAAAATGATCATATAACAGACATTCATTCAACAGGTATCAAATGCCTACAATTAACAGGCATTAGTCCAGATGGAAGTACAACAATTACTATGAAATAGTGCAGGCCTTGTGGATTTACATACATCCTATTAACCTAATTGTTTCACTCATTAACTAAATGGAGGTACATCCACTTGAAGAACTATTAAGGAAAACAATTGTGATATAATGAATTATAAATGAATAAGAATACAGGGGGAGGAGTCAAGATGGCGGAGAAGTAGCAGGCTGAGACTACTTCAGGTAGCGGGAGATCAGCTAGATAGCTTATCTAAAGATTGCAAACACCTACAAATCCAACGGGAGATCGAAGAGAAGAAGAACAGCAACTCTAGGAACAGAAAATCAACCACTTTCTGAAAGGTAGGACGGGCAGAGAAGTGAATCCAAAGCGACGGGAAGAT
>NW_019154089.1:42068576-42145178 GCF_002288905.1 Enhydra lutris kenyoni | reverse complement strand
AAAAAAAAAATACAAACGGTGTGGCATTGATCATATGTAATGTGGGAAAAAAGATCCCATGATTAAATTTCAAAAATATGGCTCGATACCACTTCTACAGCCAACATGCACATATTTGCATATTAAAGACTCTCAGAATCCCTGAAACTAAGAAAATAAGTAGCCAGTACTTAGAGGGTTTCTCAAATGTGTCTGACCATGGTGGGTCCTTTTTCTTTTTTTTCTTTCATTTTTTTTTTTTTTAAATGTGAAAGTTTTCCTCATCATTTGGAACTAATATTGCTCAAAGAAAAAAAAAGAGATACTTTTATCTATGCTGTTTATAGATAGCTATCTGAAATGCTCACTTCGGTAGCACAAATACTGAAATACAGGTACATAAAGATGATTAAGCTTCACACGGCTGTGTGTGTGCTTATGAATATACATACATGTACATACATGAATAGGTATGGGGGTATATATGTATAATATATAAAACATATATTTTACATAGTGTGTGTATTTTATATATTTCACATATAAATTTACATATAAACATATATATTTATGTATATAAAATTCTTCAAGTGGTAAAGTTAACATTTGTACATTTTAGTGTAAATTGTCCCTCAGACGATGTGAGAAGGGAAGGAATTAGAACCTGGAATGAAGAAATAATTAATTAGAAGGAAAATTAGCATCCTGCCACCGTAGGCTAGGTTGATAGACTATTAGGTGCTTTTCCCCCCCTCTTATTATAGCTACCTCAAAAAATTATGGTTCTTAAAGAGAACTTTATTTTGGATTTTGTAATGATAGTTACAAAACACAATTACTCGATCATATCAATTTCATGATTCTACTCTGAAGTGGAATATTCTTTTTACTACTTGAAAGCAAGTACACAATATTCTGGTTGTAATTCTAAAGATTACATAGAAACTGATTCTCTTTCTTTAAAAAATTTTTTTTAAAAATTTTAATTTGACAGAGATCACAAGTAGGCAGAGAGGCAGACAGAGAGAGAGAGAGGAGAAAGCAGACTCCCCAGTGAGCAGAGAGCCTGGTGTGGGGCTCAATCCCAGGACCCTGGGGTCGTGACCTGAGCTGAAGGCAGAGGCTTTAACCCACTGAGCCATCCAGGCACCCCCTGATTCCCTTTCTAGAAAGAAAGAAACTATATCTCAGTAGTCCTAATGCATCAGTTGACTCCTGTATTTTCAGTGGTTCTCTTGAGTTTGCAAGAACATCCCTTAGAGAGACATGGCAGGAGACAAGATTCGAAGCCCCCATATACTGTTTCAACCAAAAATAGCTCCATTTTATTTCTTTATGTTTAGCTCTCTTACAAGATTTTATTAAAAAAAAAAAAAACGGTATCAATATTGAAATGTTTGAAAGCCATTGATCTTCGATTTTAAATTCATTTCTTTTCCAGAATACATTATGTATCTGTAGGCTACTCCTTTCTTACTCTTCTGGACTTGAACTTTCTCATCTGCAAGCGCTCTAAGGTCTTCCTTACCTTCAGGGAAGGGTGGAGAGTCTTGCTCTATCAGATGGGTTGTATACAATAGCCTTTGGAAGCATGTGATTCTATAAACCCACAGACCTTTTCTCACTCATCAAATGGCCTAATTCCCATTGTTTGAATTCTGTATTTCTCTATCCTAAGTATCTTAGCGTCTGGATTGTCCCTTCAATTATATTATTCAGTGTAAGAAGAAAGATGTCTGTAACTTGCTGACTATAGCATTCACCATTATGTGCTAGGAGCCCATTAAGAATCTTTCAAATTTGGGGGTGCTTAGGTGGCTAATTCAGTTAAGCATCCAACTCCTGATCGCAGCTTAGGTCTTGATCTCAGGGTCCTGAGTTCAAGCCCCATGTTGGGCTCCGTTCTGGGCGTGGGTGCCTACATAAAAACAAAAACAAAATCATTTTAAATGCTGGGAGTGGGGAAATACATGATTTGGAATAAATAAATTATAGTCGTTTGTTATGTTTCATTTTTTAAAGTAGACATTTTACTCCATGGAAAAATTAACATGCAAATGAATATAAATCCAAACAGTGTAATACAGACCTTTTCTTGTTCAAAAATTCTAACTGCTAACTTTGTAACAGATAAAGCATAAAATTATAGTGGCTTAATGATGGACTTTTTTATTTCTTCCTCCCACAACTATCCAGTTAGAATACTTGTTGGGCAGCTTTCTGTGTGATGATTGAGTTAACTGAACCCTTTCCTTTGTGTGGCTCTGCTGTCTTTAAGTACATGGCATACAGTAGAGGCAGAGATAAAAGTGGAGAAGGTGCACCCATTCTACCCTTCTCCACTGTTGATCCAATTCCATTGGTTAAAACTAGTCACGTAGCCTTATGTAGACAAAAGGGGTGGAAATGTTGCATGCCAAGCAGCTGCCTCCTGTCAAGAGCTCTGTACCTGGGAAGCAAGGAGTAGAAGGCTTTGGTGGACAGCATGAGATTCTGCTACGGTAGTTATGCTATTTCTTTCAAGTTGTCTTAGAACATATATTAGCAGGAATATTCTAATTAAATTTCCTACCCCCTATATCCACTATTTCATTAAGGACTCCCAACGTGAAATTATTGGCAGAAGAATGCATATAATTTTTGGTAGTTTGATGCTTCTGGGACAGGGTGTTTAATATTTGATTGAAAGGTATACATTGCTCAGGTTATTACTGTTCTGTTTGTATCATTACTCTTGAGATTAAAAAAAAAAAACACGTAACCTAAAATTGATTATCTTAACCATTTTTTAAGCATACAGTTTAGCAGTTAAGTGTCTTCAACTTGTCATGAAACAGATTTCCATAACTTTTTTATCCTGCAGAACGAAACTCTGTACCCATTAAACAACTCCCCTTATATAGCCCCCTTCCTCCTGCCTGGTAATCACCATTCTACTTTTTGTTTCTATGAATTTGACTACTTTAAATACTTCATAGGTGAAATCTGACAGTGTTTGTCTTTTTGTGGTTTATTTTATACTGGTTTATTTCACTTAGCATAATGTCCTCAAGGTTCATTGATGTTGTAGCCTATAACAGGATTTTCCTTTTTTAGGCTGAATAATTTTTCCTGTATGTATATGCCATATTTTCTTTACCCATTCAACTGTCAGTGGACATTTTGGTTGTCTCCATCTCTTGGCTCTTGTGAATGATGCTGCTGTGAACATGGATAAGCAAATAGGTCTTTAACATCCTTCTTTGAATTATTTTGGATATGTATCCAAAAGTGGGATTGTCACTTCTGGCAGCATCATATGGAAATTGTATTATTAACTTCTTGAGGGGCTTCTGTACTGTTTTCTGTAGCAGCTGCTGCAATTTATAATCCCATCAGCAGTGCACAAAATCTCCAGTTTCTTCATGGGTTCAGCACTTGTTATTTTCTGGTTTTGGTTTTTGTTTTTGGTTTTTGATAGTAGCCATCCTAATGGTTATGAGGTGATATCTCTTTATGGTTTTGATTTTGATTTCTCTGATGTTTAATAATGTTGAGCATCTTCTCATGTGCTGTTGGCTATCTGGATGTCTTCTTTAATGAATTGTCTCTCTGAGTTTTTTGCCCATTTTTAAATCAAATTATTTGATTTCTTGTTGAGTTGTAGGAACTCCTTATATATTCTGGATATTAACCCCCTTTCAGATACCTGATTCACAGATATTTTCTCCCATCCCATGCCATTTCACTCTGTTTATTGTGTCCTTCGATGCACCAAAGTTTTTAAGTTTGAGGTAGTCCCATTTGTCTATTTTAGCTTTTATTGTTTGTGCTTTGGTGTCAAGCCAAGAAATCATTGCCAAGTCCAATGTCATGAAGTTTTTCCTCATGTTTTCTTATAGGAATTTTGTAGTTTAAGGTCTTATGTTTAGGTCTTTATTGCATTTGGAGTTAATTTTTGTGTATGGTATAAGATAAAACTTCATTTTTTTTCATATTGATATCCAGTTTTGCCACTGTCATTTGTAGAAAAAAACTGTTCTTTTCCATTGGGTGGTTTTGGTACCCTTGTGAAAGATCATTTGACCCTTTATTAAAGCAAAGGGCATGCACTTTTTAAACACTTCAGTTGCATACTGTGACTTGTAATTCTTAAAAATTTTTATAGGATAGTACCAATTCCCTCCCAACTGCCGGTATGTTAGAAAGGGCTGTTTTATTTTACCGATTATTCTTTTTCAGATGTTTTTAATTTGGATCTTTCTTTATTGAGAGACCAGATAATGCCAAAAACAATTTGTGTCTAGGTTTAAGTGCATCTCTCTGGGGTAGAAGGAGTGTGACTGTGGATTCAGAAGACAAAAAGGATTTTATTATGTCTTTATTCTTTCTATTGCTGAAACCATATATATACAGACACACACATATAAGTGGAATAATGTGTTGGAAACATATTGGCTCTTTCAGTTCTACCATTTTCTGAGCAAGTCTTTTGGGATGTATGTCTGTGTACTTTGGGAAGGGTTCCTTATAGATCATATACCCGATGGCTTGAGTTTTGCTGATTATTTTAGGTCACTGGAAATTCTGGATGCTGTGATTGGATGGATGTGTTTTGTGAGTATATATACAACATAGTGAGCCCTATAGCCATTAGGTCACAGTGCCCCTCCCATGAACCACAAGAATCAAAAATTATTTTACTCTTACTCTACTCTTTTTAAATGCCTGTCTAAAAACTTTCTAGAAATATTTTTCTCTATAAAGATTAAGTCCATACCTTTCTTTATGATGTCCTCTATCTTCACACTGTTGTTGTGTCTGTCCATGTGCCCTCTCTCCATTTAGACAGTGTCTGTTTTCTCAGTTGACTTGCCAGAAGCATATTTTGGGAACTGGAGAGGGGGCTCTACTCCTGTTAAATGGCACTGCCTCTTAGTAAATTGTGTTAAGAGGTCACAGAAGAACACAGAATAAAACCATCTTATTTAGGGTACCAAAGGTCATGAATGGCAGAGAAGGTCTCTGAGGTACAGAGCAGGAAGAAGTAAGATGATGTCAGGAGTTTTACTGTTCTTGGAGTGCGTCAGACTCATCTTCTGAATTTGCAGTTTCCATCACCTGGAATAGTTTCTCCCAGAGCTCTATCTCCCTTTCTTTCTTCACTCTGGTCTCTGTTGAAATATCACCACTATCCTAGGCACTCTGAAACCCCCTATTGCCTTAGTCTCTACTGCCTGCTTACTCTTCACAGCATTCAACACTAACAGAAATGTATTTGAGCATATGTTTAACTGATTATTTTGTTATGCATCTTCTCCATTAGAATGTAAATCCATTGAGAGAGAGGACCTGTCTTTCTTGTGCATGTCTGCTATAGAGCCTAGAGCAGTGTGAGAGCACTGTAGGAGTTCATGACAAAGAGATCCGAGGACGTAACTGGAAGCAACACATGTTAGTTATTTCGAGTTAATGGTCAAGTTTGGTCAACTGTGGTCTGAAGCCGTAAATTACAGATCTGAGAAGCTGATAGCAGTTTTGAGACTTAGGTGACCACGAGAGGGAGGAGCAATGGCAAAGCACGAGCTGAATCTCAAAGGATGCTAACTGTCTCATGTGTGTGTTTCAAGGTGGTAGATCTGCTGGTATCCATGTGTAGGTCTGCATTGGAATCTCCTAGAAAAGTTGTCATTTTCGAGCCATATCCTTCTGTGGTGGATCCTAACGATCCTCAGATGCTGGCCTTCAACCCCAGAGTGAGTACTGCTCCTCATAGACCCGTCCTGCCCCCCGTAACAGCAGCTGAGGTTTTAGTCCTGCTAGTTTCCCCCTTTCTGTCTAACCCCCTCCCTCATCAGGTCGACCCCTAACCCGTTGTGGACCCTATCCATTTAATAAATACAGTTCCTTTCCCACAAACTTGATTTACTGCTTCCTCCAGTCTTTCCCATATCCTGTTACTTCCCTTGTCCTTTCATCTTTTAAAATCACTTTCAGAACTTCATCTTTATGAAGCTACACCCATTTCATCCTCTCAAATTGCAATCTTTACACGTCCCATTTGCGTGAAAGGAAGGAAAATAGCAGTAATAACTTCATTAAATATTTTTGAGAGTCTAGCGTTATGTAACCTCACTGTAATTTTTAAGGGTTGTGGGTAAAAGGACCGATTTTTGCTTTCTTTTGTATTTTTACTTAATCATCCCTTGCCTTCTCCCCACTCCCCTTCCTCCCCAGTTACCTGAAGGTTAGTGAAAGTTTAGTCCATATTGTTGATCAACTGGCATTTCTTGAGAAAACAATTTTATAAATATTTGTGGAGATGAGGCAGAATCCTTCTGAAATAGCAGAATTCTCAAATTACATGAAAGCTAAAATTGCCTTAGTTTCTATTACTATCCATCTTGAAATCATTCTGTGGAAACAATGGCTATATAAAATGTCCTTGGAAAAGCTTTCCTTCTGTCATAAGTGGCAAGAGTACACAGAGTATACTTAAAGATGAATTATCAGTTAAGTGTGTGATGTCATTCATTTATACACTTACTAGTCATATTCTTTTGGTAACAACCTTTCAATCAAAAGAAAATAAAAGCAAAATGATATTATGAGACTCAAAGTGGATTTTTATATTTTAGAAGGATTCTGTTTTTACTTTATTCATCATGGCTTAATTTTTTTGGTGAGACAAAGAATCAAGAGCCCAATATCTTGTTTATATTTATAGTTTTCCCCCTGTAGGCTAAACATGATTTTATGTACTTATATTAGGATTGGGATTGTTTTCTTCTTTCTTCCTTCTAACTCAGTTATGTATCCTGCATCCTAGAATCATCTTATTAAAGCCTTTCCTTTTTTGTACACAACAGTCTTTCAAATCGACTCTGAAGGGAAATCCACGTACAGAAATAATGTGTTTCTCTAGTAACATGTAGATTGCAAAGGCTTATAGTGAATACTATTTTTTTTCCCCACTCAAACAGAAGAAGAACTATGATCGAGTAATGAAAGCACTGGATAGCATAACTTCCATTAGAGAAATGACACAAGTAAGTATATCATCTTGTGGTCTTGTACAGTTTAGTTTTGCTTGAGTAAAATCATATTTTAAAAATGTCTGAGAGTACTCGCTGTGTAGTGAAATGTAGATTTTTCTATTAGATGGGAGTATAATTAAAGAACTTTAAAAATTAAAAGTGTGTTGTACTAGGAGGTTTTAATTAAATTACATCGTTGTATTGGTGGGCTATCACTGTGACTTTTGGAAGGTAATTGCATGATTATATTCCTAATGTTCTCTGCGACAGTTGGAGTATATGGAGGTATGTTGGACTATCTTAAAGCAAAGGTTAAATCTGGTACCATCTTCCTAGACTGTTCATTATTTTAATGAACACATTATTTTAATGTCAAAATAAAAACAGATATTCTATCAAATATAAATTGTGCATAAATATTTTAAACAACATAGAATCTCAAAACAACTTTGGAGGACACAAGCCTCCCCGAGAGTATGAGTTTCTATTTTTAGCCATTTGGGGAGGCTTGGTGATGTTTGCTGAGCACGGATGGCGGTTTATTATGAAAGTCTAACATACCACTGGGCTATAGTCCAGCTCTTCGAAAAGCACATGCTACTGAATTTTTGAGGCTTTTCCATTGTCAAGAATTTGGAGAGAGGCTTAAAACTCATCAATGATAAGTAGAAATTAATAATCTGTAATTGACAACAACACACATTATGGGTTTGGTTTGCATATGGCGGTTTCAAGGCTTGCACTACGCTACAGACCCTGGAGGCTTATAGTAGTACCCTGGGTCATTTCTGTCTTTGGGGAGAGAGTATTGGACTCCTTCACTCTTGAGGCCCGCAAAACTTCACTGCCACTCCTCCCTTCACCCCTGCCATCGCCACTGCTGTATTTGAAATGTGCTCCCAGAGTACATTTTTACATTTCCGAATTTGAGTTTTGAGTCTTTGGATAGTTATTTATTCAGGTAGTCAAATATTCATCCATTTGTCCGACAAATAGTTTGTGTCAGACAATGGTAAACAAAGAGATCCTTAATTTACAAGTTAGATCATTTGCTTAAAAACCATCATCCTGGCTCGTTGTTTTTCTATGCCCATACTTTTCTGTATTACCTGAATTCCTTTTCAAACAAATATTATTATTTGTATAAGGAAGAGAAAACAATGAAATACAGTTCCACTTGGGGGTAAAATGAACCTATTCCGTTGGCTTACACAAAGTTAAATAAAGATTTTTTAGTCACCAAAGACTTCGGTGGTACTAGGGTGTTTATTATACTATACCCTAGACCCAGATCATTCTCCGATAAAAATACCTACGAAATTCTGACTCTGGGATCAGCTCTCTGCCAAAATTTTCTTCCTTTATTCTGGGTCATATGTAAGCTATTTTAATAGAAGGCAGTGCAGACAATTGAGTGTCAGCCTAGGAAGTCAGAGGCGGGTGTTGTATAATTTGCTCATCAATGATGCGCCCTGTGACCTTGGGCAAGTTGCTTAATTGCTTGACGCTTAGCTTCTTCACTATTAAGGTGGTAAATAGTAACACTGCACCTCCTTCCAGTCTGCACTCCATAGGGATGCTGTCAGGTTCTATTGCATCAAATCCTTTACACCTCTCCAAATAAATATAACATTATACTGTCCTATTTTCTAGAAGGTACTGCCCTGTGGATAGTGGTAAATTGTTACAGACAGATCGCCTTTTGTTTTATGAAAAAGTTAATTGTCTGGGTAAATTCCACTAAGTATTTTGAAAAAAAAGAGGGGGGGCTCTTCTTATGTAAATTTCATCCAGTTTTCTCACGTAAAGCTCTGCACCTAAGTCAGTACCTTCAGATATGAGCGGGAGTAGTAGCTCTCACAAGTTTTGCTTTAATGTTAGTTCAAAGTTAAAAACCGTCATCTCAGAGACAGCGCCTAACACTTGCTAAAGGTGGGGAGAGAGATTTAATTGAAGGACTGCCCTGGGGGAGAGTAAGTGAGGTCACCTCCAAGGAAGACAAAAGTGATAGAGGTTTTTAAAGGGAGAGCAGAGACGGAACAGAAGGGGGCTACAGAGAAGTAAAAATAAGGGGCAGTGGGGAAGCAGAAAATTACAGAAGAGGGATGAGTAGAGAATTCGGAAGGTTAGCAGTGTGGGTGGGTACAAGGGAGGTAACTTTTGTTGTTGGGCACATGCTTTTGCTAGAGCAGAAACTCGGCTGGGGGCCTGGGATCACCTTTAGACGTGGCCTAGGGCGTGGGATCCAGACGAAAGCTGGATTAAGCCTCTTGGAGCTACATGTCTGGGCAAGTCCATTGTGCCACATGAAGTTCAGAGTTCACATCACCTTGGCGGGGTTGGGGGAGAACACGAGGGTAGTCACAGCCACAAAGCTTCTGGGTTTAACTAGATTAGACATACCTGTTCAACCTGATTTTCCTTTTGCATAAAGGAAAAATGAGAAAGGAAAAAAAGGAATTTTTAAGAAAAATCAAGAAGTATAATGACTTTTTTTCCAGGCACCATATCTGGAAATCAAGAAGCAGATGGATAAACAAGACCCCCTTGCTCATCCCCTACTGCAATGGTATAAAATTTTAGTTTTCCTCTTAATGAAAACAGCATCATTTTCTACTGCCTGCTTTAAGGGGAAAAAAAAAGCCTATTTTACAAGACCTGCAATGCTACAGTTCTACAAGCCTATGAGGCCTGGTGATTTTACAGAGTCTTTAATGACTCGCACTTTAATTAAAACTTGTATATCACAAGGGGAAGAAAATGCTGTCCTATGCGCTACGCAGATAAACAATGTATTTGACAGCCGTTTGTCTATCATTTAAAAAAAAAAATGTGATTAGCCGGATTATATGGTGAAGCTGTTTTGGTTCATTTAATTTTCTAGTTAACTGAGGACTCAGCAACAAAACTCAGTTTCAAACACTTATTGAAAAATCTTTCTAAAATGTATGTTGTGTATGGTTCACTTCCTTAACAAGAACAGTATAAATTTGATGAAATCTTTGTTTGGCGACTGCAGATGTGTTCGGAGTGAGCCTGGTGAGGGGCATAGTCAGCATGGATCCAAGGAAGGCTAGTTGAGAACGGGAGAGCGGGTTGAGAAGGCCTCTCCTACCACACCTGCTTCAAAGCCTTTGCCCTCTGGTTTCTAACTTGCAAAATGAAAACAATAGTGCCTACTCCCCTTACCTCTGAGGGTTTTATGCACATACGTCTTTGAAGTCACTGAAAACGTAAAGACTGTGAAATTCACCACGATTATACATTTATACAAGTGTAAAGATTATAAGTGATTGGTCTGAATGAGATTTATTCTATGCTACAACTAGGAAGTTTTTAAAAATTATGGAAAGATGGGCAAAGGAGAAAGAATGATTCTGGTTACTTAACTTTCATTTAGGATTTTACAATAAACATTTAGTCTAATAAAACTTTAAAAAATTAGATTTGGAAGTCTTCCTTCTTTGTATCCATAATGATCTATTATTAAAATTCTGTTTGAATAGAATAACAGAGTTTTCATTGTAATTTTTTACATTCTCACATGAAATCATATTCAGAATGAAGGTAAAAATCTCAAATATATAATCTCTTTTTTTTTCCTGCCCCTGTAGTCAGCCTCGTTGTTAACTTTAATTATTTGTGATCATTTCCTTCAGCTTGTTAGTCACTTTTTCAAGGAGAAGAAAATCTACAAAACTGTTTTGTTAGAGTTTTCCCTAGTTATTATTTTCTGTTCTGAAAAACATAAAAATAACTAATTCTTTCAGAAAACAATGTAATTTTTTCAACCTCAGTGTCTAAATATGGTGAATAACAGTTTGTGTATATATCACCATATATATCAGCACAAAGATCTTCAAATATATAAAGAAAGAAAAAGATCTTCACAGGAACTCGTTCTTAATGAGACAGTGTAGGGAAGAGCCAAGCAAGCTGATGTATCTAAGCTTTGCATCTCGACGATCATCCTTTGAAAGTATGTTTAGAAATGTTTATTTGCCGATATCTGAGGTCGTAATGATTAAAAATCATTATCTGTTAGGTTTTAAGGGACTACTTCTTCCTTCTCAGATTAAAATATTGTCTTCTTTGTTACATAAGCTCTTTAAATTATTTCAGGAACCAAAGCAAAGGGATGTAATTAAGTAAAATGGTTACTCAGTTTAGTTAATGTCACGGCAAACGTAAGGTCCGATCACTTGCCAACTAAGGGAAAAAAACATTAAGTATATTTGGCATATATTTGTGACTGATGGACTATTTTAATTAATTTCAGGGTTATTTCAAGTAATAGGTCACATATTGTGAAACTGCCAGTTAACAGGGTAAGTTGTTTTTTAACATATACATACAGAAATGGGAAGAGTCCTGACTGGTTGGGAGAAGTGACCCCTGTGATTTTTTAGGCAGCCTCTCCAGGAAATTGAAGTAATCCCAGGTTAGGCCTAATTCTTCAGTTTGAAATTACCATATGTTCACCAGCTCCAAGTTGTCCCAAGAAATCAAATTCACATTCAGGCTGCTGCCCTGAACTTTTAAGTAAGTAAAAGGGTCAGTATGAAATTGTTTAGATATTCCACCAGTGATAGGAAGAATCAGGAGTTTGACCAGAAAAAAGGTAATGTGCTTTTTATCATTGTCAGTTTCTTGTCGGCACAGCCCCTCTTTTCCACAGAGGAGAAGATACTGCCTTATCGGCTTAATACACTTAGAAAATAAAGGAAAAAGCTAATGGGCTCTGATTTCAATTATGATTGAAACCAAAGAAGAGCCGTATCCAAAATCTCAGCTCGCTTGTCTGTGAATCTCTAAGCCGCGAGATTTCCTTTATATTGTACTCCTATATAAGTATTTTCCTAAGTGAAAGGGCAGCAATTAGAAAATTTTGTCAGGCCACTAATTCAAAAGATTCTGTTTTAATTTCTTTCCATGAACAAAGGGGGAACTATGCGTGAATGTAGGCAATTTACAGTTTTATAAATGTATGCAAATAAAGCGTGATGATGATAGTTTTTGCAATTTTAAAATCTTGAACTAACTTTTCTTTTCTGCTTAGCCAACTCAGATATTTCCCCAGTTGAATAGCTAGTGTATACTTAGGGAATTCAATAATAAAAGTCTTAAAAAGAAACATAATGAGGAAGGCAGATCTGCTTGGACATGATTACAGAGTGTATTCCAAAGATAAATATAAATGACTTTGGATTGTCTGTGTCCTGTTCCTTTTCCATTAGCCTAAAAAATTACCCTTCATATCAGCAACTCCATATGATAGATCATTTAAGCAGGGTTTTTTTTTTTTTTTTTTAAATGAATGGTCCTGCTAATGTAAGTTAGTATGGCTTGAATCTCAATTAATTCTTAAACCAGTAAAATTTGAAACTGTCATCAGTCTGGTTATATGTTAATTTTGACATATTTTCATTTGTCATTATTTTAAACGGCAGCAACTGAAGTTTATGCATACTCCACATCAGTTCCTTCTTCTCAGCAGTCCACCAGCCAAAGAATCTAATTTTAGAGCTGCTAAAAAACTCTTTGGAAGCACCTTTGCTTTTCAGTGAGTATGGCTTCCTGTTGATGGGGGTATGTCTCTACCCCAGTCTTCCAGAAATGTATGGGGAGGAAAACATTCTTTTAGTACTTGGCTATTAGCCCTGAGTAGTCCACTGCCTGATACTTGACTTGGAAATTCAAGATTTCGAGAAGGTACATGACTGATCATATTGTGGCCACTTTCGAAGATTATTAATGTTTTGTTTTATTTTGTCCTTCCCCTCCTCTGTGTTTTAGTGGCTCACACATTGAAAACTGGCACTCTATCCTGAGGAATGGTCTGGTTGTTGCTTCTAATACTAGACTGCAGGTAAATTTTCTGAATGCTTTAACAAGACCATATATTCTTTAGTGTTAGAATTCAGTAAGCAATCCTGGTGCTTTTTTATTACGTGAGAAAGGGGAAGCCAGTGGGCTTTAAAAATTACATAGAATTTCTAAAAGGCAGAAGTAATGTTCATAAAATAACTGAAGCAGAATTGACCAACACACCATCCGGGGATGAAGAGGAAAAGAAATTGAATTCCCTATGAGAAAACAATAAAATCACTTTGAATTTCAGTAGAAGAAAATTATCATGCAGAAAGTAAAACCGTGCAAACATTCTGTCTGCTAATTCAACGCAGATTTCTTGAGCACTGCCCCAGAGTGGGGTACTTTAAGAGGAGGTAAGGTAGGGCTAAGAATCAGCAAGAGGGAGATTGGACACCAAAGAGCCATCTGCTGCCTGCTTCATGGTCTCCGGGGCAGTGCTGGGAGTCAGCGGGATATCATGGATATCCCTCATGGGGTATCCCTCATGGGGTATCGTGGATATAGCGCTCATCTTTATTTACGCCCGTTGCCTTCAACACCCCACTTCACTCTCATTCAGCTGATTTTCATCTGATGATGGACAGAGGTCAGAAAATGAGATGCTTAATCCTGTCACCTGTGCTGGATCCCACACGCCGATGACAGTTGAAATGATACAGTTAAATGTAAATGTCCATAAACACACACTTACTGAATTAGTATTAAGTCCATGCTAAATAAGGTCCAGGGGCCCTAGAACGTGGAAGTGATGAGAGAGAGTTTAAATTGTTCTGAGTAGTTTCTTAGATCAGTCGAAGAGTTTCCGCTAATGAAACTGTTAACCTGAAAGTTTAGAGGAGGTAAGAATGGGATGACAGTGTTGTACAGTGAAACTCTGAATAGGCTACTTTGTTGATGAACTAGCATGTGTGTCCTAATCAAAGCTCTGTTGTGTATATTCAGCCTGTTTTGTTTTTGATATTTTGGAGTCATTAACATAAAAACCTATGCTAGTACATGATAATTGACTGTCTTTGTCATGGGTCGGGTAGAAAACCTTTATCAAGGATATTTTCTCTGGCTATCACTTTTCATCTATCAACTCACTGAATGTTGAAGACAAGGATATTAGTAGTACTGTTTTCACATTAGATCTTAGGAAAGAGCTTTATTGTTTTCTGAGAGTTAATCCTCCCAACATGAGACTGATTCCTTTCTTTTGTAAAATATTCCCCTTTGAAACCATTGACTGTCCACTTTCTGTCCCCTTTCTTCCCCTTTTAGCTCCACGGTGCAATGTATGGGAGTGGAATCTATCTTAGCCCAATGTCAAGCATATCTTTTGGTTACTCAGGTAAGCTCCTGTTTCATTTCTAACCTCAAGTGTGTGAGGTTTTGAATTTTCTTAATGTGTATCAAGTAACTGAAGCTTATTTGATACATTTGCATTTAATTCATTTGATTCATATCAGAAGCAGAAACAAAGCTCACATGTCAGGGTGAATTTAGAATACTTACCCTAATATGTAAAGCGGAATATGTGATTTTTTTCAATGTCAGAATTAATTTCCATTTTGTTCAGTGGTTTCTACCTTCATTCCCTCCACAAGTAACTATTGAGAATGTGGTATGTGCAAAGCATTCTGTAGAACACAGACTACTCATCTATAGTAATTCACTGTCCTGGGTTGTAACTCTGCACCATGCCAACCTCTTCTCTTTTTTTATTGTATATTGTATAAAGATATTTTGAACAGTGTGGGGAATTTAAGATTAGAAAAATACCCTCAAAATTATCCTACTTATTGACATCTTTTTGTTGGGTGATATTGTATGAAAAAATTATTTTGGAAAAAATTGAAAGCATGTGCTTGAGAGGAGCCTGGTAAATGCAAAATATGGAAAGAAAGATCACGGAATTATTAGCATTCTTTATCCTCAGGTGGTACAATTCGGCTGATTTCTTTACACTTTTAAATTTGTGGAAATATGTTTCCATAATCAGTGTGATAATTTTTTTAGATCAATAACTTAATGTATTTAAACATAAAGTAATTATGCTCACTATACAAAGTTGAAGGAAAAAAAAAAAGAAATTGAAACTGCATAGACCTGTGTAAGGTAACGAATGGAATTTTTTTCTCCTTTCCCCCAGACTTAGTGTTCTCTGTATTTCTCTTCAGACCTGTAAAGTTTTTGTATTCATACATCTGCATATATAGTTGGTTTTGCTTATGTGCTCATGTGTATGTGCGATTGTATGGTTATATTACATAGTCTCCTGAAGTTGGTGGTGGTGCCTGCTTAGTAAGTCTTAAGATGCTCTGTTATACAAAAGGATATCTTGAGAGTTCAAATCACCAGGTAAACATTAACCAGGCCAGTATAATTCTGCCTAAGTTCATGCTCTTTCAACCACAGCAAGTTGTTTCTCAGGGTTCTACCCCAAACTTTTCCAGAACGCATGTCCTAGGAACACCAGGTGGACTTTGTAGGCCTTTTTTGACCCAGCTTCAGAAGTCACATAGTAGCACTTCCCACATATGTCATAGGTCAGAGCAGTCACAAACCCCTGCATCTTTGAGGGTTGGGGAATTAGGCTTCATTCCCGAAGGAAAGAGTGACAAAATCCCATTGTAGAAGAGCCTATGGCTTAAGAAATATTGTTGCAACAATCTTTGAAAAAACAATATGCCAAAATAACACAGGAAATAAACACCGGGGGATGCCTGGGTGACTCAGTTAAGCGTCTGCCTTTGGCTCAGGTCATGATCCTAGGATCTTGGGATTGAGTCTGGCATTGGGCTCCTTGCTCTGCCAGGAGCCTGCTTCTCCCTCTGCCTGCCCTTTTCCCTGCTTGTGCTCTTTCTCTCTCTCCGACAAATAAATAAATAAAATCTTTTAAAAAAAGAAAGAAAGAAAAGAGAAACACCAGGAAGAATAAGATAATAAAGGAAACAGAATGATACAATTCAAAGGAAAAAACAAATTAAAATCAGCATAAATCAGTTTCTGAATCTCATTAAAATGTAACACAATAAAAAACTAAAATAAAACCAGTTCAAGAAAATACATCCTCGGGGCGCCTGGGTGGCTCAGTGGATTAAGCCTCTGCCCTTCAGCTCAGGTCATGATCTCAGGGTTCTGGGATCCAGTCCTACATCGGGCTCTCTGCTTAGCAAGGAGCCTGCTTCCTCCTCTTTCTCTGCCTGTCTCTCTGCCTACTTGTGATCTCTGTCAAATAAATAAATAAAACCTCTTAAAAGAAAAAAAAAATACATCCTCAGCATTGATAAGGAAAAACATACCAAGTCATCACATACTGTGAAGTAGCTTTCCGTAGTTGGCTTTCAGGCTGCAAGTGTAGGGGGTGGAGAGCAGCACAGTCCTGCTGAGGATAACAGACTTTACCTTTCTCCCAGAAGCACGTGGCTGAAACCCTAGGCCTTGTTCTCAGCTTGACCCTCTCGACCTTTGCAACTTTGGAAGTATATTTCTGACTTGGAAAGAGTTATATTCATACCGTCTGCAGTTTATTCTTTCTCATCGAACCCTTATGGAAACAGCAACAACAACAGAAAATCAACCTACTTCTCAATTTCTGGACAGTAGATGGGCATTTCCAAATAAAGCATAGAAAAATACTGATCTCTTCTAAAACAGATATGAATCTTACTTCTGTTTGTCTAAAATCTGTCACAGTAAAAAGTCATGGCATTAACAGAGTAAGCTAAAACTTGTGAGTATCATAGACAAAGGAACTTGTGTAATTTTTCCTTTTTTAGATGATACAGTAAATTCTACACAGAATTAAATACAGATCAACAATTCACGAAGTTAAGTTTCAGCGTAAATGTATTTTTCTGACCTTGTTCACATTTCCCACTCCTCACCTTCTCCTTCTCCTAACCAGATAGTAAAATGAAAGTTTAAGCTCTACCAGCCCTGTAAAAGCAAATTTTAAGAATTTTCTAAATATATCAGTTTTGTGCAAGTTTCCTATCCCTGTTTTCAGTACAAAGAAAACCAAGCTGGCTTGTCTGCATTTTCACACTCTCAGGACCTCCCAAAACCCACTGACTTTCCAGGTCATAGCCGCTGCTCCTTCTGGAGCCCAGCGTGGTCATCTGTGGCCGATGCAATGTCTTCACCTCCGGTAGAACTTTGCGATGCCAGTGGATTGTATTTTAAGGTATCACCCAGCTTTGTCCCTCAGTTACAATTCTGCTGGTGTTTTTCAGGGATGAACAAGAAGCAGAAGGTGACAACCAAAGACGAGCCGGCGTCCAGCAGTAAAAGCAGCAGTGCATCACAGGTGTTGTAGCCGCTCGAGGGGCTGATGTGCTGAGTGAGCTCCCGCTTCCTTAGCCAGCAGGGCTTCCATAAGCACTTGGGCTTCTTAAGTCTGCAGAATTATCTTGAATGGCCATTACCCACAAAGCCATAAAACTGACCCTGAAATGTGATAATCAAAACACCTTTATGCAGTAAATGTTCAGCAAGTATTTATTAAGCTCCCATCACAATGGGAGAGATTCCTAGGCAGTGGACTGTAGTGACAAATCAAAAATCGAACCAAAAACAAGAGGAATTTCTCGGGGAGCCTACATCCTATTGAGTGGCTATGGATAAATTAAATGTATGTTTAGAGAGGAAGAATGCTAGATGGTAGAGAAAAATGGAGAAAAGTCAGGGAAAAGGGCTGTAGAATACTGTATGTCGAATCATCCCAGGTGATTATGTGGAGGCCTATGGACAGTGAGTACATGAGCCATATGGGAGAAAGAACATTCCAGACAGAGAAAAGACCAAGCATAAATCCCTTGTTATTTCAGTGGAACCAGCCATTCTGGACAAGTGAGAAATCTACTTAATGAATAATGTGATTTTGAATTGGGTGGGGGGAACTACAGCTAACTTAATATCTAAAAACAAACAAAACTACAGATATTCTCCATGAGATTTTCCTGAAACTTCTGCAGCTTAGTTAATGGTGCTGTAAAAAATGGTCTGGTTTTGAGTAAGTTAGATGATCTGGAATAACTGATTGTAGAGTTTGAAAAGACCATGCAATTTTAATTTTGTTTCCCTTGAAATGAGGATGCCAGACTTCCAGTAAAAATAAATTTGAGTTCTAATTCTATGATGTGAGGCTGTGAAACTTTAATTGAGCATTTTTAGTTCACTTATCTTGAGACTGATTTAATAATGACTATGTACAGAAATTAAATGATACAACAAATATAACTTGACATTAAGAAAGAATTCAAGGATATTGCTGCTAGTCTACATAGGCCTTTTTTTTTTTTTTTTTAAATCTGAAGCTATCTTAGTGGCTATTATTTTTTAATGATGATTAGTTCTTTTCTCACTTGAGCAACTGCCCTATGTTCACTCTGATTTTTAAATTCTTTTGGAATTTAGTCACAGAAAAAAGGGCAGCAGTCCCAATTCCTGCAAAGCCGTAACTTAAAATGCATAGCCTTATGTGAAGGTAAGTTGAAAGTTTCACAAACCTCATAGTGTTAATTCTCTATATTATCTGTGTTTAAGAATTCGACTATATTTCCAGAATGCTCAAAATGGGTTAGTGAAAACATTGCATTATTCCCTGTGACCTTCTCTAAGGGCACAGATGGAAAACAGGTACAATAGAGATCATAAAGGTGAAAAACAAAGCAGAATTGGCAAGAATTCAGACAGTGCTGTATTTTATTCTTGGCAGGTATCTCAGAATGGTAATTATATTTTTCTGATCAAGTATTGCTAATCTCTTTTGTGAATATGCCGCCTTCCTCTTTAAGTTGGTTTTTGAATGTATAATACTGTGAAAAATGTGAAAGATGAACCAAGCACTAAGAGGAGAGCCCAATAGGTCTTTCTGCTTCTACACTGACATTATTCCTCTATTCTAAACTTGCGGTAGACAGATCGATAGGTGATTTGCTAGATCGTATACTTTTCCTTGTTCTTGCCGTAAAATCTAACCTTGACTAAAAAAAACTGGTGCTGGGAGTTCAGTAGGCACCATTAACTGTCTTTTACGTAGTCAACCCTTGATAGTTAATATAGGACACGAAGTTGCTTTCTACATAGTCCCCAAGTCAGGAACTGTTTGCTTTTGATACTATACAGGTGATTCCCTTCCTGTTGTTACACTGATGGTGTTTAAAACATAAAATTGTCACATGACATTTCATTGTATTTACTTAACACTTTTGATAGCTTATAAGGTTAAACATTTTTCATGTGTGTTTATGCATGTACTTTGTGCTTTTAGATTTCTAAGAGGAGGGATAGAGTAACTTAGAATAAAATCATTCTTTAATTTTATCTTCCATTTACAGTCATCACCTCACCTGACCTGCACAAACATGGAGAGATATGGGTCGTCCCAAATACTGATCATGTCTGCACACGATTCTTTTTTGTGTAAGTGTAAAGGTTCAAATCTGTATGTTACTGTCTTCTCCATGAATGAGATAGTGACTACATTATTATTTGGTCGCTTTAGCTGCCAGTAAGTACCAGACAGGTAGTTTCTCATCATCTGAATGTTTCTGTTTTATTTTAATGAGCTGTAAAAAACAGAGGGGGTATTTAAAGGCTGTTAACTTAGAAGTGAAGAAAAACTTTGTCTCTTTAACGATCTATGTGTGCATATATATATGTATGTGTATGTATGTGTAGACAGACATACACCTATAGATAGATGTAACATATACACACACGCACACATATACATATGTCTTTAGTTGTCTATGGATTTAAAAAGTATTATAACTGGGAACGAAGAAAATAGTAATGAGAAAAAAAGTTGATGATATGGGTCGCCTGGGTGGCTCAGTGGGTTAAGCGGCTGCCTTTGGCTCAGGTCATGATCTCAGGGTCCTGGGATTGGTTCCCACATTGAACTTCCTGCTCAGCGGGGAGTGCACTTCTCTCTCTCGCTCTGCCCCCTGCCCCACCTCGTGTGCATTTTCTCTCAAAGAAATAAAATATTTTTTAAAAAGTTGATGATTTGCACTTCATGTAACATTGGCTGGCAATGCAAGACATATTGATGTGGATTTTTTGACACAGCTGTATCATAAGACCTGCATGAGAGTATAATAGCATTATTTTTTCATCTCCCAATAAATAATGAGTGCAGTAGACCTGATTTTCACCCACCCTCGCTTGACTCCCAACCCTTTCCCTGTCTGTTTCTTCCTCACCCACGGTCCTATCGCCAGAAAAACCTCAGGGAAGAATGGAGTATATCCGTTTTGTACTTTTATATAGTCTTCGAAAGAGAAGATGGAAAAAAAAACACAGGCCTGTTTTATAAGCCATGTCAAAATGACTGCCTCCAGATTGCTTATATAGTGTTATCTGTAGCGCGCTGTGCCTGCAGCAGTTGATTGTTGGCTTATTGGCAGACTGTTCTCGATGCAAATTTTATGAACTGTCTGGTTTTCTTTGGGATAGTATGAAAACTGTGACTTTCTTGTGATACTGTTTTATGTATTATGCATTTATGTATCTTCTGTACTTCGGATACATATTCATATGTACGTTACATATTGTGACATATATGTGTATCTATAGATCTCTTTCTCCACGGCCGGGCAGCCATGAGTATGGTGGACAGAGCCTGCTTTGGTTGGACAGTTTGTGTCCAGGCTGACCAGTTAGGTGACCTTAGCCATGTTGTAGGACCTCTCTGACCTTCATTAGTAGATACAATAAAGCATCATCGGTAGAGACAGTAGCATGCTGTGTCTCCCGTACCAGGCAGAATCCCAACAGGAAATCTGTGGCCCATGAAAAACATAATTTCTATCACCCACAAGTAGATTGTTGAAAAAGATGTGGTTTATAGGGGCACCATGGTCTAGTGTAGTAACCTGGATCTAGTAGCACGAGCAGTATTCTGCATCCCCAGGGCCAAAAGGACAAGGACAAGGACAAGAAACTGTTCTCAGAACCCAGTAGGAGAACCCTTTCTAGTTCAGCAGCTTCGAAAAGAGCTGGAGCCTTCAGCTGAGGGACTTACATAGACCAACATGCCCTTATGGGCCTGGACCCAAAGGAAACCTGGACTTTGCCCCACCGCCACTGTCCTGCAGGGACTCACCATTGCTTAAACCCTGCCCAAAAGTAGAGCGAAGTGAGCTTATTAGAGTCTGTACAGGCCAGCCTCCTTGGTCAGAATGCAAGGTAGATAAGGGTGCGATGTGGGTCTGGAGCTTCCTAGGGAAGCTAGCTATATGCGATTTTAAGATTCTTATGAGGACAAAGTTAACACAGTGCAGGTCTTCAACGAAAGGCACTCACTAGGAGTACCTGGTTGGCTCAGTCAGTTAAGTGTCTGCCTTCAGCTCAGATCATGATCTCAGGGTCCTGGGATCAAGCCCCACATCCATCGGGCTCCTTGCTCAGCAGGAAGTCTGCTTCTCCCTCTCCCTCTGTGCTTTCACGTTCTCTCTCAAATAAAGAAATAAAAATATTTAAAAAAAAAAAAAAAGGACTCATTAAATTCCCCCCACCTTCTTTCTTGACCATCATGACTGTTACCCACTGTTAGAAGACTGTCCTTCCAAAAGACATATCCAATCACAAATTTGTTTGATTGAGTGACCGTATGATTTAGATGGAAAAGTAACTCCAAAATCCGTTCCTTAGCCTGATGTTAATCAGTTAATTTACTCCTCTTAGTATCTTGCTAAAGTTCAAATTCATTAAGCTAAATAAGCAACTTCAGGCAGTAGGCATTCTAGCATTATTTCTTTGAAATTTTACATAAATCATATGTAAAATAAATCTTTAGGAATATATGTGTCATGTGTATGTCTGGAGAGATGGATTTCTGTATTTATTAGAAGAAAAAAAATGAGGAAAGACCATCTGAAGAAAAGAGAATAAAATTCTGCCAGTATACTTAGCTGCTTTCCAGTATTTTAAAGAAAAAAAAAATCTGTTAAGGTAATTGTTTTCATTTCTTTCATAAATACAGATGAGATTTCATCCTATTTCTCTGCACCCTCAAGAGAAAAGAGACTAATTAAGGAAAATTGATAAGATTCAAACACATCAGAAGGAGAATCCATTCACTAATTAATGTACATTTTAATTACAACCATCAGCTTTTTTTTTTGTTTTAATTTTTTTTTTAAGCTTTTATTTATTTATTTGACAGACAGAGATCACAAGTAGGCAGAGAGGCAGGCAGAGAGAGAGAGGGAGAAGCAGGCTTCCTGCTGAGCAGAGAGCCCGATGCGGGGCTCGATCCCAGGACCCTGGGATCAGACCTGAGCCGAAGGCAGAGGCTTTAACCCACTGTGCCACCCAGGTGCCCCACAACCATCAGCTTCTTTATAAAAGATAAAAATCACAGAGTTCTATGAGTAATGTGCCTTCCCAGTGAGTGGTAACATCTAGGAAAAGATAAATTGTTGAGAAAGAAGTGAGTTATCACAAATATACTGTTATCAGGCAGAAAATCTTATTTTCTTATTCTCATTTTATTCTGATCTTTTTTTTTTTTTTTAAGATTTTATTTATTTATTTGAGAGAGAGCATGAGCGAGGAGAAGGTCAGAGAGAGAAGCAGACTCTCCGTGGAGCTGGGAGCCCGATGCGGGACTCGATCCCGGGACTCCGGGATCATGACCTGAGCTGAAGGCAGTCGTCCAACCAGCTGAGCCACCCAGGCGTCCCTTATTCTGATCTTTTAAAATTAACATTATCTAATTCCCTATGTTAGAAGTTTGGCCTGATGACTAGAATATAAATTATTGGGGGCTTCCTTTTTAAATCTATTATTAAGTGAAACTACAAAAAATCAAAATAGTTTCCATGCTAATCTGATTTTTAGAATGGAGATAATAAGATAGGTGTTTAATATCCTAATCATACTCTCTCTAACAAGTGAACAACAACACAGAATGAGAGAAGAATTGGGGGGATATTTTAGGGAACAGACTACTGTATCAAAAAAAGTGAAAGTAAAATTTAAGGGAAGATATCACTTAGAGAAATAAATTTGAAAAGTTTTGTTTAATAATTTCAAAATGAATTAATCAAATTTTAATGCTTTAGGCAAAATATAATAACTCAGATGTTGTAAACAGATTCTAGCCAATTCTAAGGATTATTACACTACAAAACTTACAATTTAAAAATCAATTTTTTCGTTGTATCGGAATTTTCCGTGTCAGAAAGGGCTGACTCCTACTCTTGCCTTTGTTTACTCTCCTGATGCCCTGCAGCACCTCCCCTGGTTCCTGATGCATGGATCCTTGTCAGTAGATTTCTAATGAATGAACAAAGACAAAGCTAAAAGGGGAAATATTTTAGATTATGTAATTTTTTTTTTTTTTTTTTTTTTTTGGTGAAAGTTTGAAATCTATCTAAGAGGCAGATACAAGAAAAATTCATAAAATAAGAACTGTATCATGGCCATTCAGTGAAAAGAAAGAGGACTTTCATCATGATTTTGCAAAAAAAGAAAAAAACACCACCACAACAGTGTTTGAATGGGAACATAGTGAGGAGACAGACAAGTTATTTATAAAGTTGGAAGACAAACCATTAGGTCATGGCTCGGTGAAGCTGTGTGGCATTAGCTGTGTGACATCAAGCTGATACGATCAGAAACTTTGCTTTATCCCCAGCCTATAATAAATTCAATTTCTCTGTCTGCAACCCAGATCCCTTTCCAAGATTGAAACTGCCACATCACTCTCCTGCGTAAAACTCTTGAGAAACTGCTTGCTTCTTGTAAGATGGAAGTCTAGTCTCCTTCACAAAGGAAACCAACTCACTTCCCAGCCCTTTGTTCTTCCTTCAGCATTGCTGTGTTAGAAGATCAAGGATATCTAGCCCCCCACCACCACCTCACACCTCCCCCCCACCAGAGCCCTGGTTTTCATTACCCATGATTTCTCACCTTAGGTATTAGGCTTTACAACCTAAACTGTATGCTATGATTCCCACAATGCTTATGCTTTTCCTCTTTCCTTTCTCCAGTAAACTTGGATTCTCTCTTCCTCTCTCCCCTCACGCTACTTTATCTGATTCCCGCTCTTTTAAATATTAGCATATGCCTTCCCTCCTCCCAGAAACTTTCCCTCACTCATTGTGCTACTCCTTGGTGTTACTGTGCGGATACCATGGGCTTTGTTTTTATCACTGAGTTGTTCTTTGTACGATCTTTTCCGTTATCCCGCATACATATTAAGTTTGGGGATTGTATGGCTCATTTGTCTTTGTGTGCCTAGCGCAGTGCTTGGCAGAGAAGTAGGAATGAAGGAAATGCCCACACCTAACTGCTCGCTAGGTATTTCCCCTCAAAAAGTCTGCTCATACCTTAAAATCAGTATGTACCAAGTGAAACCCATTGCTAAAACCCCGAGTCAAGTTCTTGGCTTCCCCAGTCTACACAGTGATTTTACTCAAAGACACTTGCAATCCTGAACTTTAGTTTTTAATGTCTTTTTCCTTGACACTATAGTCATCAGCCCCCATGCATATCTTTACACAGTTTTCTCCTTTCGATACCTTTGTTTCCATAGATATATCATTCTCTGCCCCAGAGTCCACCAAAAGATTACTAGTTTTTCTCTAGGCTTCCAATTTTGTCATTGCCCCAATCTGTCTTGTACAATGCCACATTTATTAAACATTAACATTATTACACTAGTGGTAACTATTCATTTATAGAAACTAAAATCAAAGGTAAGCAAAAAAGAAGAAAGTCACCCATAATATCCCACTTGGAGTTAGTTAACTATAGTTAATCTTTTGGTGTATAGCCTACATTTCTATAAAATTTTTAAGATCATACTATTTATATCCCACTAATATTCCTAAAGCAGAGTCTTGATTATACCTTGTTCATAAATTCTGATAGTTTTTAACAAAGACATGACATTCTCCAACAAAGAGCCCGTTTTATCGTACTTCAATGACCCGTACAGACCACTGATGGAATAAAATTATTATCTAAGGTGTTTCTTGAAAACAACTTGGAAGTATTTTTCCCATCACTGTGCTTTGCTCAGTCAGTCCAAATGATAGGCCCACCTGCCAGCTCAGCCTTAGCTGATCTCCCAAGGCTCAACTACATGGTCTTTTCCATGGGGTCTTTCCTGACATCCCAGTCAGACATGATGTCTGTCTTTAAGTTTTACTTGTCCTTGCTCGTCCTAAAATTGCTTGTCCTTGCTGCCTATCTTACAGTTATTTGCATAACTCTATTATCTCCTCTAGTACAATGCAAATTCTGTTCCCCCAAACACTTAACGCATAGTATAGGAGAGCAGTGACAAAGGCTGAATGTTTCAACATAATGAAGAAATTGTACATGGGCAATGATGTAGATAATGCTCTTAGAGCATCAGATACCTTAAGGAACTTCGGAGAAGTTGGAGAAGTGCTGGATAGCATTCCATTTGCAGTGAATTTCTCCTCTCTGTTGCTAATGAAAAACAATGCAGTCATTTCTGGGTTCCAGATTTAGGGAGTCTGAAAACAAATTGACGTATACCATTCTTTAAAGCTGTCACAAAGCTAGCTGCTACATGAGTTTGGGAATAGAACTTGTGAATGCATTCAAAAGTCTTCATCCAGGAAATTTCCTAACATACCTGGAGAGTTCCAGGCAGCTAAATTCCGTCTGTTCTCTTTATTTCTTTCTTATACCTTTTTAAGCAAATTGGTTTATTTTTTTTTATTAAAATCTTAGTAATCTTTTAATGCCCCTGGGAACTATCTCATACATATAAAGTATGTTTCCTTTTAGATGGTTTCTTTTTTCCTTCTCCAGAAAACCCCAGTCAAGTGTATCGTTTCCCTATTGATACCAGTCTTGCTCCATTTCTTCTTTTTTAATCTTGTTGCTTTCTGGACATAAATGAACTTCACTGTTAACTTAGCAGTTGAGTGCATGTCTGGAATACTGATTAATAGCTGCAAAGCATTCTATGTGCCATATTGTAGCATATGCCCTAATGCCACTAGCAGCGCATGTATCTAGACGGCTGCCAGTTCACCTGGTCAAATGGTAGTTTGCCTTTCCTGTATTATGATACATGCATCATTGTTTAAGACACCTGAATGCCTGTGGCCAGTTTTTCCTTTCCAACCCACAACTGCTGTGCTTCCTTGTGGGCTTCATAGACAATGGAAGAATAAGCATTTTTCTTAATGCTTTCGATCTCCATCTCAGTCTCTTGCTCATGCTCTCTAGTCTCTGCTCGCTTTTGCCCCCAGGCTCTTTCTGTCCTAAGTTATTATTGTTTATTTAAAGAATGTGATTCTCATCTTCTCTCCATTAACTGCAAATGCTTTTCAGAAGTCAGTGAGCATGTAGTATTTAGGGATAGCAAACTCTTCCATTTGATGGTGTTGGGTCCCCCAATAATGGGTCCGCGATTAAAGGAGCAAGACTCATACAAAGCGAAAGTCAAGCAAAACTTTATTTCGTGCTAGCATCAAGAATCAAACCGACCGTCAAATAGACCGGTCGGGGCCGCCCCTTACAGAGAAGACGACCTTTCTCTGTTTCACAGACTAGCTTTTATGGAGCAAAGGCCACGTGGTTGGGCCTGGCCACGCACAGGTGGCCAATGAAATTGTAACACACAGAGAAAGCTGCACAGTCATGCTAGGTGACCAATTGAATTACAATTTACCCTAGTAAACATTTGAACCAGCCTTTCACCTTGGTCAGAATTGGTGCCCAAAAGGTGCCCAAAGGGCGGGGCCCATACTCCTTGGTAGCTAGGAGACAGTATGCATCCCCACTGATTGAATACCTCCACCTGGCCTGACTCACCCTTTTTACTTGGACTTTGTTACCTCCGACTGGTTTCCGGGACTTGTTTTTAAGTAAGTTCCCCGGGGCAAGAGTGGGGGGTGGGGAGGGTAGAGTCAATTTAAGTTTTACAACAAAATGGCAGTTCAACCGGGGTGGGGCTGCTCTGGCTGAATAGGCCCTTACAATGGAAATAGAGTGTTGGGGAGGTGGGACTTGACTGGAGAGGATTTTTTTTTTTTTTAAAGATTTTATTTATTTATTTGACAGAGATCACAAATAGAGAGGCAGGCAGAGAGAGAGAGACAGAGGAGGAAGCAGGCTCCCTGCCGAGCAGAGAGCCTGATGTGGGGCTCGATCACAGGACCCTGGGATCATGACCTGAGCTGAAGGCAGAGGCTTTAACCCACTGAGCCACCCAGGTGCCCCAACTGGAGAGGATTTTTAGGTTTGGGTTCTGAGGGACCCTGGGGCGTCATGCTAGTGCCATTGGATTTTGTCCTGCAAGTGAAGTGGAGGCCATTTGTGTCCTATTGTATCCTATTTGTATCTGTTTTCTAGCAGAGCAGGAAAGTCTTCTAAAGGGGATCATGGGGCTCAATATGGAGACTGAGAATCAGTTATAATGTTCTTACAATCATCTAGGTCAGTGTTTTCTCACTCCAGAAGAAAACATGTTTGACATTGTGACTTTGGAAAAAACAAGGCTTACTTCGTGGGGTGCATTCAGTATTCCGTGTCCTATTCTATTCTAATTTCATTGAAAAATGCTAGCCCGAACAATCTAAGTTAGTTTCAGATCCTGCTAATTGTACATAACCTGCAACTTGAAAATCACTTATTTAAACAAATGATAATGAAGCCCTAGATGAAGGTAATGTCATCTAACAGAGAAGGTGCAACTGGGAGTAATTAGGAAAAGAGAGGGGAAGATGACTTCGTGATTTATTGGATTTAGGCACATGGAAGAGCCAAGAATGACTGAAGTTCTCTTGTTGAGAGACGGGGTAGGTGATGGTACTCCAAATTGAGATTTTGATAGAGTTAAAAAAAAAAGCAGTCTTGGGGTAAAAAATTAAGTTCAGTTTTGAATATACTAGGTTTGTGATTTCTATGGGAAAATTATAGTTAGGGAAAGATGTAAGGATGAGAGATATAGTTTAGGAATCAGCATGTGGGTGATAATTAAAGCAGCGGGAGAGACTGAAATAATTGAGAGTTTGCATATCATGAAAAGAGAAAACACTGAGAGTGAACTGTGGATAAAGCCAGCATTGAAATGGGAGGTTAGGGAAGAGGACGCAGTGAAGGTAACTGAGAATTAATAATCAAAGGGCCAACTAGGGAGTGAAGAGATAATGTAGCTTCAGGAAAAAGAGCAGTCAGCTGTATCATGTACCGCAGACGTAGCGGGTAGAATCCAAATTCCTCATCTAAGAGGCCCTGGGTAGCCATTGTCTGGACTTCCAGTAGAGTGGTAGGATGGGAAGAATGACTGCAGTGGGTTGAGGAAAAGCAGTTAGATTGTATTGCAGACAAATCTCAAAGGTCAGCTTTAAACTGAATGAGTAGAGCTGGTAGTACGTAGGCTGGGTATCAGTTAAGCCAAGAATATCTTACGCAACTCAACTTTGTGTCCAGAGGACACAGATGCCGTAGAGACAGAATAAACATAAATGCATATTAGGAAAATGAGGAGAGAGCTATGTGGACTGGTGTAAGTGTAACTGCAGTCTGGTGTTCTTAGTCTCTCCATCCTCTTTTTGGCAGTGTCTTTTTTGCTTTCCAAAATCCAGATCCTTGAGGAACTAGCTGGATTGGCTCTGTAAATACCACTATCTCCCTGAGTCTGCAAGCCAGGTTGCCTCCCCAGCCTTGGCTCAGTGCTGTGGATGCCTTAGTGTGCCCTTTGTCCCATGGGTAGCCAGGATGTACACAAAACCGGTGTAACATATTTTACTTGCCCAATAAAATGTAACTTTTACACAGTTTGCCACAAAGCACCAAATTAGATTTGGACAGTGCTTAAAGCATTTCACTTAAACGTTCTCCATTTAATTAATAGAGCACTTACAGTTTGATCTCCTGGGAGAATCATTCTAAGTGGGCCCTTTCTTTTCTTCACGGTAACGTTTCATCGTTGAGTGTCTTATATCCACACATGCGTGCATACATGTGTGCGTGTGGACATACTTATATGGATAGAATTAACCAAGTTGATAGGCAACCATAAGTCAGTTCTTAGAGTTTAAACGTGATACAGATTCAGTTATCACTGGGTGTTTGAACAGTGGATTATGTAAGGACCTGAGTTTTCATTGCTCTACGTCATCTCTTCCATTTTCCTGTATTGTGCTATTTCAGGAGAATTTTTATGTAGTGAGGAAAAGACAGTGGTGTTCATAAATCTTTGAGGCTGCTTACAAGCCTGGTTATCTATTTTGAAGTAATTACTACTTCTTGAAAGCTTCTGTCTTGAAGTCATTTGTACAAAGTAAAATTAATTCATCACCTATTCTTCTTCTGAATCTTATCACAGAAGTTTAAAAATTCTTTCCTGGAAAATTCTTACTGCCCAAGTAAGTTTATTTGAGGAAATAAATGATCACCTAAAACACACCTCTTTCTTTCTAAGGGACTTAGTAATTGCTGTCCTTTCATGTTATATTTCCACTGCTATAGCTTAGCACACTTGGATTCTTGTGTGGAGTACCGGCATAAATCAGAATATCTTCTAGAGTCAGACTACATAGAGCTACCAGTGATAAGGAAAAAAGGCAGCACTGATTACAAAGGAATAATAATGAGAAGGCTGGCTGGGTGAAGGAGCAGCGGCAGAATGTGAAGTAATTTCTAAGGGTGTTGCAGATCAGAAAATAAACAAATGAGATAAGTGGGAGTGGGCCTCACAAGGTTTGAAGCTAGGGAACCAAAAGCTGGAGCTGGCATGCTCTTCCACGGGAGGCTTCGTGGAACAGCTGAGTGGGAAATGTCCACCAGGCAAAGACCTAGGCAATGCTTTATATGGGGATGAAAAAGTTCAGAGTAAAAAGGAAGGAAAGAAGGGGCAAATCAGGGCATGATGTAGGATAATCGTGTGTGTAGTCATGCAGGCTTTTCTGCGTTTATTAATGCAAACACCTTATTAAATAAACTGAGAAGTAACGTCTTCACTACTCATTCTCTTTGGCTAAATTTTAAGTATCCAATGGCATTTCTGAGGGGGTTTTAAGTGCTTTCTTGAGTGTT
The DNA here is from genome assembly GCF_002288905.1 of Enhydra lutris kenyoni. NCBI lineage: Eukaryota > Metazoa > Chordata > Mammalia > Carnivora > Mustelidae > Enhydra > Enhydra lutris. The sequence goes on along the minus strand of NW_019154089.1, from coordinate 42,115,281 downwards.
TTGTCTTTTAAAAAAAATGTCTTACGTTTCTTTTTTGTGTTTTAGCTATGAAGATGGCCAAGTTGGAGATGCGAATATTAACACACAAGAAGGAGGCATTCACAAAGAGATCCTTCGAGTAATTGGTAATCAAACTGCTACTGGTTAAAGGACCACCATTTAATTAACATGATTTGAAAGCCTTCCTCGGGTTCAAAGCTGGATTTTGAACTGAAGAAGATGATAAAATAATTTATTGTTATTATAAACAAAAGTAACCCTTTGAATACTGATTTTTTTCTTAGTATTTCTAAGTATCTCATTAAATACCTAAAATGGTATAAAATTTATCAATTGTAGGGTTATGGAATCTAGTAATAAAATTGCAACAGCACTTAAACTGAAGTTTGGGTTGCTCACACAATAAACAGATTGAAAAAAACAGTTCTGTGCTGATATTTTTATATTAAACTCTTCAATTGGAAATTTGTTATTATATACCAACATTTTAGGTTACCAAAATAGAACTGAGAACATTTTATAAAGACATCTAAATCTATACAGTACTTTGCAATAAGTTTGTTTGCACATTCTCATGTGCTATTTACTTAGTGGTATGAACACTCAGATGTTTTGGGGAGGGATGTTTCCTATTCTCTTGTTATTTTTTTCTCGTACAAAGACAATTAGGTCTTAGATGCAGAGCTTTGCCCAAGAGTATGTAATGTACATATTTATAGACCGATGCATCCAAATGTGTGATCGAGCAGAGACGGCACGGCTCCCCGATTCTATGCTCATTTAATAGGAAGAAAATAATATTCAGTAAGCAGTAAATCAGGACATAAACCAAGATATGAGTCAAATTTACCACCATTCATTCACTGAAGATGTTTAGAAACAATTTTTTTATTTGTTTAAATAATTTCCACTTCAGTTAAAATTCAACTCTTTTATAATGTTATCTAATAGTTATAATTTGGGGAACACAGATGCCCCAGGTGGATTAACTCTATATTCAAATGATTATATACATAAAAGAAAGGCCTCAGAATTTAAACAAACAGTATATATTTTTTATTTCCTATGGTGGAACATTTTTAAAATTTATTCAGCACTTTTTATATTTTTTCATCTAATACCTCTGCTTATTTTTTTTTCTTATTGAGAAAGAAGACAAACTTTGAGGTTTCTTTTATATTAAAAGAACACAAATAAGTTTATAGAGAATAACACCAGCTCTTAGCATTGTTCCTTTCAAGAGTCACGTGCTCATCAAAATCATTTCTCTTTCTTTGGGTCCTAGAGTTACTCATTGTAAGTTTTAGACAGTGTTTATTTTCCTCCATGGTGTCTTTGGAATAAGGCCATTCATGAGAGCAGTTTAATTAGCAAGTCTGCCACTCTAGTCAGACCCTGAATCAAGGCTCATATCTGATTCTAATTTATTTGGAAAGAAAAAATAAATAAAAATGTTTAGTCATTTGCAAGTATAATGTCATAACTTCTGTGTTTATTTCCTTTGGCATTAAAGGTGAGCAAAAAGGTCATACTCGTTGTTAAGGGTTGCTATCTAAGAAGTTTTTACTAATTATTTGTTTTCTTATATTGTAAATAATTGATATGCCGCTTATTTCTGCAAAAAATAGACTTGAAGTGGTTGGGATATTAATCATTGTGATAGGATCCACTTAAAACATTGATCTGTTCTGACTTGTGCCTCTGAACTCAAAGCCAGACTGAGGGATTGTATCGGCATGATAGGGCCAAGCTACATCTTCCTTAGTGTTCTGTGACTAGATACTTAAAGACTTTACATGGGACACGAGGACGACTAGCTTTTTTTCTGTCAAGATTCCCCAAGTCTTCCAAATCCCTTTGACTGGGTTTTTAAAACCATTTTAAGGGACAAAATTATAAATTAATTTTGTGGCACATTCTTCTGAATCTTATATAACATCACTGTGAAGATGTACTAGTCAGATTTAGAAATTGAGTTCTTGGAGGCCCACCTGTGTGGCCACTAACACCACCGAGGCATCTCCAGAAACTCTCTCTAGTGCCTCCACATGTAGTTTTAAGACCACAGACCTAATCATTCCGGTTGGACTTCGCAGTTGAGTGAGCTCTAAAGAGTGAAGTATTAGCACCTGAATTGGAAGGGTAACTTGGAGGACTCAGGGGAGAGTATCTCAGGGAGGAAAAACTGGCATAACGCAAACTTCTACTGCTAGTTCAAGAATAAAAAAGTGGATTCACCTGTTAGGGCAAGGAAAGTAGTTGTTAGTTTTCATGCTTACTAAATATTACAGACAATGGACATCTTTTATGATAATAAAATCCGATGTCTCCTAATGGTAATTCATTGAATGCTATTGCAGTGCAGAATGTTAGGTTGGAAGTTTGTTTTGAAAAACTAAGTTCAGAACCTTTGTAAACAAATAGTCTAAGTATTAGAGCAAGTCTTTTAATTGAATTTATGGTATTGGGGTAACTATAGCATCCTGATACTTATCTTTATTTTTAAGGAATCTAATTTCAATATCTATCATTAGTAAGTGAATATCATGCTTCCAAGATCCAAGGAGGTCTTTAAATGTAGAAGTCTGAACATCATCACGCCTTGATCCAGTTACCCCAGTAAGATGCTGCCTGTTGACATATCTGATGGTTCCAAACACGTGACATTGTATTGTGTTTATATGATATCTGAAGTCTGTTCACTGATGTTTTGTTGTAGTTATGTTAATTGTGTAGCCATTACTACATAATATGAACCTACTGAGCAAAGGTAATCCTTTATTTTCATTCTTGAAGTACCGGAAGAAGAACCTTAATTTCTTTCTGCTTTTTCCTGCATTACTCATTTTGTAAACATTTCACTATGAGTAATTTGTCCTTTTTCACTGTCCACTGTATTAAAAAGAGAAGAAAATGATTGGACGTTCACAAAGAGAAAAAAGTGATAATATACTTATAACCTAGTGCTCCACAACACTTTATGGAAAGGCATTTTTGGTGCCTTAGATTCCATCATGTTGAAATGATTTTTATTTTTATTTTTTTGCTCAGCAAATCCCAGTCAAATGTTGAGTGTGAAGGTGGTTTTCAATTTAAAATTTGAATGAGAGCCACATCCTTAAACTTAGTATCAAATATGCGATGTAAGAAACCACCCCCAAAACTATTGTTAATGTTCTGAATATCTCTCACTGAAAAACTTGAGAGTTTAGAAAAGACAACTCTCAGTTTTTCTCCACTTTGCTAAAAGAAAGGAAACTTTTAATATGCAAGTCTATGAATTTTTGATATCATTGAAAGAATTTTAGCAGTACCTTATACCATAATACCATAACTTGCCAGAGGCCATGGCGTTTGAGAAAGTTTTAAGGAAGAACTCATCATCCTTGTTAATGTCTGGATGCCTTTATCAGATAGTAATTTAATATGTCATGAAGGGCCACTCAGCCTTGGACTGCCTACCGCTTAAGTATGTGGATTTCATAGTAACACTTGAAGCACATTGTAAAAATATTAGGATGTTTTTTGATTGCTCTGCTGAATTCTTCATTATAACACTACCTCAAGACAAATGATAGACTGTTTGTTAAGGTAAATTGGTTTCCAGTTGAAGGAACAATAAAATTTTGCAAATGGAAGTTAATTCAAATAATTCAGCAAGACCGTGCTGGATGTAGATACTATCAATTACCTCTTCACACTGCAGAAATAAGAATATTTCACTCACTGGTGATGAATGATACAGCTAAGACCCAGTGAGTTATGTGAAGGGGTTTCAAGGCAAAATTTGAATATAACTAGTTCCCTTCAAGATTGGTTTTCTCCATGGGCCAATTTGATGTCCATTCGCCTAAGTCACAAACAATTGCCCATTTTACAGTTAAAGGATTAAAATCCTCAACTGCTTTGCCAGAATGGCAGACTGAATATTCAGTTATTTTGGCATTGAATGCCTGCTAAATTTTTGTCAGATTATATATAAATTTGATGTATATTACTGTCCAGTCAATTTTCCTGGAGATTTTGTATACACTATGATATATTAGGATAGGTTTTTGTAGGTTAAAAGAATTTCAAGTAGTTTTTAGACAAAACATATCCATGAGTGTGAAAAAGCTGTGTTGAAGAATAGATTACATTACACATTTACCAGCAAGTCAGTAAAAAAAATAGTGCTTATTTACATAGTCAACATAATTAATGTTCTAAAAATACTTTCTTCAATCTACCCAATATTTAATGTATCATTTGAGATTTTAAAAAATGCAGCCACTCCTTTATGTAAACATTAAGAGATGCCTATGTTTCTTTAACTATCCAGCCTTCTTTATAATAAATTTCTTGACTTTTGTGCACAAAATAGTATTGCAACCTGCTATTTAGCCTTTGGTGCCTTAGAGTTATTATAAATATTTAACAATATGTACATAATGTAAATACTGCCAAGAGATCACTAAGGCCAAATATTTTCTCTATTCACTTTTTATTGCACTTGCTTTCTACTGCTACTTAAGCCTCTTTTATCCAGCTTTGTAATAGTTCTAACATTGTAGCCAATGTAAATGTTTACTTTCAATAAATCTGAATTTGTTCAACAAGTACGGTATATGTGGGCACTATTTTGAAAACCCGGATAGGCCTTAGATATTCCTGATGATGAGTCTTGCTTCTGGGGACTAGATATTTGAAATTTTCAACAAACTCTAAAAACAATGTTGCCTTTTTCACTTATAAAATACTTTTAAAATAAGAGGAAGTAAGAAAAAAAAAAACAACAACCTTCTTGCCAGTATTCCCCCCACATACTTGTGACAGATTTAACTAGCCATGTTGAGTACCATTTTTACCTCATATTCTGTCAAGAAGTACAGGACTGAAACAAAATTTTAATATATTTTGTAGGTGTGCTCTATAAACACTTAGGCATAATATCAAAAGGAGCATTTGAAAGGAACCATCTTGAATTTTCTAAGCATTTTGGACTTCATTAGTGATTGGAAAATGATTCTTAAACTACTACTTTTAATAACAGACATTTCAGTAACTAAGACATTAGTCTGTAACCACAAATTTGTTTTTCTTAACACTTGAATGGTAAATATGAGGAACTAAGTTCAGGTTTCTACAAGAAATAACATTCTTTACTCACGTTACATTTACAGTTGAGAAACCATAGATAACAAACTTCTGTTTATCAGACTTGATTTCATTTACTCTAGAAATACTTGTTAAGAGTCTGATGTGCGTATTTGCAGTCATAGTATCTTTATAAGGAATAGAGATTTTGTGTCGGCCTTAAGGAACCTTCAGTCTATTTGGGACAGCAAAATATGTTTGGAAATAACTCATGAATTGCGCGAAAACAGCAATGTTGAATGGAAAAGACCAAAATGCAAGCAACGCTTAGGAAGAGAGCAGATGAGCTTATATCATAGCTATGGGGGAAATACCATGGAAGATCCCTGGTGTTAGCTGGACCCTCAGTATCCCACAGACCTTCCCCAAACCTAGGACAGGGCCTTTAAAACAAAGGAGAGGAAAGTTGGCATATGAAGGAAAGTAGACTTACAGATGCAAAGGTCTTGAGTGAACTCACACAAACTCATAAATACTTTTGAATTCATTGAACTACAATCTGCAATTCAAATGACATTTTGAATCTTTAAATTAGTGTTAATGAGTAGCATGTTACTAATTTCCATTTACTTAATTGCCAGATACTTTTTGTAATCTTTTTGCAACAAAGTTATAATGGTTTACTTGTATATCTGTTTCTGCTTTGTTGTAGGTAATACATATACTAGAAAGCACTTAATTCTTTGAATGTTTAGCGTTTTATTCCTCAACCAAATTTTTGATGATATCTTTGTGACTTCGTGGCTCAGTCTTACACACTTCCGGAACTGCCATTCCCTTTACACTTAGACTGCATTCCTCATCACAGGAATATAGTTGGCAAGAGAGTAGTCCTACATCCTAGGTCAACTTAAAACCCTTTTAAGCCTGCCCTTTTGGAAAACCAGTGTTGAAAATCCCCAAGAAGTTCCTGAGTATTTATTTGACCTTTATTTCTGTTCCCAACCTCCAAGTCCCTCTTTTTTAATTATTTCAAAGAGTAGTGACTTCTAACTTGTATCTAGGAACACTGAAAATTTCCAAGCTATCAAACATATACATTGTTTAAAAATCATGTATTCTTGAATTTCAGATAAGAGAAATTTTGATTACATAGGATTTGCTTTATCTAAAACTGTAATTTAGGAAGAACATAGAACTGTAATTTCTATGTTCACATAGAATAAGTCTATGAAAGGTGCTAGCAGATTTCTTTATCTTATAGATAAGAAATTAAATAGCTTGTCAAAAGAGTCACTAGGCTCCAAACCTAGGGCCAGAGTTTCTGAATCTCTGAAAATCCATGTTTATTATTGCTGAGATCCGAGCTCTGCAAAATAGAAAACAAATGGAAGAATTAGAGCAGACTAGGGCGGGTAGTCAGTGAAGATTTTTAGGTCTGATTGCCTTGAAGAACTCAATCAGGGAATCATTAAAACCGTTCATAGGCTAGGTGTGATTTTATTCTAGAGAGCCTGGAGGGAAAGAAGTCTGTGCTTGATGTAATTGGCAATGGAAAAGTCATTGCCAGCTCTGGGTGAGTGATGTTATGGAAATAGAGTTTTGGAAGTAACGTTGGCAGCCATATTCAGAAGGATTTCTATGAGAGGCAGAGAGCAAGATGCTATGAATCAGTTTTAATGATTCTCAAGGGTACGGAGGCCTGGAGAAGAATTGATTAAAAGAATACATAGACAAAACAGAATTTAGGAAAAAGAAAATTAGCAAACAAGAGACACAATTTATATGTTAGGATAACAATATAAATTAATAATTTTCCTCTGAATTTTTTATTGGAGATCAGCTAAAATTCTCATATTCCTCTCAGTGTTTGGGAAAGAGAGAAGAGCTAACTGAAAACAATGCCTCTACACCAAGTCTGTAAAAGCACATATTCTTCCATGTGCAGAGTAGGGGTGGGATATCCTGATCCACAAAGGGACATGTTTGTGAATGTCCTTTGCCCTCCACCTAGGAAACCTGTACACACTGAGCTGTGTAAGAGAGTGGTTGCAGTAGGTTAGTAAATCTCTTATCTGTTTGGATATGATGTATCATTTCCTAGATCCATTAAATTGTGTGTGTTGTCCAGTGTGTGTGTGTGTGTGTGTGTGTGTGTGTGTGTGTGTGTACAAAGCATTATCACCTAGGGAACACTTAAGACTCACTGCTCAAGCTGGTGGCCCCTCACACTATATGCTCTACTTGGAAGACATTGTCCACCATGAATGGCTCCAACTCCCACCTGTAACGATGATTCCTAAACCTGCCGGTCTTGTTCCTCTCTCTCTCCTGAGCTTCCAATTTACAGGATCAAATAATGCCAAACAAACATCTCTTCCTCAGGGTTCCAGAGATACCTCAAATAAACAGCCTGATGTCTCCACCCCCGGCTATTCCACTCTCCTTTCCCACGTCTCTCCATGAACCATTGAATGGCCACCCCATGCACCTGTTTACTCAAGCCAGAAGAACAAGTCATACCCTATTACCCTCCTTTTCACTCAATCCCCACCAATTAATACCCAAGCCATTTAATTTCTCTTTGAGGGTTTCTTGAGTGCATTCAAGTGTCTTGATCTCTCCTGTGACGACTTTTGTTAGCTTCTGTATGGTTTATATCAGTAACGTGCTATGGATCTCCTTGACTGAATGTGGTGCTTTCCACCCATAACAGATACTGAGCTAGCACGTATGCGTACAGCCTTATGATGGCTATGGCACTGAGTATCTCTGTATGTTAGTAAGTAGACGCCTGCTGCACTTGCACATGCCTGGAGGCAGCAAGGAAAGAGTTGACTCAGTACACTTAAGACCCTCCTGCCCTTTGGTCCCAGCTCAATAGGCTACTGGATATTTTTAATATCACAAGCAGTTTGACCCCTTTTCATAATGCTGATTTTTCTAAAATGCGAACCTGATCGTATAGGCCCCTTCCTTAAAAATCTTCCAATGCTTCCTAACATATCCCTCAAAATAAAACTTCTGGCCTCTTCTTCCCTCTTTTCCCTCTCCAGCCTCCTATTTTACCAACACCACAGCGGCCCTGATATTCGGCACTGGGGCCTCACTGAGTTTATCCACAGTCCAGAGAACAGCCTGTTGCTCCTCACACGTCCCAGGCCTTTTCTCTCTGCGTAAAACAGTCTCACTCCCCATCTCCAAGTTTTATTCCCCTTAGCCTTCAAACTGTTTTAACCTCTGCCCCCTTCCCTCTTCCTCCCACACTGGACCAGGTGAGTCTTCTATATCTCGAAGGATCCGACCGGAGCTCATCCATCTCACTTAGCACACAATGAAAAGTTTTATTGATTGCCTGCTTCTTACCCTGGTCGCCCTTGCTCCCAGGCATGGATTATTTTCAGTCCCTAGTGAATGTTTTGGACTTGGTACATACATAAAAAGTAACTTATAAATGTCTGTCTGATGAAGATGGTCTTCAAATTAAGCAACATTAAAGCCAAAAATCTTTAGAATATGTCCTCTGGCACATAATCTATTCATAAATCTAAACAACTACTCGGCTGGAGGAATTAGCAAGCCACAGCTACCATCACCATCATCACCATCATCATCCCCATCATCGGCTCCAGCTCCAACTCCATCAGCGGAAGGAAACCTAGAAATCCCCAGACATTGCTAACAGCCACTCTCTCTCGTCACCCTTGAAGTATATATTTTCATCGTCTGGTTATTCATCTTAACTTTGGATCAAGCAATAAATACCTGGTTTGGAAGGTCATTTTGAGGGTCCAGAATGAAACATAAAACTGGATACTCACAGATTTATGATTTAATGTCAGTAATTTGCATAATCATAGGATCATTGCTTTGCTAAATAATTACCTTAAATAATGAGCTTCTTAGCATATTTAAGAGTTCATTTACAGGTCATTAATTGCTTGACATACATGGAAGAGAGATACTTTAAGCTAAAGTTCTAAGCTTCATTACCAATAAAAATAAATCAGTAATGGAATTAAGTACATCTATAATTATAAGTCAGTGGTGAAATAAGGCTCCTTCCAAAGGAATTGCTTTCTTCTAACATGGTATAAATTGTAATGAGCTTGAGTTTTATTATACATACTTGCTACTCTGTGACATCTAACTAAATTTTGCTGCTGTATAATTGGGAGTGTTTCTATTTATGTGTTTCTGGGTTAACTTCTGGGATACGTATTTCTTAATAGTTGTAGGCTTACAACATAATCAATATTCAGGTGCTGAGATGCAGCAGCAGTGGAGAGGTGTAGCTTTCTGCAATTTATTACTCAGAATTTTTTTCCTTGTGTTTCTGTCTATTGCAGATCTATCCATAATTCAAGGCCAAACTCATGTACCTTCAAGTACATGAATACTTTCTGGATCACCCAGCCATAGATGATGACTCCCTGCTCCAAATTCCTGCAATACTTTGTAGTTCTCTTGGAGCACTGACACATTTAACACAATTTCTGGGGCTCTTTGGGTAAAAAATTGCATTCCTGAACATTATAATCTTCCTGCTACCACCGGTAGTCTCTCTCTGCTAATGTTATGCTTAATTTCATAATTTTAATCTGTTAAGCATTCAGTGTTTAATTTTTTTTTAAGATTTGATTTATTTATTTGACAGAGATCACAAGTAGGCAGAGAGGCAGGCAGAGAGATGGGGGAAGCAGGCTCCCTGCTGAGCTGGGAGCCCGATGTGGGGCTCGATCCCAGGACCCTGGGATCATGACCTGAGCCGAAGGCAGAGGCTTTAACCCACTGAACCACCCAGGTGCCCCCAGTGTTTAATTTTTTAAAGCCTTTTAATTTAATAGCATTTTAAATTTCTATTAGTATTACTGAAGAAAGTGAAGTAGAGTGAGTCCCCCCTGTTTGGACTGAAGGGGACCACAATCTCTTCCCATTGCTTTTGTACCTTGTCCACTTCTGCTACTCAACCAGATTTGGGAGAAGTAACAGGGCAATGTTATCAGTGACATCATATAACAAAGAATAGTAGATCCACACTTTCTTTTCATCCTCCTTATGGAAGTTTCCTTAATTCATAGAGGGTAAAAGGGACTGGTCATACATTAGATATGAGGCAAGATAATCAGCTACACAGACATTCAAAAGGCATCTGACAAACACATCGATTTGTTTTTTTAATGTACAGAAGTTTTTTTTTTAATATGTAAGCAAATGGTAAATTTTGTAAACATTGATTTTGTTTTATAATATTATCTAAATGACAGAAGTTTTCAGGGATCTGGAATGCTATTTCTGCTTGCATAATTTAAAGAATGAGGGTTTGGAAGAGTGCACTAGCACATTCTTCCATCGAAATGACAGTCCTGATGGCTTATTGACTACCTTTTTTCTGTTCAAGGCACCTCTATTCGTGAAGTCACCACATTGAAAATCATTTCTCTTGCCTGCTAGTCTTAAGAGCTGTCAGGTCTCCATCCAAAATATCTCTGGTCCCCTGGAATGCTTCAATATTTGTCAGCTCTAATATTTTCATTTATCTCTTCAAATCATTTATTTATTTATTTATTTAGCCCATTGTGTGTACCAGTTTTTGTGACACATGTTCTCTAGATGCTCATTTTCACCATCCAAGAAGTGGTTCCTGCCTTGCAAGAATCCACAATCACTAAGTGAGGACAGCTGGAGGCAGTTACATTCCAGGATGCTACGTGAGGTGTTAGGGGGGACATGGAAGGAAACCTCTCACCCAGCCTTGAAGATCTCCTCATCAGGGTCCGGTCCTGCTCAAAAGACTTTGTGGTTTCTCACTACTTCATGGACCACAGATTCTAACACAGCACTGAAGCCTTATATGAAGAAACTGAACAGTTTTCTATTTTCATATATGTGTCACCTCCCATGACTGTTATTTCCAGTCAAACTGGATCCCCATTAATTTCTGAATCCACCAAACCTTGGACTTTGTTCATTCTCTGTCCTTCCTCACCCCATTTCCCTATGAGTCAAATCATTCTACCCATTACTGCTGTCAGATTGGTGGGCTTTTATCTTTCCTTAAAAATCTCAAAGGGAATCCTACATAGTCTCTGAAGCCTGTCACCAGATGCAGTCTTACTGCCATTAACATGAACATTTCTCATGCGTTCCATCACATTCTGCTGTAGGTACGAGCAACAGACTTGCTTCATTTCTTCCACTAGATTGGAAGCTCATCCAGATAAAAATTTTATTTTTTGGTGTCCTCCAAGACCTGAGTAACTTAGCAGCAAATATTTTTGAATGATTGAAGACCTACAACTTAAAGATTTGTGGGCACAGCAGTATTACTGTATGCTATCACTTCCTTAAGAGGTTTCTGCCCTTCCCCTACCATGGTCCCAAACTATAAACTGAAAGTAAATTAATATGTCTAAGTCTTGTTTTGCACATTCAGTACAACAAAATGCTACTTGTGCCAATAGCAACTGGAAATCCCCTCTGGGGAAAAAGAAAATAGTTGAACCTCAACTTGAGATCCTGATTCTCTCTGTTTCCTATTCTGTCTTAAAAATAGTGTTTTGATAGCTTCCTCACAACCTGTTTGTCACGTCAAAGCCTGGCAAGGCCTGTTCAGGATTCCTGTGGTTGTCGGCTAAGGAAATGAAAGAAAAAGGAGAAGGTAAACCCTTAAGACTCTCCCTTCCCTCAAAACTATATCCTCCAGTGGCCGCTGATCCCTCCCCTCATCCTCAGGAGGGATAAACTTCCTGTTTCAGCTTCATTTATGAAACTCCCAGGAGGTACATAAGGAGAGAAATTCCTTCGCCGTATTAGATGGAACTACTGTATTCCTTTGAGCATCCTTGTGACTACTTTTTTCCTGTGGGCAAAAAAGAAAGAAGGTTGGGAAAGAATACTGAATAAGCTTGGGTCCTCCTTCCCGATTGGAAAAGCCCTCAGGAAACTTGGATAGATTATCCATGTGTGTTTTCCTTCATGTGCGCTGAGGAGGTAGGCACTAGGAGAGAAGTTAGGAAGGAAGCTGCCTTTCCTTCCACAGCCCATGGAACAAAGGACCCAGGTCGAAAGCGACAGGGAAAGTGGGACACTAAGAAGAGTACCAAGAAATTTATTTCTCTGCCTCTTAGATAGAGACCTTATGTTAATCCTGACTCTGTCCCACACTGATTTCCCATGCTACTTTTTATAAACAATATTCAACTTGTTTAAGTGCTTAGTAGCTTGGTTTTTCTTTATAAGACTGCCGCCTTTATTTCAAGTCATCTAGTCCTCAGGTCTCTCTCTATATATGTTTATTTGTCTGCTGTTTTCCACTTTATTTGTCTACGTGAGTGCTTTCCTCAGCATGACTGCAGCTGCTCTCCTACCCACACCTCCTCAACCGCACTCCAAGCTACTGTGTTGACATGTTTTCAGAAACATCAGTGTGGAAGGTGAGAAGGTGAAAAGTTGGCCCATACTAGGTTGTGACATTGTTGACAAGCTGTCATCATTTTAGGACATGCAGACAAAAGGTGAGCCACATGAGCACAATTTAGGAATCTAGGTAACCACGATTTTCCACGTAAACCACCAACAGACCTCACAACAGCAGAGAGATCAAAGTGAAAAGGCTTAAAGGCAGCGACAGAGACTGACATTTAATAAAGATGGCAAAGGTGAGAAGTTAAATATTAAGTCCAGGCTGCAAGATACCAAAGTCTCTTCAAAAACAGAACTATTTTGTGTGTTCAATTGGCTAATGAAAGCCTGGAATTCATTCATTGGACCTTTGTTTTCCCAGAAAGTGCAGAATGGGCTCCTGAGTACTCTGGATACTCCAATTAATTTGACTTTTAATTTTCTGGGATTTCTAGACTCTGTATAATTTGACTGTACCCATCAATACAACCTTTTCTCTCACTATCTCTCCTATCCCAACACTCTCAATCATTCTTTTTCTTATGTCCTTTCAACCCACCATGAATCTCCTCTCAAGCCCCAAGTTTCTCCCCTTGCCTAAAAGGTCCTTTTCTTCTGTTTTCCAGGTACCAATCCCCAATATATACCTACAACCCCAAGCTAAGCTCTGTCTCTTTCATGGCCTCCTTCCACAATATAACCTTACCATTTAGAGATATGCCATGAGGTTGGTTGGTTTATTTTTTTGTCTCCCTAATATTTTGTGAAGACCCAGGAGGAAAAGTATATCATTTTTAAAGATTTATGTATTTATTTGTTTTAAAGAGAGAGAGGGAAAGAGAGTGAGCACAAGTGGGGGGATGGTCAGAGAGAGAGAATCTCAAGCAGAGTCCCCACCAAAAGCAGAGCCTGAGTTGGGGATCAGTCCCACGACCCTGAGATCATGACCTGAGCTGAAATCAAGAGTCAGATGCTCAATTGACTGAACCACTCAGATGCCCCAAGAAAATATCACTTATACTTTCGATTTCTGCAAAGTTCAGCATATAGCAAGTACTCAATAAACAATTCTTGAATAGACCAATTGAATTGACCAAGGTAATTGAGTGTTGAGAGCAGAGAATGAGAAGGTTTGAGAAAGACTGGATATGTAGCTAAGAAAAATCCTATATAATATTAATCATTCCTACTTCTTTGTCCATACAGCATCCATAGGTACTTCTATTTAAGTTTATCTCACAAATGTAACTATTCATTCATACTGATGTCTCTTTATGTCTTCTGAGGCTGAGGCCCAGGACTCATTCATCTGTCCCATTTGCCTTAGTCCAGTGCCTTCTACAGAGTAGGAACTCAGGATATCCTAGGAAATGAGCAGTTGCCCAATGCAGAAATGAATTAGTGAAAGCAGCAAGATCAGATTTGTGCATGAGAGCAATCCCTACCCAGGCCTATCAGGGAAGTATGTCCTGTGTTGAAAATACTCCTGTAGGCCCAGTAGAAACGCATCTTTGGGCCAGGGATTTGGATGCCGGGGGGAGGAAGGGGACAAACCTTCTAATCAAGGAGAACTTCATGAGAGTCCACACAAGAGTGGAAACAGAATGAGTGTGCAGTGGAAGAGAAGAATTTTTCATTATTTTACTCACTTTCAGTGCTTGGAGTTGTGTCTTATCTCTCCGTTTACTCCGATTTTGCCTTTCTCATCTCTATCTTCCTTATCTTCTTCACTCTTTCTCTTAAACTCTAATAATCCTGAAATGCAAACTGAGGGTAGACAGAGAGTAAGAGAACCAAGAGACACCATAGAGGCTGAGGTGCTGTAAGCAGTATGGATTTTCCCCAACCGAATAAATCAGGACTGAAGTTAGGGCATTTTCTAATAGTACAGACACAGTAAGCAACTTGATGCATTTCTGTATTGAGTTCTACTTGATAGAACTAAAATAATAACAATAATAATAATAATAAATTTAAAAATAAATAAATAGATAAATAAGTGGTTAACTAGACTCCAGCTTCTCTGCTGGGCACTGGGTGGATACAAAGGTGGTCCCCTCAATCCTTACTCTCCAGAAGTGTATGTTCTGTGCAGTCCTTAATAGTAAGAATGATCATGATGATGCTCTGTGATTTTGGTTCCCTCCCTCTGATCAGCATAATGCCAAGCACAGAATCAACATGCCAAAATGTTTGCTGAACTTAATCACTTTTATGCCGTGTTTATGAAGTCTTTATCCATGCCTTTTGGGCTAATTTTGGCATTGATAATGGCCCAGAAAAAGACCTTGGCCAGTGAGAGGACCCTATAGGAATGAGAAGAACAGCTGCTAATATAAATGCTACTCACAACACTTACAGAGTTTTGCCAACAAGTTCAGCAGAATCCTGGAAATGTCTGCTCCAGAAGGGCTTGAGATCAATTCCAGTGCCCTCTTGTCTGCTCAGGCTGCAGAAGGCAAATCTAATGCTCTGCTTACAGAATGTTGAATACAGCTTCTGCAAGAGGGGTTGCAGGGACAGGCTATGTTCTGCGAAATACAGCAGAATGAAACCCAGAGATTGTCAAACCAACTCACATTGCCTGGAGTATGGTGACCTTGGTAATCTTCTGGACTATGAAACCTTGGAATAGTATCAAATTTATGAGGTCCAAATAAAACACCCAGAAAACACAACACATATAGAGGACTCGTAAGCTACCCATGTGGGAAGTGGAAGCTATGCTCTTTATTTGGTATCAAGAGGTAAAGCTGTCATCCAAAGTATTTTCTCAAGGAGCAGTTGGAGATGTGGAGGGAACCAGGAGACCCTAAAGATTATTTATCTGTATGGCTTTTTAATTCTTCAGTTAAGGCATCCAAGATGCATGTTGGCCAAGTACTATGTGCAGTCCCTGTGCAAGGAGTTAAGGATACAGAGGTGAGATAGAGTGAACTGCTCATACACTCATGAGGGCAGGAAAAATTAAAAAAAAAAAAAAAAATTCTTCAAGGCTGTGCCGATCCTGGGCATTTTTGCCTTTAGATTCACTCTGCACCCTTCCACTGCTCTGCTCTGCATCCTAGTGGGAGCCAAACCTACTGTATTTCTCATGCCCCTGCTTTAGCTGGCTTCCAGATGGACTTGACAATGGGGAGCACTAGCAGAAGACTGGAGAACAGAATGGAGAAGAGGGGAATTTCTCCTTCCATTTGTTCCTTTGCTGGCCTCTCTAGCCGAAGCTGCCTCCCTTCCCCGCCGCCATGCCTCCGGCTAACTCCTGCAGGGCAAGCTTGTGTGGTTCCAGTTTCTGAAAGGCGATCTCCACCCCATGGCTCTTGTAGGTCTCTTCTTCTTTTAGCCTCTCTAGTCCCAAAATGGTGCCTTCCTGGGTGTTGTTAACTTCCGGACTATTTCCCCTTGCTCTGTTTTGTTCTCATCTTCTCTAACCAATACCCTGAATTAAATCTCCTCTGTTGTAAACACTCTCAAGTTTTTTCTATTTTAGACCCTGACTTCTACAACTGCTGTATTCCTTGTGCTCAGAACAGAGCCTCACACATATTTATGACTCAGTATCTATTAAATGAACGGACTTGGTGGAGGGGAGGTTAAGAGGTGTACAGATGATTATAGTATATACCTTAAATGTGATAAAATGGACGTGCACAGGAACACAAAAAGAAGTGCTTGGTGTGTTTTGAGAGTTTAGGGAAATTCAGTTTTGAAGGAGGAATGTTCAGGTGAGCAGTAGATAATATGCTTTCCAAGAGTCAGAAGCAATGTGAACAGAGATAAAGACGAAGAAGAAGGGTATATGTGTTCAGGGACCTACTGAGTATTGCTTCATGGGTGAGAAATACTGTTTACGAATTATGGAAATTAAATTAGAAGATGATCTAAACTACAAAAGGCCTCATGTCCAAACTAAAGAGTTTGGATTCATCCTGCAAAATCATTGAACAATTGCAAGTGAGGAAACTATAAGAACGTCCCCCCAATTTTGTTATCTCTAATAAGCCCATTTCAGAAACAAAGCAAGCATTTAAGATTACTTAATTTTTACCTTTTTTGTTTGTCTGTTGTTTATTTTTGTCACAAAAAGCAACAGTTGGCTGAAATATTTTGTCTTGTTAGAAATGATTTTCAGTGAAAGTGGATGTTTCCTTGTGAAGATGCCTCCGTGAATACGGATGAGTTAAGGACCTCCGGATCTATGCTGTTCCATTATAATAAACACCAACCACCTTTTGTTTTGCTTTTAACCACTGATGCATCGCCTTACAATGTCAGAGGTGTGCTCCTTCACTGCCTGCCAGATGGCCAATGTGCCAATTGCCTAAAACACTACGAAAAATGTCATATACATCTAGAATCATTCAAAAATGAGAAAAGAAGACTGTGTAGTGTCAGGAAATGTGTTTTTACCACCATGTTAAATTTTACAATTATTTTATTTTCTCCTTACTCCTTGAACTTTAAAGACTCTTTTAAAATTTATTTGAGAGAGAGAGAGAGAGAGAGAGCATAAGCAGGGGGGGAGGAGTAAAGGGAGAGGCAGACTACCCCTGAGCAGGGAGTTCCTTGTGGGACTCGATACCAGGACCCTGGGATCATGACATGAGCCAAAGGCAGACGCTTAACCAACTGAGCCATCCAGGTGCCCCTCCTTGAACTTTAGATATAATTAGTTTAACTGCCCAGGTCGATACTTTATGGAATCCAAAACCTGACTCAGATCTGTGTAGACTGCTCATCGAACAGGTCACCTTCACTTCTGGGGTGCTGACAAGTGCTGCTTCTGAGTCCTCCGTGTTGATGGTTAGAGCTGGAACTCAGCTGCTTCCTCCCTTTGCACATGCACAGGGACAGGGGCAGGACTGTATCACGTCATGACTGATTTCCTGCTCAGCATTAACAAGTTCAGTTCTCTCAGTGCTCTGCTCCAGGGTTTTTCACCAGTCCCTCCCCAGCCACCCATGTCACTATACTTCAGCTTCCTGGACAGGATACTAAACAAGGAAGTCACATGATAAACAGCCCAACTTCATAAAGGATTACCCCTTTATTCTAGTTTATTCACCAACTCTCATCTTAACGAGGAAGAACCTTCTAGAAGAAGTTAAGCCAGCAAAAGGGATCAGTATAAGTGATCTTGTTATTGAGACCTCTTCTGTGCTTTAAACACTGTGAGGTCTTGGTTCCCTTGAAATTCTGACAAAAATGTTGGACTGCCATCTCACTACTGCCAGAGGGGATAGAAGTCTAGGTTCGCCACTCAGCCTGTGTAGGTACTTGAGCAAGTGGACCCCTAATTTAATGTTGGATGCAGGTGGGACTCTGGCTCCCCACAAGCCCCCACTGATGTTTCCCTGGTCAGCAGGAGTAGGGGTGCTCCCTCATGACCTCCACTAAAACCACAGAAGGAGGCCATCCTCATTACCACTGCACAGTGATGAACCCACTCAGCCTTTGTGGGTATAGATTGGGGTGGAGCCAGTTGTGTGTTTTTGCTTGTTGGTTGGTTGGTTTTGTGTGTGTGTTTCGTTTTCTTTGGTGGTTGGATGTAACAGAGTGATTATTGTCTAAACTTCCCTTTGCTAGGCTGCCCCTTTCCTGGTCTTTTGGTTAGAGAGAACAGGCTTTTGTAGGGGCTTTGTTTGTTTGCATTTTTTTATATACCTCGGTTGTTGGCTTCTTCAGATCCAAGTCTAGTACATATGAGGGAAAACATCCAGAAAACTCACTGCTATTTTATCTCTTGAATCCCCAGGTCTTTAGGCAGTCTGGCGACCTCCTTTCCATGTTCCATAGACTTCTTATGGTTTGTTTTACATAGAATGCCAATGCTTGTAATTGTATTTAGTGGAGGAATAGGGAAAATATGTCTGCTCCATCTCCTGAGAAGTAGATCGCTTTCCCAGTTTTTGTGAAATTTTTTTTATTCTTTCATGAATTTTCTGTTTATGGTTTTTACATATTCAACTATTGAGTTATCATTGTTATTTTTATTTCATTACCTATTTTCAGCCTGAAATTAGCAATGTCAGGGACGCCAGGGTGGCTCAGTCAGTTAAGTGTCTGTTTTTGGCCCAGGTCATAATCTCATAGTCCTGGGATGGAGCCTGGCATTGGGGCTCCCTGCTTAGCAGCAAGTCTGCTTCTCCCTCTCCTTTTACCCCTCCCCCAGTTCTTACACTCTATCTTCTTTCAAATAAAAAATAAAACCTTTGAAAATAAAAAAGTAAATACAATTAGCAATGTCATATTGGTTGCAAATATTTTACCAGCTTTTTGAAGGACTTAATTTTGTTTATAATGTTGACATATAGAAATTCTAATACTTAGATAATCAAATCCATATGGTAATTTTCTGCACAAAGTTTCCTTATATAAAGCTTATGAAGTCTTTATCCAATTATCAGATAAACATTTGTAGATCTTTGTAGAGAAATATTTATAGATATTTTCTTTTAAAATTTTAAGACTTTATCATTTTCTTTTATTTTTCACTCTTTCATCTACTTAAAATTAATATTGTTCTATAGCGTGAGCAGAGAAATTTTTTGAAATTTTTTGGTTTTAGGGGAGAATTTCTTGACTGTGTTGGAGACTTGAAATTGCTCCCAAATATCCTCAATTCCTAATACAAAATTTTGCTGTAATAACTACAGACAGTATCATCCATTTACCACATGGATTAGCAACACTGGTCCTTCTTGACAATGTGTTTGCCTTCACCTCGGTTCATGTTGAGGATGGTGGAAAGGGAACCTTGCCAGAGCTGTCACCCCCAGGAAAGTGGCCGTGTTGAAATGTGGATGATGATGGATGCCTTGATTTGGGCTGCCAGAGGATACTGGTTGAGTCCTCTTGCCGAGTCTCCTAACATTCCACATACCATTTCCCAGCTCAACTACAGAAATGACCTCTACTTCAATATTAACAAAGTGATTTACTTCAAGCATCTTGATTCAAAGCTAAGGATGTTTTAAAAGATGAGGAAGTGTACATTATGCCTCTTTCACTTTCCCTCCCAAAAGTTAATCTTTGTTAAGAACTCTAGGGCTAACCCAAGATCATTTCTTGCCACTCTTTTGGAGGTTGGGGGTCTTTGTAATCATCTCCCTGAGTACAAATGGGCCAGCGTGGTGTTGCCGTCTTGAGATGTGAGGAAGGGATTCTGTTGTAGAGGACATACCACTGGAACGAAATTCTTCAGTGTTCACTGCCTTTGCCTTTTTTTTTTTTTTTTTTTTTTTTTGCCTGTGCTCCCAAGTCTTCAACAAAAACACAGACAAAATAAAACAATAATCTATCTCTGCTTATTGCATCAAATTAAGGAGAAAGAACTCACAATTCTATATTAACAAGGGTAACTCAAAAAGAGAGTCAAAAAAAGGAATCTCATGGCATTAGTGAGAAAAAAAATCAATGCAATGACAATTATAAAGGCTTCTTAGAAGCACAGAAGGTATTTCTGAGTTATATTAAGAGAAAAAAATGTAAGATGAGAAATATATAGTGTGCTCACCATATTAGGGAATAAATATAAATTATGGTGGTAGTAACTTTCAGGTGGTTTTTCTCTCTTTTTTTCTTCACTGTTTGTATCATTGCATATTTATGAGGTAGCCTAAAATTATATCATAATTTTTATTAATGAAAAAAGGGTAATTATACATAGAATATGTAAAAGCAGGAGTTATGTTGGTGTACTTCGTTGCTGGTTCCCTGGAGTTCCCGAAAGAGTGACTTTGGATGAAGGTTTACAAAGGCTCCTTCTACAGCAATAAAATGTTGGTTTATTGAACATTGCCTCATCACTGTCTGTATTTTTATTGCTATACAACCCAACAATGGATTAAAAATAACTCCAATGTTATAGCACTTTATAAATTTCTGTTATTTTATTATAAGCAATGCCCAGATAGAAGAGAGTGCAAAATAGTGCCCGCTACGTCCCCAAACTGTTCTCTTTGCTGTTCTCTCTGAGCCATGAGGCAGATGTTCAGAAACAACGAAACCAGAAAGTAACAGCAGAACAGGTTTGTTTCCTTGGGGTGTGCTTTTCAAAGAGGCTCTTTGCTAGGAAGCCCAGCCACAGTATTTCTTTTAGAGACAATGAGAGCCTTCAGCCATGCCAAGAACTACTTGGGGAAAAAAACCTGCCAGCAGCCCTCCATTCTCCAGAGGGCAGAATTTTGTGCAGACTGGAGGCAAGGTGTGTGTGTGTGTGTGTATGTGTCTAGGGAAGTGGACTTCATGCTTCATGATAGAAGCAAAGTCTAAGAATTATTGCAAGCTGGGAACAGAAACATATCAACAGTTACAAGACAAAAAATCAATACTTCGTAAGTAATACATGACAAAAGAGAATACAGGTGGAACACACGCACACACACACACACAACTAAAGGGAGGGGTATTATTAAATGTATTTGACAAAAAGAAGAGAAAAGCTCTCTGTAGCCAGAAGAGGGACAAAAAATGTATAAATAGAAAATGGAGGGGAAGAGAGGAAAAAATGAAACAAGATGAAACCAGAGAGGGAGACAAACCACGAGAGACTCTTAATCTCAGAAAACAAACTGAGGGTTGCTGTAATGGAGGGGGTTGGGGGATTGCTGTAGCTGGGTAATGGACACTGGGGAGGGTATGTTTTGTGGGGAAAAAAATTACACGTTAGTTTATAAAAAAAAAAAAAGAAAGAAAGAAAAGAAAACAGAAAAGGAAGTAGAGGGAAATTAGGTCCAAAGGATATTCCCATCATGGCCCAGTCTCTGGATAGAGAACATTAATCAATTCTCTCTGAAAAACAACTAACATTCTCAAACTTCTCCAGGAGCCTCGTGGAAAGTATGTGCTGGAGAGAATCTTAGATAAGAACAATCTATGTTTGGGGGTGCCTGGGTGGTTCAGTTCATTACGTGTCTACCTTCTGCTCCAGTTGTGATCCCGGGGTCCTGGGATCGAGCCCTGCATCGGGCTCCCAGCTCAGTGAGGAGTCTGCTTCCCCCTTTCACTCTGCTCTCTCTCTCTCCCAACTCTCTTTCCCTGTAAAATAAATAAAATCTCTGTGAAATAAATAAAATCTTTAAAAAGAGAGAGAGAGAGAGCTGTATGTTTCTTTTATATTTATCAAGCAAATGTCTTTATTTGCTCTAAGTCTTGGTTAAGGATTTGAATCAAGTTCTATAAGAACTTGTGAACATTGGTGTGCAAACAAACCTGTCACTAAACTGATACCCAGAGCATACCAGATGACTCGCACAGAAAAAGGGAAATCAGATCTCAGAAAGAAAGTCTTCACATCCTGTGCCTTTTCTCAATGCTCTCGGGTTATTATCTTCATAGGTCACTGCTGAGGTATGGAGGCTCCTAGACTTTCCACATAGTTGGAACAGCTCAGCTTGGAATTAGAGTACAAGTTCTCTGTTCACTGCCCTCCAGGTTTAATGTATTTATACTCACATTTTTCTCAGTTGCCAAAATACCTCCCAGAAAGAACACTCAGGTGCCATTGCTCCAGGCACTACCAGGGAGTGGGCACCAGTGACAGAACACAGCAAGTTCTCACCTCTGTGTTGTGTCAGCTTCCACTGAGGTCATTTTAACTCTGTAGCTGGTCCTTTCATCTATGTTCCCTGACAGGTCATTTACGTGGAAAGCCAGTGCCTCCTGTTAAAAATATGCACCCTAATTTTTCCAGTAAAACTACGCTGTGTATTTTTAGTTTAGAAAAATGAAAAGGGTAATGTAAAATTTCCAGACTAATATTTCCCTAGGACACATTTACCTAACCTATTTTTTTTCCGGCTTGCCTCACTGTTTTCCCATTTACACTAATCCCTAAATGCCAGCAGTATTCTGGTGTATGTCACTGTTCACCTGACACATTCCCCTGGTGGGGACATGGTGTTTGTGTG
Source organism: Enhydra lutris kenyoni (assembly GCF_002288905.1). Lineage (NCBI taxonomy): Eukaryota > Metazoa > Chordata > Mammalia > Carnivora > Mustelidae > Enhydra > Enhydra lutris. Next base: position 42,092,890 of record NW_019154089.1, on the reverse strand, counting down.
CACTTGAATGATTCCACTCTTGGTGTCTCCATCAGATTCTGCACATATTAATGTCATATCTGTTACAATATCAGTTAAATTGTAAAAATAAATATTGCAGGCTTGAAGCTTCAAAAGTAATCATGGAGATACTTCTCTTATAACCTTTCAACTTTAAAAGCATTCATATTTTTGTTGGCTGAAGTGAGTTTTACAAAGACAAAAGGTAGAACCAAGAGATACCAATTGTATTTAAAGGTTTTATCTATGTGTGGTTTCTCCCACTCCTACTTTACTTTCTCCCTTTATTTTTATTTCTCTTACGATATTACTTGCAGTATATTGAAAATATATTATTTGCAGTGCATTGAGAAGGAAAAGTTGAAAACTATGCATGGTTTTACCAGATTGATTTTTTTTTTCTTACCTAGGGTGGCATGAGTTGAATTTCTAACAGTGTCATTCCTTATATTTATCATTTCTAGCCATTTGTTCAGAAAAAAATATGGCGACATTTCTGATTTTAAAATGCATTATGGAGGTGCCTGGGTGGGCTGTCAGTTGAGCATCCGACTCTTGGTTTCAGCTCAGGTCATGATCACAAGGTCATGAGATCGAGCCCCATGTCAAGCTCGGAGCTCAGTGTGGAGTCGTCTTGTCTCTTTCCCTCTGCTCCTCCCCTGCTTGTGTGCGCTCTCTCTCTTTTTCTATCTCTAAAATAAATAAATAAATACAATCTTTAAAACATGCATAATGGTTGTCCTCTTGAGCTGAGTGGGACTTTGGAAAGCGCTCTTTCCACCAAACAACAAAAAACATCCTGAGGTTAAACCCACTGTGTGTGTGTGTGTGTGTGTGTGTAGGGATGGGTTCAGCATTCCTGGGCTGAGTTGTTCACAACCTCTGCCCCTGCACAGACTGCTCTAGATTATTGTGTGGGCACATGTCTTTACATAGCTTTGAGAGTCTGGATGTGGGGAGCACACAAAGGAAACGTTGAGAATGGTGACAAGTGGACCAGCTCAGCATGCATCCCATTTTTGAAAGGAAAGAGAATGACAGAATGTATAACATTCAGTCTATAGTGTCTTTGTGGACAGAATCCTAGGTCACTTTGAATCGAACTTGAAATTTATTAAATTTAATGTGCCTGGCACAGAACACATGAAAATGATTACATGTTATAACAAATTACAAAAATCTTTTAAAATTTATTTTCTCCTTGTGTAGAATAGATTTCTTACAATATTTTATCTGCTCACAGTGATTCCATGTTGAAATTATAGAAACTTAGCCTATTCTAGTGAGTAAGGGACAGGCGAGGATAGGAAGAGAGGTAGGTAGGGGGCTGCTGATGAGGCTCATGCAGAAGTCTACCTAACTAGGTAGCCAGAAATCCAAGATGTGAAGAAATGTTATAGACAAGATATTGACCAGAAAGAAGGGAACATAACAAATCCACCATGTTTGTTCCAAATATAGACAGGATATTCTGACCGTATTTAGAGACCCACCATGTTTGTCTTACATGTTATTGACAAGATATTTACCAAGTTCCCTGGTCAGTTTTCTATAAAAGACTGTCCATAAAACCCCTTAGGGGCAACCCATTTGAGAACCCTCTCCCTCTAGAGAGCTCCTTTTCTTCCCTTTGTGTTCTCCCTTTCACTTCATAAACTTTCATTTCACTTACCCCTTTTGTCCTCAAGATTTATTCTTCAACTCTGTGAGACAAGAACCTTGCAACCCTGTCACACCAGGAAACCAAGAAGTTCAAAGAATACGAAGTCTTTCAGTAAATCTACTGCTAGTTTTACTTTCTTGTGATAACACCCTTGTTACTCTTGTACTTTGCGAGTACGGTGGAGATGGTAAGCTCTCTCTCTTTGCCTTAGTTTGCATTTATCTAACAGAAATGATATTTATCTACTATATCTTCTAACTCTCTTTACACAGTCTGAATAAATGGACCAAGCATATCCTCTCCTCCTCCCTGCCTTCTTAGTACAGACCAGTTGGGCCACTTGCAGTTTCCAACACCATTTTGCTTTTCATTGTTGTAGGCTCAGAATCATGCTTCATGTCAGTTTCCAAGCAGAGATCTCACTGCATGAAAGATCAAAGGAGAATACACTTTAGGTCCCAGAGATCCTTTTGTGGCCTCTGTTAGGTCAAAACTATTCTCATAATAATACTAAGATATCGTTTCCTGTGAGTACTCTCATACCCTTCTAACCCAGCCTGGCATTACTCAGTGGCTGCACCATGTGTGATGTCATAACAGCTTGAAGGCAGGAGCAGGTATGGCAATCGGACGATCTTCCCTACAGCCAAACATTAAAGAGATTGGAAAATATATAAAACAATGTCATTCTCACTGTTTTTTTACTTGGAAAATATAGTTGCTTTCTTAAAAATATGTTAGTTATGTTTTATGTAATGGTTCTCATGATTTTAAATAAATGACTGAATCGATATTTTAAAATTTCTCAGTTTTATTCATTATTACAAGACATAAAGCCTATGTGCATTAAAGGCTTTTTGGAGTCCTCAGTAACTTCAAATGTGTTGAAGCGAAACCCAGAGTTTGAGAAACGCTGTTCTGAGTTTCTTTGACCCCCCTTTAGCCCTCCCTGTAAATAACCTTTGGGTGGCTGAGTCTTAATTATGAGGTTTACATCACATTTTTCTTCCCTATTTCATCCACAAACCCTGTCTCTGTCCCTGTACCCAGCCCAGACTCCCCAGGTGTGGGGAATGTGCCCACAGAAGTAACCAACTCAATTGTCTCCTGGGGAAATAAGGAATGAAGAAAAAGAGGTTGTTTAATAAAAAGAGCACAGGATGTAGTCAGTCAGTGTGGGCTCTCATCCTCCTACCAGGAGAGCATGTTAAGATTCCTTGTCTGTAAAATGAAAGAAATTCATTATTTTCAAAATGCATTCCACAGACCTTATGGTTCTGAAGATGTGACGATGTTTCCAAGTGGGAAGACTGGGTGGGGAGACGTCCTCTTCTCCTGCCTCCTCCAAGACAGAGCCATTTCCAGACTGTTTTCCATAGCAGGATTTGGGATAAGACTTCAACGGAGAACAGAGATTTTGTACTAAAAATGTTTGGAAACCATTGGTTTCGATGGTTTCTGCAAGCCCTGGTAGCCCTAACTTGACAGAAGAGCAGGGGCCTGCCATTAGAAAATGTGTCTACCTTGACTAAGACAATGCAATTTTGTTATTGGTTCCACACTTTATAGTTGAGATCAGAGTGAATTTGAGATGGCAGCTGTGCACAGGTCCTAAGTGAAGAGGCTGTGGAGAGAAACTTCCTGTGCTCTGCTGGTAATGTGTTGCTTTGACATATGAACACAACCCTCCAACTGGAATCTCATTCAATGCTTGACTACACCGTCCTTAATGGCGCCACTAACTTCACAGAAGCAATTTTACTTTGATTCGATAGAACGTGATTGAGTAGAAAATCCAGGAACATGTCAGAGAAGCTTCTCTACTTCATTGGAGTTTACGGAACACATTTGCTTTGCTATTGAGGTGAGGAAAAAAAAAGAACTGTAAGATCTAAATAGGTGTTGAAATGAAGGAAATTTTTAGAGCAATAGAAAATTAGAGCAATCAAATATTGCAATGGAATAGCCTTTTTTTTTCTCTAGGAAGACTTTCTTATGTGTTATCTCAGTTTTCTTTTCCTCAATCAAATATTTAGACAAGATACTATCTGCATTGCCAATGTAAATCTTGAGGTATAGAGATGTGGGACAACTTGTGTGGGTTCACTAGCAAGAGGCACAATAAAGAAGACAGAGCTACAGAGTGAGTATTTTGACTCACCTCCTGACTTCTTTGTTTTATGTTCAGGAGAATGGGTTTTCTCTGTATTACTAACTATACCAATGATAGGAAGTGGTTTAGGAATATGTTTTTACAACATGAAGTATTTCCTGAAGGAGCCAATCAGTTGGGCAGAGAGATCACTTGTTTTCATCTCTGCCCAACATCCATCCCCAAATCTAGCTCCTTCTTCTCTTGTCAATAAACATCTTATACATTCTAGGTGACACAGTTGCAAATAAGCTGTCATTGCCATTTTCACAAGATGAAGTTTGTGCTTTTTCACTTCTATCTCATAATTTTAAATGTACTTTGAAAAATTCTAGCACTTGCAAATGCTTATAGTTTAAAAAAGTAAAGAAATGCATGAGTCTACTGTCTTGGGTTCCATTTCATTGTCCAGGAGACATTTCTCGCAGATTCCAAGTCCAGATAAAACAGTAAAACAGTGTTTGGATTCAGTTTCTCTGGAATTTGAAAAGTTGCTGTTTAAACTCCTATTCTCTGAGATCTTTTAAAAAAAACAGCAACACTTTTGTTAAAAACAAAATCACAAGATTTAAAAATCTTTAATGGAAAACAGTTTGCAAGTAAAGTTGAGATTTTTCTCATCAATCATACTTGTGTCACTTTCAAGATGTGTTTTTCAATATAGCTCTCCATAAATTTATGACATTCTCTGGTTTGATTTTCCTCTCATGTAATGAGTGCTCAATTTTTCACTTGGATCATGAAAAAAAAAACTTGAAAGACAAATGGCATTATAAAATTCAGATTCTACACCATTTGCTGTTCCACAGAAACTATGAATGGGTTAGTCATTTTCTGCAATTATTAATGACCTTAATATGATCACTTGATGAAAGTCATGCTATCTAGTCAGTGATTTTTTTTTTTTTCCTGGTTCTTCTGGGAGTTCTTTTTTTGTGTTGTTATTTCTCTGGACCAGTTCTAGGGTGAACTAAATAAGTTAATTTATGTCTGCTATTTCAGCTCTAAGTTACATATAATTCATTTTTGTGTGCTTATCTGGGAACAATCCATTATTGACTTAGTTTGGAGTAGACATAATGTTACTTATGTTATGTTATGTTATGTTCTTAGTCATCAGAAATATGTCCTACTTAGAGAAATTTTCCACTCACTTTAATTCTCAAATGCACAGATCACTTTAAAAAAATCCTTATCTACTAACAACAGAGAGGAGTGGTTTCACACTCTAAGAATTCATCATAAGTCACCGGAGAATTTGACATATCCTTATACTTCTAACTTATCTGCCTGAAGTAAATTTCAGCATAAACCCTTAAATGATTAAATGAAATTCACCCAACCATTTACTTGCATAGTTTGAAGATGGTTATATTTTGGGAAGAAGAAATACGGCCTCAATGGCTGATCTGACAAAAAATAAAACAACCAACTTAAAGTTTGTCAGAAGCTTACAGGCCTTTGGATTTAGCACTGATACGATTATTGGTCTCTTGCTCCAACTTCATCTCAATTTCTTACTTTTACTTTCTCCTTTCAACCTTCCTCCCTTACCACAAAATCCTTACTTTCCTTTGGTCAGTTTGCTTCTGTATGTCATGTATACTATTTCTGTCGGAGACCTCAGACTTCCTTGGAACAGGGCATTCCACACTGCTCTTCTTCCTCATTGTTGTAAGAAAATGGAATCTAAGGATGAAAAGTTGAAGTTTATCTGACAAAATATTCCATCATTTGAAAAGATTGTCAGTACTGTAGCAGAAGGGCATTGTAACTCTTGGGTGGGTGTGGGGGAAACCAGAGAAGTATTTCTTGCTCTAGAGAAGTAGAGTTATAAGTAAGACTTCTGATTTCCTTGTGCCTTAGTTTGCTAGGGCTACCATAACAAAATAGCACAGACTGGCTGGCTTAAACAACAGAAATTTATTTTCTTACTGTTTTAGAAGCTAGAAGCCTGAGATTGAGATGTCAGGAGGTTTGGTTTCTTTGGAGGATTTTTTCCTTGGCTTGAAGATGGTTTTCTTCTCACCACCATATTCATACTTGGTCTCTCCTCTGGGTGTATGCACCTGTAATGTTTCTCTGTGTGTCCAAATTTCATCTTCTTCTAGGTCATGTTGTATTAAGGCCTACCTTAACAACCTCTTTTTAACTTAATCACTTTTTTAAAGGCCCTGTCTCTAAGTAAAGCCAAGTACTAGGGGTAGGGTTTCAACATGTAAATTTGGGGGTAACACAATTCAGGCCCCTAATACCTGTGTTTTGGTAGAACCTTCTTTAAGTAGCTATGACAGATCTGTTGTAACAAGATCTGGTTTTCTCTTCATATAAACATTAAAATGCCCATTAGCTTTTTCATTATATCTGAGATAAGAAAGGCATTATCATTGGAAATTAGATGAGCTATTCTCTTTGTCCTAGGATGGGTTAACACCCTTAAGTATTCTAAAGGGAACTGCAGGTGTAGAGTTACTTTTCTGATTTATTTTTATTTACTTGAAATAATATACTCTAATTTTGGAAAGGAGTGTACTCAGCAGGGAGGACGGCTCAAGGTCAGATAGTGAAGACTTATTAGTCTTCTAGCTTTGCAACACACCAGTTTATAAGCTTCTATATTTGTAAAGTCAGATCCACCCTTAACCAGAGGGAGAAGTCAGATTAGAAGCAGCTATTGGCTAGGTTTGGTTGGGTATTATTCTCTATTAGTTAGGGCCTTCCAGAGAAATGGAACCAATAGAGAATCTAGGTATCCATGGATCTATCTATCATCTATCTGTATTTATTTTAAGGAATTGGCTCACGTGATCATCAGGCTGATCAATCTAAAATCTGCAGGGCACTCTAGAAGGCTGGAGATCCAGAGAAAAGTTGACATTGCAACCTTGAATCCAAAGGCAGTCTAAGAATTCCTTGCCTTTCTAGGGACCTCAGTCTTTTCTCCTAAAACCTTCAACTGTTTGGAATAGGCCCATGCACATTATGGAGGATAATCTGCCTTACTCAAACTCTGCTGAATTAAATGTTAATTGCATCTAAAAAAAAAAAATTCCTTCACTGCAACACCTTGATTGGTGATTAAACAAACAACTGTGTACCATAGCCTCGCCAAGTCGACACACAAAATTAACCATCCCAGATGGCTTTTAAAATACAGTGATGACAACTGATGGTGGACACTTGTCCAAGAACATGGCTTATGTTCTTGCTGTAACGTAACTGCTGTCAGGCATCTAATGAAGGTAGAGTTGTCAACTGATGTGTGACACAGCCATCTTAACGTGGAAAGGATCAGTGCCGTTTTTCGTCTCTTCCCATGCACAGCTATGTAATGCACGCAAGAAGGCCACCCGAGAATGAGTATGCTTGTGAACCTTCCACTCCCTGACGCACAGAACCATACCGCATGGCTCTTACTGTAGTTAGGCTTTTTGAATTCCCTGAACATGACCAAGGACATGATTTCCACCCCATAATTTTACATCAGGGCTCCCTATTTTGGAGGTAGAGGGCTTCTGAATCCTTTCTTCAGTGAAATTTGGAGACATAAACAAACGAACAATGAAAGGGAACAATAACAGCGCTCAGGGGCAAGTGGTTTTCCTCCCCACCGGCCCCCACCAAATTTTCTGTGATAACGTGAAAGAGCGATTGCAAATCCCCTGCTCTCTATTAAGCCCTTTATTGTTTCAGCCATCATGTGTGATCTCATTGGTCTGAACTTCGTTTCTGCTCTTCACCAAACCCAAGTGCGAGCTTTCTCAGGCCCTCGCATACGGTATCATGTTGGTGAACAAGACTCTTACTTGGGGGGTGAGTCTATCCAGTGGATAGCCTCTGTCTAGATCTTCTCCCTCTGACTTAAGGGGATAAAGAGTTCCAGGAAGATGCAATGAGATGAAAAATGACAGACAAGACAGAAGTGCAGGAGGTCACAAAACAGAATTACTGCTCAGTGAGGGACATCCATATTAGTAACAATGAGTCAAATCCGCTTAATTTATATTTGCTAGCCTCACTTTAAGAGAGCGGAGGAGTAGTTTAGTGACTATTTTAGAGAAGTACTTGGAAAGTATTTCAGAAAGTCTTTAGAAGACTATTTTAGAAAGCTTCCAAATAGATTGATTATCATTGTTTTGCAAAAGTTTTGGCACACATATGGGAGAAGTCAGTTTAGAGAACTTCATTTACATAAAAATCTAAGACTCCTGATTCTATAATCATGTGTTTGCATGACTATTTTACAATAATCCATGAAAGTGTGTTGTTTTTTTCAGTTCAGTTCAACTTCAGAATTTGAAACACTGTGTGTGGTACTTGCCTTTGAGGACAATCTTTCACTATAGATACAGAAAAACAAAAATAGTTAAACGGGATAACCTGTCACTAAAAAAATGTAAACACCAATGACAATAACCGGAATTACAGTCACTAGTGCCTCTGTGTCAGACACTGATCTAAGCAGTTTCCAGTAAGAAATGGTTTACCCTCCTCTGAGGCAGGGAACCTTCTGCCCATTTGCAGCTAAGGAAGCAATGATCTAGGAAGTTCAGGAACTCAAGACTGCGCTGCTCATACCTGGAGAGACAATATTAACACTCAGGCAGTCTGGCAACAAACTCCACTCTCAGGGGCTCTGGGGCCTGGAGTGAGCAGCATCCAGAATTCCTTCAGAAAAGCCACGTGGACACAGTAGGTCTTCATCACTGAGGGAACGAAGAGGGTGGATGGGTAGTTGGACGACAGGAAGCACCTCACAATCAGAAAGAGCCAAAAACTCCAGAAGAGAAAGGTGGAATGGAGGGCTGACAAGGACTCCCAGACCGGGCTGACCGTGTCTCAGGGGGAGTTATAGTAATGAGAGAGAGAAACATGGAAGCCATGGTCAGTTGATGGAGAATCTCGAGTTGAGAAACACGGATACCATCATGAGTTGATGGAGAATCTCGAGTTGAGGCCAAGTTTGCCTCCTGATGCGAAAGGACTAACTGAAACCCACTGGAGGCTCGTGAGTGTGCAAAGTGCTTACAGGTATACTCTGAAGACATTGCGGGCTTGGTTCCAGACCCCTGCAATAAAGCAAATACTGCTGTAAAGTGAGTTGAACGAAGTTTTTGGTTTCCCAGTGCATATAAAAGCTACATTTACACTCTACAGTCGTCTATTAAGTGTACAATAGTATGTCTAAAAGAAATGTGCATGCCTTAATTGAAAAATCCTTTATTGAGAAAAAAATGCTAGCCATCATCTGAGCTTTCAGATGAGCTGTAATCACTGATTACAGACCACTGTAAGAAGCATAATAATAATGTTGAAAACATTTGAAGTATTGTGAAAATTGCCAGAATGGGACCCAGAGACATGATGTGAGTGAACGCTTTTGGAAAAAAGGAGCTGATAGACTTGCTTGATGTGGGCTTGCCTTCATGTAAAAAATGCAGTGTCTGGGAAGCACCATAAGATGGGCACAACCAAACAAGTTATGCCTGTAACAGAAATGTGTTTGGGTAACCTGGTGCCATAGAGTGGGGGAGAAGCTGATTCTAGGAAAGATCTGAACTGCCCCAGCGCCTGCCCTGAATGCTGTTTGCTCTGAGAACACAGGTTAAGGTTTGCACAAAATTTCTCATCACCTGTGAAGGTCACATTTCCTACACTATATGCCAGGGGCCCCCAGAGGACCTCAGGGAACTCGCAGGGTCACAGCAGGATATTTTAAATCTTTGAGGGAAACAGCAATGCATAATATCTTTCAGACACAGGCAAATGATTAGCTTAGGGACATTCACAGTTTCGACATTAAATTGGGCTACATTCCTTTTAATGACGCTATATTTTTGAGAAGCTGGGTTTTTCAAAGTTGCTGTGATAAAAAGCAAGTAGCAATGCTGAAATCAATATGAAAGGAAATAAAAGGCGGCCGTGTCCAATCTGACAGCGGGGTCTCTGAAGCTGTGCCTTGCCCTGGAGGCATCATTAGTATATCTAGTAGTGATTATTTAAACATGAAATAAAATATAATTTTTCCCCAGTTTGTTTGGGTTGAACTAGTTAAAAAAAGTTAGGTAATTCATTTGCTTTTGCTGATACCATGAAAAAATTGCACCAAAGGCATCACGAACTGAAAAAGTTTGCAAACGTCTGTTCTAGGGATTGTGTCTGTGTTGGGTACCCTACCAGTTAAAGATGGCCTTCAGGGGTGCCTGGGTGGCTCAGTGGGTGAATCTTCTGCCTTTGGCTCAGGTCCTGATCCCAGGGTCCTGGGATTGAGCCCCGCATCAGGCTCTCTGCTCAGCAGGGAGCCTGCTTCCCTGTCTCTCTCTGCCTGCCTCTCTGCCTACTTGTGACCTCTCTCTGTGTCAAATAAATAAATAAAATATTTAAAAACAATAAATAAATACATAAATAAAAATAAAAATTAAAAAAAAATGGCCTTCAAATGTTCTAAATCTGTCATTTTCCCACAAGTAATTGTGTGCAAAGGAAATTTGGAGGGGGGCAGAGAGAATTTCATATTTATTTTGACTGTGTTATAATTATTGTGTTTTTTTTTAAAGGACTATCTAATTTCAAAAGGCATAACCATATTTAGTCTAACCTCAAAATCTCCTGCCTCTTCCTTCCTGGTTAGCCCCACCTTGGTAAAATGGGTTTGCCATCCAATCAGAAAACGAAGCATCATCTTTTATTCTCTCCTTTCTACTCCCTTCCACAGAGAAGCTCTCACTGGGTCTTGTTGCTTCTGCCTTCACCACAGAGCTCCTGTCCATCCATCTCTCTCTGGCCTCACTACCACCCCCTTCCCCAAACCACCTTCTTTCCTCCCCCAGCCCATGACGTCTGTAACAGCCTCCCACAGGTCCTTCTGCCTCCATCCTTCCCCTTTTTCTGTTCTCAGCAGAACAGCCTCAATAATCTTTTGAAAATATAAAGGGTATCAGCTTATTGCCTTACTTAAAACCTTCAGTAACTTTTCATTTCACTTTATTAAAAAAAAAACAAAAAACAAAAAACAAAGCTACTTACAATGACTTAAGCCAGTCCTACATTAGTCTGCCCTCCGCCTCCCTGACCTCATCATCGTGCCCTTGGTCTCCACACTCCAGCACATTGTACTCTTTCAGTTTCTCTGAGACTCTGAACTCTCCTCCCACTCGAGGTTTTAATGCCTCTGTCTCAGACTCTCCCAACCATTGCTACCACTATGACCAGCTCCTTTCATCCTTTGAGTAACAACTGAACTATGAATTCTTCTGTTGAACCTTCTCTGACCACAATGCCTTCAGCAAAACCCCTCCACACAATCGAAGGCAGAATCTTTTTCCTGGCCTGAACTGATCACAGTTTTTCCTTCTATTTGCCCGTTTACTTCTTTCTTGCCTGACTGACCCCACTAAACTAACCGTAAGGTCTGCTCGGGTAGGCTACCAGTCTTTGTACTTACCAGCATACACCTAACACCTAGCTGAGTCTCATGTATTCAGTAAGCATTCCATAACAACTATGAAATAAATGAATGCATGAATGGGAAGATGCTCCCCACTCCACCCGACACGTGGGTTGGGAAGTGGTGGTGGTCTGCTTGACCTATCCCACTCTACTGTCCATCTCATCCAATCTGGTCTCTTTACCCTGGGCCCTACGATCATCTGCAGAATGAAAAATGACTCCTTAGGGTACAAACCTGAAGGCAAATTTAGAGACACAAACAAGGCAGCAGAGTCCCTTTTTCCCTGAATAACTCTTCAAATCCCTAACTTTGTGAGTACAAATAGAAATTTCAGATTGTTTTCTTTGGAATACTTTTCCCACTCTAAGAACTTGGCTATTTTAATATTTCTAAGAGCTTTCTTGAGCAACAATTTCCTTTGTGCTGAAAGTCTATCCTGTTTTTGTTTTTTTTTAATAGGAGCCCCAAAATGGATGTTCATAGGAATGACATAGAAGCAAGATTTCTTGTGATGTCTGCTATATATAGCATGGGGAATGTTACTGAACAATTATTTTGGTTTTCTGAAAATGAACCTTATCTCCAATTTTTTACTCTATTAAAAATGTCATTATGATTCCTGGGCGGGGGGGGGACTTTACTTGGTGCCTGAAAATGATGGGAAATTTGGGCAAAGTCACACAAGAACTGTCAGAAGGGGATTTTGAAAGAATGTGCATTTGCATTATGTGTATTCAAGGTCTTTTATTCATTTTAATATTTAAGTCTTAGTAAAGCATGTATGTATATCATCATTAACTTACCATTTTATAAATATATAAGCATCTGTTTCCTAAATACCAGGGTTAAGTGTCTAAAGTAAACACCAAAGAGAAAAAAAATACCTCCTCTAATAACTGGTTTCACCCATTGAGAGTTTACATTCCAACTGAGAAGGGTAGACATGTCTAGGTACTATGATGTCATTCGTAATAAAACTTACAGTTACAGAACTGATTGTAAGTACTATAGAAATGTGGGGAAAGAAAGGGTTTCTTTGAATTCTCCCCCACCCCCAGTTTTATTGAGGTGTATTAACAAAAATTAACAAAAATTGTGAGCATTTAAGGTTTACAACATGGTGTGTTGGTATACATATACTTTTCAAAATGATGGCCACAACTGAGTTAATTAACACATAATTACCTTTTTTTTAATGAGAATACTTAAGATCTACCCTCTTTGCAAATACAGTGTTATTGGCAGTCACCATGATGTACATTAGATCTCTAGAACTTATTCATCTTATAATTGAAGGTTTGTACACTTTGATCAACATCATCTCATTTCTCTACCTCCCAGGCTCTGGCAACCATCATTCCACTCTGCTTCTGTAAGTTGGTCATTTTTAGGGTCCATATATAAGTGAGATCATGAAGAATTTATCTTTCTGTGATAGGTTTATTTCCCTTGGCATGATGCATTTCTGGTTCATCCATGTTGTCACAGAGGATTTCTTTCCTTTTCATGGCTGAATAATATTCTATTGTATATAACTACCACATTTTCTTTATTCCTTCACCCCTCAATCAACATAACTTGTTTCTGTATTTTTTTGCATTCTAAATCCCTGAGAATGCAATGGAAAAGAGGGATGTTTGCTGGTGCTGTGAAAGGGGAGATTTCTTTATAAGTAAAATTTTTAAGAGTATCCTATAAAGGAGAAATGGACAAGAAAATAGCTATCTTGGGAAAGTATGAGCAATGGGTGAAGAGAGACAGCAAATGTCAGAGGTCTCTGTTTATGACCTAAGCTGAAGGATGGTCCAAAGAATGAACAATGATCTGTAATGGACATCTACCTCAAGTACTGGGGTCTGTTCCTTTAGAGCAAAACATATCCTGGAAGCCAAGGTCCTCTCATCTTGCCCACCCTGGCTTAGCAGAAAAACACTGGGCCCTTCCCTAACACTCTTATTTTCTGCTTCAATAAAACAAAACAAAAAAGGAAGAAATTGAGTAGATAGATGCATCACTGATACCTTTCTAGAATGTAAACTTTGTTGGGAAGACACTGGTGTTCTTCCTTCTGACTCTTGCCTTAGACTGTGGCCTGGTCCAGGTTGCTCTGTGATGATTAAAGCACAGAGAAAAGAATGTCCCTAAGCAGATAAGGAGAGTTTCAGTGACAAAGTATCTACCAAGTGTTTACCTTAACGGCATTTACCAGAAGAATCCTGGATCAGCATCTCTCCATGGGAGCTTCCACTTATCCTCTTAGAAGATTGTTTTGATTAGGGAAAATTGTTTCAGAGGAAGGGATAAATTCAGGTGAAGCTGGTGACAGGACTCAAGACTGCTGATTCCAACTTTTACTTTAGGCACAGGGTAATTTTGTCTTCTATTTTACTTAAAATATTTTAGATTTAGTAGAAAGCTGGGGGTTTAGCATTTTATAAAGATCATTCAAAATGCAAAATAGACTCCGCAAAATAAAGAATGGTAAATAGCGTTGTGTTTGTGCCTTCAGTGTTCAGTTGGAGGATTCGATTTAATCTAAAGAAATGCAATTAAAATGTAAGTGTTTGCACCCAGTTTACGTTAATAGGCAATAGATGTTACTATGTATAAGGTACCATAAAAATAGCTGTGGAAGATTTGAAAAGTTTGGTGCCTGGTCTCTGCCGTCACTGGGAAGAGGAGACATAATCACAGGAAATACAAAATATATAAGGCAAAATGTAAGCGGCAAGTGATTCAGCAATTTAAATTTAAAGACCGAAAGCCTCATTTTAATTGCAAATTGCATAATTGCATTTTCATGTTTTACAATAAATGAGATGAATTTCTCTCCAGATTGTTCTTTTCTTGGAAAGGCGACTCGGCCTGCAGAGTCCACATTGAAAGCCAAGCCCGGCGCTCCCACAAAGACACGGTATTCTGAGGCCACGCAACCCCACTGACACCCTCCGGGTTGGGTAGAATGAAAAACTTTGCCTGAAAGAAAATAGTGGAATATGCCATTCTTCTGGATGTCTGAATTCTGAGCTGACAAGATTTCCTTTAATTTGGCACCACGAAAACAAATTATCATGTTTCTCCAGTAAACAAATAAGAGAATTAATTTGGAGGCAATTCCACACTGGGTATTTAAAATCAAGCTTGGATTTTTAAAGTATTTGGAGACAAGGAGGAGCTGTGCTCAAAAGGATGCTTCAAAGACTCAGAATCTCAGGGTAGATTTTGTAGAGTGAAGAAGATACGGTGAATTTTCATTACCTGACACACAATCAGTATTGGCTTTGGGAATTTTCTCTGATAAGCAAAAAAGTGAAACTGAGCAAAGTTCATCCTAAGCTCAAGTGATTATACTAGATTAAAATTTTCTGGGTCAACTATATAGCTATTCTTTTAAATATTGGGAGGCAAATTTATGTCAGCGGGAGCTTAAGTTCAGCTCACTGCTGGGATCCAGAAATGCTCAGGAATGTCTGATAAGTTGATCAGATAAGTAGCACACATATATGCATTCACATTCTTTGATTCAGACAGGTTAAGTATTTGCCTCAAAAACTAGGAAGAGGAGAAGTGGGACGAGCACCTCGGTGTCTGACTAGGGGCCCCACAGCACACCCATTGGATATCTGCTCAGTCCACAGGCCATTTCTCCCTTCATGAGATCCCCACTTGACACTCCTATTTCCTAGAGGCTGATGCATTGCAGACATATTTGTATCATTCAATCCTAGCCATAGCTGACTGGACCTGAAGTAGACATTCTACTCAAGATAGGTCATTCTGATTTTCTTTCATGAGATCCTGGAATTGAAATTCCAAGATGTCCAAGAAGTCTCTCCATAGGGCTGAATCATATAAACCACTGAATTGGAGTCACAGCAATATAATCTGCCACGTGAAGGGAAAGAAGAAAAAGCTGGTTGGCAGAGGGAGAAAGAAGAGTAAAATAGATACACTGGGAAGTTGACCTTTTAAATTCTGGGCCGGTTCTCAGTGACAAAGGTGACCCCAAGAGAAGAAAGGCATTCTTTCTCTCTCTCTCTCTCTCTCTTTTTTAAAGGTTTTATTTTTTTGATACAGAGAGAGAGACAGTGAGAGAGGGAATACAAGCAGGGGGAGTGGGAGAGGGAGAAGCAGACTTCCCACTGAGTAAGGAGCCTGATGCAGGTCTCGATCCCAGGAATCATGACCTCAGCTGAAGGCAGACGCTTAATGACCGAGCCACCCAGGCGCCCCAAGGAAGCCGTTCTTATACTTAATCCGGAACTAGCCCTGGAAGAGACATGCGTAGTCTCATGGAGGGTGTAGGGAACAGTGGCAGTATAAGGACCCTTGGAATTTAGTCCGAGGATCAGGTCAGTAGCTGTGGAAAGGAAAATAGTGCTGATAGATAGACTTATGAGTAACACTCGGAGACCTCAAGACATAAGAGTGTAAGATACGAACCCATGAGATGTGGAGAGTAGTGAGTCATTGAACTTTCAGTAAATAGAATTAAAGTGACCCCTGTAGTATCCACGGTTCGTTAGGTCTAAGGAAACTTACAACCGTGTTAGAGCAAGGACTATATTTCCAGAGCAGTTGCTTTGCAAATAGGAGGCAAAGAATAAAGCACAATGGTGCTTGTTGTTGTTTTAATCCCAGATGGACTTGAATCCTTGAAAAAGAAGTGTGACTAGGTAGCTTTGGCTAAATCAATTATTTTCTCAGGATCTCATTTATAAAATGAGGCATTTGGACACAATGATGAATATGGTGTTTTGGGGTCTGAAACTTGTAATTATGTGAAACTATGAATATCTTATGGTTGTTCTCCTCCTTCTTCAAAAATATCCACAAAAAATATTTTGTGGTAGGTAGTTCATTTATTTTGTTTTTTCTTAATGCTTAAAATTTATTATCTGTGTATGTTTTATTACAAATCAGCATTTGTCGCAATCTTTCTTATATGCTGAAGGACAAATGGCAATTTTCTTAAGACAGGGTTTCAAAACAATAGTTTGTTTGTTTGTTTGTTTTTACTATAGATTTTAAAAAAGAAACAGTGTGCCGAAATGAATCTTTCCTCTACGAGGTATGGGACCGAAAAGCTATTATAAACTTGCTTCTGGTACATGTCAGTGACTGAGCACTGAAAAGACTAGTGTAGCTGTTGTTAAAAATCTGATTTGTGTTTGCTGAAGTACTCCAGGAGCCCCCTGAGAGGAGACCTTCTGGAAGCTCTTACCAGTGGTGGAAATGTCCCCATGGAGGCCTGGGAAATGAAAGACTGCTGAAGTAGTAGAAGAGAGACGATGATCAATACGCCTAAATCTTTGATAGGCTATGCAAGGTTATACCTGTCATAAATCCTAGCTTGGCAGAAGAGTCAAAGAAAAAAAAAAGGTAGAGACTCAAGGATGCAGAACAAGATTTCCATTGGAGACACAAAGTAAATCAGAAATAGTATAAAGACTATCCTACACGGAATTAATAGGCTAGTTTAAGACCAGCCTTAGGAAAACCTGAAAAGAGGCAAAATAGATTTGCAAGTATCTTCGCTGGGCTCTAGAAACTATAGAACTTATTTTCCAAGATACAGTTTTTTATGTGTTAAGCCACAATCCTAAATCCTAGATGCACGAATGTGGCTTGAAAATGAATTGCAAAATCACAATCCCTACTGTAGGATGAGAATTCTTCAATATTTCTCTTTGCTGGAGCCACGATGCCTGTGTATTCTACAGAAATACATAGATGTGATGGCAGAAGAAGAACTGAGTGCATTAAAGTAGCAAAGGAAAGAAGCAAGAGAGACAGAGGAAGAAAAGAGAAGAGGAAGGAAGGAAAATTTAGATTGCCAAAAAGGTATCAGACACTGCTGGAGTATTCATATATGTGATTTAATTTTCATCATAAAAGACTGACTACCATGTGGAATAAACATGGGAGAAGAATGGAGATTTTTAAACAATGTATTGAGTGTTGAAGAGATAATATTACTCTATCTTCAATGGGTTGCGTGTCAATGATGATCAATGTGTAAGTTTTTGTATACTGCTGGTCCCAGAGGAAGCCTTCTTCTCATCAGTGGTAGCTATAGATATGCTCATTTTACAAATCAGGCACCAGATAGGCAGAAAGGTTAAGTCTTCTGTCAGAAGTTACAGCTGGCCAGTGGCAATATTCTTAGGTTTATGCTCCAAGCCCAGAGCACTTTGACTTACCTGGGACCTGGATCAGAGAAGCCAGAGAAGCAGGCAGAGTGGAAATGGCATGTCATTTGTGTACCTCTTCTCTCTTCATCACATCTTGTTTGGTCCACTGGTCCTCATGGAGCTGGAAGTATGCTAACAGGACTGTCCCATTGGTGATGGCCCTTGAGTGACCCTTTCCCCTGCCAGCTCCCTTCACATTAACCTGTGAACTAGTCCCTGAGACTACCTCAATCTCATCCCGCTACTGTGAGAACTCAAAATAAATGTGTGTGTTCTTGAAAACTCCCAAGGTTTACATTCTCATTGTACATCCTCATTCTCCACACACAGGGTTATCCACCAGACCACAGTCACCGGGACAGATGGTTGGCTCGCGTGCAGCTCACAGCCCTGGGGAGCTGACCTTTGGACCAAGCTGGACTCCTGTATGTAGCTGTGTTGTCCAGCAGTGGGTTCAGGGTGGTTTTATCTACCTTAATCGATTAGTTGTTATTTGAGTATCTCCTAGAAACTCAAAATTAGGTAATAGAAAAACATAAAACACCATGGTTGGCCTCAAAGGCATTCTATATAGAGTATCTGAAGGAAGGTCAGGGAAAGTTGGGGGAAAGTTTCTAACCATCTATGACTGTTTGTTGCTGTCAACCAAGTCTTCATCTGTAGGACTAATCCAAGAAAATCAGTCAAAAAAAATGGTAAAGATTTTTGTTTGTATTAGATGTTGTAACCACAAAGAACACTATTAGACCAAGGGAAATCTAAGGGATCAATAAAGAATGATTCTGGATTCCTTTTCTGGCCTTTCTAACCTCCTAACAGAATAAACAGAATTTTAAAAGGCCCATCATTGAAATTGCACCTTAAAACATAAGACCTAGATTCTTTTTTTTTTTTTTTAAGATTTTATTTATTTATTTGATAGACAGAGATCACAAGTAGGCAGAGAGACAGGCAGAGAGAGAGAGGGGGAAGCAGGCTCCCCACTGAGCAGAGAGCCCAATGTGGGGCTTGATCCCAGGACCCTAGGATCATGACCTTAGCCAAAGGCAGAGGCTTTAACCCACTGAGCCACCCAGGTGCCCCTAAGACCTAGATTCTGGTTGGGGATCCACCGGTGAGTAGCTGTGTGATCTTGGATAAGTTAATTAACCTCTCTGGATCTTGGTATTCTTTTCCATAAAATGAAGAGGGAATACCACGTGTGAGAAATTACAAGCTTACAAGCTCTTTCTTTCAGCTGTAACTATGAGCTCCTGGGGCCACTCTACAAAATATATTTTTTAAGATTTTATTTATTTATTTGTCAGAGAAAGCGCAAGCAGGGGGAGCAGTAGGCAGAGGGAAAAGCTGACTGCCCACTGAGCAGGGAGCCCAATGAGCTGAACTGAAGACACACTTAACTGATTGAGAAAACCGGGTACCCCCGAAGATTTTTTTTTTTTTTTAATCTTTACTTTTCTTTATGACAGATGTGTGGACTTGGCCACAAGGGTAAGCTCCAGTCTTCACTGAAGTTTTGGGTTTCTGCAACTGCAGAGGGCAACTGTGGGCCTTGCCACATGGAAGGAGTGGAAAGAGGTTCCCTCTGGCCCCTCCAGTAGCCCATGAGCCTAGTCCTTAAACTTATGGGCCCCAGCCTACACCTAGCAGTGACCAGAGCTTACTGCAAAGAGACTGAGAGCTACAGAAAGTTTCACTCCCTGCTGTGATGCTGATTTGAGCTGTTATTTTAGACAAGTTATTCACACTGTCAGTTTTGCATTTCCCCCCTTGACCAAAAGGGAAGAATAATATTCATTCTAGTCATTTCATTGGATTGCATGAAGATCACCCCACACTCCCCACACAGTACCCAGATATAAAGTGCCTTCAACATCGTTGGTGGATAGTGGTGGCAGTGTGGTTTGTGATGACAGATCTTTGTTTAAAATATATGTGTCACTCACTGGCCTCTCCACGTGATTCATCTTCCAGGACCACTCCTGGTCTGCCATTTCTCTGCTCAAAACCCTCCTGTGACTGCCACCGCTTGACAAAGGTCATCTCAAAAATGTGGGGCCTCGGCCTGGTTCCTGTGAAGGCCAGAGACACTGGTTAGACTCACTAAGGTCAGCTCAGTGGTTTGCTGCAGTGTACATCAAGGTCTCTGCCCTTCCTTTTCTCTGCTTCGTTGCTTTAGAGATTTCCAGAAGGCTATCTGAGGACCTGGCACATGAGCCTGGGGCTCCGATCACTCCCTATTACAATTCTGCATCCATCCTGCCCTGACGGGCTGTCCACCAGGCGCTGGCTCAGCCTCTGCCCCCACTGTCCCTGGGTCTCCTCTCCGGCCCCTGTTCCCGTTGCTTCTGTCCCTGCCACTCAGGCCTGTGTGACCAACCACCGGGCTTCTGTTGCCAGTCAGAGCCGCAGTCCCAGTGTTGAAATCCAGGGTGGCCGTCCCTTGGTTTCGGCACACTGACCCCAATCTATTCAGCCTTGTCGCCTGCTTTCCCCCTTGTAGCCTACTGCTCACGGTGAAATGTAGAGAAGCTGCTTTGAAGAATCTCGGCCTTGTCTCCCCTTTCGCACCACTCTACATCTTTGCCATCTTACAAGGTGTCATCAGAACCCCACCTGCTCTAGGAAGCCTTCCCCTGCTACCCCACTCGGACTCGGCATCCTGGTTTTCTCTCGCCAGCGGTAACTTTTCCTCTTTGCGCTGTATCTGACACTGAATTACTCTCACAGCTGACGTTCAGAAGCAAGACTTGAGTCTGGCTACAGACTTTGTAAATCCTACCACTGACTCCTTTCCCTAAAGCCTGACTAATAAACGTATCACTTGCGACAAAAGGTTGTACAGAGTAAAAAGACCGAATAGTTTTGTTTTAGTTGATTTTTTTTTAATCAGACCTAGAAGTGATGAAGTGATGGACTAAATACAGTCACGATCTATTTCCACATTGCTGACCATAGTCCTTACCCAACTACCTCAAAGGGTTCTTCCAAACCCTAAGCAAAGAGACAGGGAAAGAAGGCAAAAGCAATGTTGGCAACAAGTGTTAACTTCTGCTTCCCCCTTAAGTGCCTTGGAAACCAACCCAGGTGTGGATTACTGAACTTCTTCTTTCCAGGGACAAGGACAGGGTTGTATAAAATTATTTGATATATTCTTCCCTTTGAATCTAGGGGATGCTGTGACCGCCTTGGTGTCTTAGTTCATTCCAACTGCGACATAGCAAAATACCATGGGCGGGGAGGTTTAGACAATGGAAATTTATTGCTCACAGTTCTGGAGGCTGGGAAGTCCAAGAGCAAGGTGCCAGCAGATGAGGTGTCTGGTGGAGTTCACAGACGGCCAACTCTTCGCTGCAGGCTTGTGGACATGGCAGAGAGAGTGAGGGAGCTCTCTAGAGCCTCTTTTATAAGGGCACAAATCCCCTCCAGGAGGGAACCACCCTTATGACCTAATCATCTCCAAAGGCCCACCTCCAGACATCATCACACTGGGGATTAGGTTTCAACATATGAATTTTGGGAGACACAAACCTTCAGTCTAGAGCGCTTGACCAACTGAATGCAGCAGAAGTCATCCTGGGCCACTTTCTGGGCCAGCGCTCTCAGAGACTGGCAGTTTCTACTACCTCTTACACTCACCTCTGAGACTGAGTTACATTATGAGAGGAAGTCCAAGCAGTCCATAGAGAAGCCCAATGGGAAAGAAAGAAAGAAAGAAAGGCCCTCGGGGGAGTGTCCAGTTGACAACCAGTGCAAACTCTGAGCAGATGGGCCTTTATGGAAATGGAAACTCCAATCCTGGTCAAGCCACTCCAGCAGATGCTTCAAGGAACAGAGATGAGTAGTCCGCACAGAACCCTGTCCAAATTACATATATATTACATATTACATATATTAGCAAAATGAGTAATTGTTGTTTTAAAGCACTAAATCTTGGGTTGTTCGGTAGGTAGTTATAGACAACAAGAATATAGTTAGAATGAGTTCCTGTCTTTCTGGTTGAAATCAGAGTTGGTTGAACTGACCTGATAAACTTCATGATTACACATTGCACAAAAAAGTTCTATAAAAATATGGATGTGTCATATCCAGAATTTCTGCCAAAAAAAAAACAATTAGGCAACACTAAAAACACCAGCTCAACATTTTTAGTGAAATCACTAAATAACTCTGCTTTAATTCCTCATATATATCCTATAAGCTGGAAGGAGAGCATAAAGGCCATTAAATGATATCTGGTATCTTTTTCCCCTTTCTTGTCATGATAAGGCAATATATAGTAAGATATATATAGATATCTCTCTCTCTTTATATATATATATATATATATATATATATATATATTATAGAACTGGGGTCTAGGGAACTCAGGTCTTAGGTTGGTGAGAATGTTTAGATATTAACAGTGTTTCTATCCTTTCAGGACCTGGTAGAGAATGTAAGGATTCGTGGGCATCCTAAATTCAACAAATTATTTATTTGTTTATTTGTTTATTTATTTGAGAGAGAGTGAGAGAGAGCAATAGCATGAAAGGGGACAAGTCAGAGGGAGAAACAGACTCCCCACAGACTCAAACCTGGGACTCCAGGACCACAACCTGAGCCAAAGGCAGTTGCTTAACCAACCTATTTAGCACCCCTAAATTCACCAAATTCTTAGCTTCGATGACACCATTATGGGTGAAGCACCAGGCTGAGCTTTGGAGGTACAGGGGTGACAAAGAAGATACTGTCCCTGTTCTCATGGAGCTTACGTTAGGTGGGAGATGTGAACAATCAACCAATAACCACATACCAAATAACTACCCCACAACAATTTTGCTAAGTGCCATGGAGGAAAAATACAGAGAGTATCAGAGGGCACATCAGCAGAATCTAATTGAATCTGGCCGTGGAATATATCCTCCTCGGGAAGTGGCACATACTGGGATCTAGGAGTAGTAAAAATTTGCCAGATGGAAACTGGAATTTGCCAGTGAGAGAGCCGCTCTCGTGAGGCAGGAAGGAGCACGGGGATTGGAGTAATGGAGAGAAGCTATCCTCCCAGAGCTGACTGACTGAGTGGGAAAATGGGGATGAGGCTGCTTACGGGGTTAGCGGCTGGACTGTGCAGGGCTTTAGGCCATGATGATAATTTTTGATTTTAATCTGAAAAGTGAGGTGGCATCCATGACCAGCTTTAAGATGTGAGATGATCATAGAAATTTTTTTAAAAAGATGAATCCCAGAAGGAACGTTTTTGAGGTGACATAAAAAGTGAACTAGGTATTTCCTTTAACAAAGGGGGGCTGGGGGGTTCTTGATGGCTCAGTCAGTGAAGCATCTGCCTTCGGCTCAGGTCGTAATCCCAGGGTCCTGGGCTGGACCCTGGGTCAGGCTCTTTTTTTTTTTTTAAGATTTTATTAATTTATTTATTCGACAGAGATCACAAGTAGGCAGAGAGGCAGGCAGAGAGAGAGAGGGGGAAGCAGACTCCCTGGCGAGCAGAGAGCCCAATGCGGGGCTAGATCCCAGGACTCTGAGATCATGACCTAAGCAGAAGGCAGAGGCTTTAACCCACTGAGCCACCCAGGCGCCCCACTGGGTCAGGCTCTTGGTTTAAATGGGGGGCCTGCTTCCTCCTCTCCCGGATGCTCTTGCTCTCTCTCTTTATCTCTCTCCCTCTCTCAAAAAGAATAAATAAAATCTAAAACAAAAACAAAAATAAAAACAAACCCAAAAGCAAAAACAAAGAAGGGTTTGATAGGAGAGGAAGTTGGGACACTGTTGATGCCTGACTTCATCCACCTCATGCATCCGCCCAGAACCAGTCTTCTCCATAGCTGACCACAGGTCCTTTCCATCTACAAGATATCACTGGACTCCGCATCTGAGATAAGTAAAGACTCCCCTGGGGGCCACAGACTGCTGCAGCTTACCTAGAATTCTCTCCAGCTCTCTGGGGGTGGGGAGAAGAGTGTGACATCAGGCAAGTAGGAAGAACAGATTGTGAGGTGGCTGTCTTCGCACAAAGCTGGTCTAAGAGCAGATACCCTTTTGCCCACCACTGAAAAAAATAGAACTGATTATTCTGTGGGTGGCATTTTCTTTCCCACAGTCAAACTAATCAATGTCCTGCTGTGGTGGCAAGAGACACTAAATTGCTGTGACAGCTGCCTCTCAGAGGAGAGGAAACGGAGCGCCTCCAGTCGGGTCCAGAAATAACTGGTGGTTATGTGCCCCGGGGATGGAGTTGCTGGTCTGAATGTTCCCACCGAATGCTAACTTAGCAATCACACTATGGCTGTCTGCATGACCGGCATGATTTCAGGGGGAAAAAAACAGTGCTTTGGCCAGAGCAAAAAATGTATTTTAAGAAGCACAGGTTTGTACCTGAACTAGGACTTTCGGCGGAACATCTCCAAATGCACAAAACCCAAGAGAAACTATCTTGCTATAAATTGTTCATCTCTTTTCGTACTTGAATATGCCTAACTGCAAATCTGTTTTCTTGTTGTAAAACCAGTATCGGTCTCTAATTATTTTTATATTTATATATGTTATATTTCTATTATAATTTAGCAATTTAATTTTAGTCATAATCAAATAAGCATTATTGAATAATAAACCGTATGTCTAAAACTCTACTAGCAATCCATCCTCTTGTACCCGATGGCATTTTAAGAATTGACTTTGTTTATCAAAACCTTCTTTTCTAATGAAATTATTTCCTCATGGTTTCTGTGCCAGGTACAGGGGATATATTTGGGAGCTCTTTCTGCATGGGGAAACTTTAAGTCATAAAGTTTTTTCTTTTAAAGTCCTGAGGTATTTTCTTTTTTCTTTTCTTTTTTTTTTTTTTTTTTTTTTTTTTTT